>NW_026292600.1:307304-614609 GCF_023091745.1 Budorcas taxicolor
CAACAAGGTGGCACGTGGCACAGCCCTGTGGGAAAGCCTCGTGGGAAAGCCTCGAGGGAAAGCCACAGATCCCTTGATCCACATGACAGGAAGCGTGACACTATTGCTGCAGCTCGGGAGGGAAGCGCACGTGGATGCCCCCACTCGAGACGGGGCCTGACTCCCCTCGGGAGACTCAGAAGCACCCCAAGATCCATGGCAACACTGGAGAGGAATCCTCAGGTTCGGCCGCGACTCCACACAAGGTGTTAGGCCCCGGCATGGACGGGAAGGGAATCCCGAGATGGCCCCTAGCAACTCGCACGGGGACTGGCCTTTCTTGAGGCCACCAGAGCGGGTCCCTGAAGTCCCCGTCGTATCTCGAGAAAACCTGCCGCAACTCGAGAAAATCCAGGAGGTTCTCCCCTCCAGGCGAGATGAGGCCCATTTCCGCTGAGGCGTCTCGAGGCTGATCACACCTCACCTCTGGAACTTCGAAAGGGTCCTTCACGCCCTTGGTGCAAATCAAGAAGTTCCCCGACATACCCGTCTCCCCTCGAGAGGAATTACGAGGGTCCCGCAGACATCCAGAGGAGCCCCGTTTCCGCCTCGTAGCTCGAGATGAGGGATCCTTTGCCTGCTTCGTCGGGAAAGAGTTCCCGGGGTTCCCGTCGCCTCTCAAGAGGAGGCCCTCTCAACAGGAACGGCGAGAGGAACTCCAGGGTCGTGCCACCATTCCAAGAGTCCCCCAGATGTCTCAGTCCATTCCAGAGGAACCTCTTTTCCCTACACCGGCTCGTCTTTCACGCCGAGGATCGACTCACACCAAGGTGGCACGTGGCACAGCCCTGTGGGAAAGCCTCGTGGGAAAGCCTCGAGGGACAGCCTCGAGGGAAAGCCACAGATCCCTTGATCCACGTGACAGGAAGCGTGACACTACTGCTGCAGCTCGGGAGGAAAGCGCACGTGCATGCCCCCACTCGAGACGAGGCCTGACTCCCTGGGGATACTCAGAAGCACCCCAAGATCCATGGCAACACTGGAGAGGAATCCTCAGGTTCCGGCCCCGACTCCACACAAGGTCTTAGGCCCCGGCATGGACGGGAGAGCAATCCAGAGATGGCCCCTAGCAACTCGCATGGGGACTGGCCTTTCCTGAGGCCACCAGAGCGGGTCCCTGAGGTCCCCGTCGTAACTCGAGAAGACCTGCCGCAACTCTAGAAAATCCAGGAGGTTCTCCCCTCCAGGCGAGATGAGGCCCATTTCCGCTGAGGCGTCTTGAGGCTGATCACACCTTACCTCTGTACCTTCGAAAGGGTCCTTCACACCCTTGGTGCAAATCAAGAAGTTCCCCGACATACCCGTCTTCACTCGAGAGGAATCACGAGGGTCCCGTCCACATCCAGAGGAGCCCCGTTTCTGCCTCGTAGCTCAAGATGAGGGATCCTTTCCCTGCTTCGTCGGGAAAGAGTTCCCGGCGTTCCCGTCGCATCTCAAGAGGAGGCCCTCTCAACAGGAACGGCGAGAGGAACTCCAGGGTCGTGCCAGCATTCCAAGAGTCCCCCAGATGTCTCAGTCCATTCCAAGGGAACCTCTTTTCCCTTCACCGGCTCGTCTTTCACGCCGAGGATCGACTCACACCAAGGTGGCACGTGGCACAGCCCTGTGGGAAAGCCTCGTGGGAAAGCCTCGAGGGACAGCCTCGAGAGAAAGCAATCGATCCCTTGATCCACATGACAGGAAGCGTGACACTACTGCTGCAGCTCGGGAGGAAAGCGCACGTGCATGCCCCCACTCGAGACGAGGCCTGACTCCCCTGGGGAGACTCAGAAGCACCCCAAGATCCATGGCAACACTGGAGAGGAATCCTCAGGTTCCGGCCCCGACTCCACACAAGGACTGAGGCCCCGGCATGGACGGGAGAGGAATCCCGAGAGGTACCCTAGCAACTCGCATGGGGACTGGCCTTTCCTGAGGCCACCAGAGCGGGTCCCTGAGGTCCCCGTCGTAACTCGAGAAGACCTGCCGCAACTGGCCAAAATCCAGGAGGTTCTCCCCTCCAGGCGAGATGAGGCCCATTTCCGGTGAGGCGTCTCGAGGCTGATCACACCTCACCTCTGGAACTTCGAAAGGGTCTTTCACACCCTTGGTGCAAATCAAGAAGTTCCCCGACATACCCGTCTCCACTCGAGAGGAATCACGAGGGTCCCGTCTACATCCAGAGGAGCCCTGTTTCCGCCTCGTAGCTCGAGATGAGGGATCCTTTCCCTGCTTCCTCAGGAAAGAGTTCCCGGCGTTCCCGTCGCATCTCAAGAGGAGGCCCTCTCAACAGGAACGGCGAGAGGAACTCCTGGGTCGTGCCACCATTCCAAGAGTCCCCCAGATGTCTCAGTCCATTCCAGAGGAACCTCTTTTCCCTTCACCGGCTCGTCTTTCACGCCGAGGATAGACTCACACCAAGGTGGCACGTGGCACAGCCCTGTGGGAAAGCCTCTTGGGAAAGCCTCGAGCGACAGCCTCGAGGTAAAGCCACAGATCCCTTGATCCACGTGACAGGAAGCGTGACACTACTGCTGCGGCACGGGAGGAAAGCGCACGTGCATGCCCCCACTCGAGACGAGGCCTGACTCCCCTGGGGAGACTCAGAAGCACCCCAAGATCCATGGCAACACTGGAGAGGAATCCTCAGGTTCCGGCCCCGACTCCACACAAGGACTGAGGCCCCGGCATGGACGGGAGAGGAATCCCGAGAGGTCCCCTAGCTACTCGCATGGGGACTGGCCTTTCCTGAGGCCACCAGAGCGGGTCCCTGAGGTCCCCGTCTTAACTCGAGAAGACCTGCCGCAACTCGAAAATATCCAGGAGGTTCTCCCCTGCAGGCGAGAAGAGGCCCATTTCCGCAGAGGTTTCTCGGGGCTAATCACACCTCACCTCTGGAACGTCGAAAGGGTCCTTCACACCCTTGGTGCAAATCAAGAAGTTCCCCGACATACTGGTCTCCACTCGAGAGGAAACACGAGGGTCCGCCCACATCCAGAGGAGCCCCGTTTCCGCCTCGTAGCTCGAGGTGAGGGATCCTTTCCCTGCTTCGTCGGGAAAGAATTCCCGGCGTTCCTGTCGTATCTCAAGAGGAGGCCCTCTGAACAGGAACGGCGAGAGGAACTCCAGGGTCGTGCCACCATTCCAAGAGTCTCCCAGATGTCTCAGTCCATTCCAAGGGAACCTCTTTTCCCTTCACCAGCTCGTCTTTCACTCCGAGGATCGACTCACACCAAGGTGGCACTTGGCACAGCCCTGTGGGAAAGCCTCGTGGGAAAGCCTCGAGGGAAAGCCTCGAGGGAAAGCCACAGATCCCTTGATCCACGTGACAGGAAGCCTGACCCTACTGCTGCAGCTCGGGAGGGAAGCGCACGTGCATGCCCCCACTCGAGACGCCGCCTGAATCCCCTGGGGAGACTCAGAGGCACCCCAAAATCCATGTCATCCCTGGAAAGGAATCCTCAGGTTCCGGGCCCGACTCCACACAAGGTCTTAGTCCCCGGCATCGACGGGAGAGGAATCCCGAGAGGCCCCCTAGCAACTCGCATGGGGACTGGCCTTTCCTGAGGCCACCCGAGCTGGTCCCTGAGGTCCCCGTCATAACTCGAGAAGACCTGGCGCAACTCGACAAAATCCAGGAGGTTCTCCCCTCCAGGCGAGATGAGGCCCATTTCTGCTAAGGCGTCTCGAGGCTGATCACATCTCACCTCTGGAACTTCGAAAGGCTCCTTCACACCCTTGGTGCAAATAAAGAAGTTCCCCGACCTAGCCGTATCCACTCGAGAGGAATCACGAGGGTCCCGCCCACATCCAGAGGAGCCCCGTTTCCGCCTCCTAGCTCGAGATCAGGGATCCATTCCCTGCTTCGTCGGGAAAGAGTTCCCGGCGTTCCCGTCGCATCTCAAGAGGAGGCCCTCTCAACAGGAACGGCGAGAGGAACTCCAGGGTCGTGCCACCATTCCAAGTGTCCCCCAGATGTCTCAGTCCATTCCAGAGGAACCTCTTTTCCCTTCACCGGATCGTCTTTCACGCCGAGGGTCGACTCACACCAAGGTGGCACGTGGCACAGCCCTGTGGGAAAGACTCGAGGGACAGCCTCGAGGGAAAGCCTCGAGGGAAAGCCACAGATCCCTTGATCCACGTGACAGGAAGCGTGACACTACTGCTGCAGCTCGGGAGGAAAGCACACGTGCATGCCCCCACTCGAGACGAGGCCTGACTCCCCTGGGGAGACTCAGAAGCACCCCAAGATCCATGGCAACACTGGAGAGGAATCCTCAGGTTACGGCCCCGACTCCACACAAGGACTGAGGCCCCGGCATGGACGGGAGAGGAATCCCGAGAGGTCCCCTAGCAACTCGCATGGGGACTGGCCTTTCCTGAGGCCACCAGAGCGGGTCCCTGAGGTCCCCGTCGTAACTCGAGAAAACCTGCCGCAACTCGAGAAAATCCAAGAGGTTCTCCCCTCCAGGCGAGATGAGGCCCATTTCCGCTGAGGCGTCTCGAGGCTGATCACACCTCACCTCTGGAACTTCGAAAGGCTCCTTCACACCCTTGGTGCAAATCAAGAAGTTCCCCGACCTAGCCGTCTCCACTCGAGAGGAATCACGAGGGTCCCGCCCACATCCAGAGGAGCCCCGTTTCCGCCTCGTAGCTCGAGATGAGGGATCCTTTCCCTGCTTCGTCGGGAAAGAATTCCCGGCGTTCCTGTCGTATCTCAAGAGGAGGCCCTCTGAACAGGAACGGCGAGAGGAACTCCAGGGTCGTGCCACCATTCCAAGAGTCTCCCAGATGTCTCAGTCCATTCCAAGGGAACCTCTTTTCCCTTCACCAGCTCGTCTTTCACTCCGAGGATCGACTCACACCAAGGTGGCACTTGGCACAGCCCTGTGGGAAAGCCTCGTGGGAAAGCCTCGAGGGAAAGCCTCGAGGGAAAGCCACAGATCCCTTGATCCACGTGACAGGAAGCCTGACCCTACTGCTGCAGCTCGGGAGGGAAGCGCACGTGCATGCCCCCACTCGAGACGCCGCCTGAATCCCCTGGGGAGACTCAGAGGCACCCCAAAATCCATGTCATCCCTGGAAAGGAATCCTCAGGTTCCGGGCCCGACTCCACACAAGGTCTTAGTCCCCGGCATCGACGGGAGAGGAATCCCGAGAGGCCCCCTAGCAACTCGCATGGGGACTGGCCTTTCCTGAGGCCACCCGAGCGGGTCCCTGAGGTCCCCGTCATAACTCGAGATGACCTGCCGCAACTCGACAAAATCCAGGAGGTTCTCCCCTCCATGCGAGATGAGGCCCATTTCTGCTAAGGCGTCTCGAGGCTGATCACATCTCACCTCTGGAACTTCGAAAGGCTCCTTCACACCCTTGGTGCAAATCAAGAAGTTCCCCGACCTAGCCGTATCCACTCGAGAGGAATCACGAGGGTCCCGCCCACATCCAGAGGAGCCCCGTTTCCGCCTCCTAGCTCGAGATCAGGGATCCTTTCCCTGCTTCGTCGGGAAAGAGTTCCCGGCGTTCCCGTCGCATCTCAAGAGGAGGCCCTCTCAACAGGAACGGCGAGAGGAACTCCAGGGTCGTGCCACCATTCCAAGAGTCCCCCAGATGTCTCAGTCCTTTCCAAGGGAACCTCTTTTCCCTTCACCGGCTCGTCTTTCACGCCGAGGATCGACTCACACCAAGGTGGCACGTGGCACAGCCCTGTGGGAAAGCCTCGTGGGAAAGCCTCGAGGGACAGCCTCGAGAGAAAGCAATCGATCCCTTGATCCACATGACAGGAAGCGTGACACTACTGCTGCAGCTCGGGAGGAAAGCGCACGTGCATGCCCCCACTCGAGACGAGGCCTGACTCCCCTGGGGAGACTCAGAAGCACCCCAAGATCCATGGCAACACTGGAGAGGAATCCTCAGGTTCCGGCCCCGACTCCACACAAGGACTGAGGCCCCGGCATGGACGGGAGAGGAATCCCGAGAGGTACCCTAGCAACTCGCATGGGGACTGGCCTTTCCTGAGGCCACCAGAGCGGGTCCCTGAGGTCCCCGTCGTAACTCGAGAAGACCTGCCGCAACTCTAGAAAATCCAGGAGGTTCTCCCCTCCAGGCGAGATGAGGCCCATTTCCGCTGAGGCGTCTCGAGGCTGATAACACCTCCCCTCTGGAACTTCGAAAGGGTCCTTCACACCCTTGGTGCAAATCAAGAAGTTCCCCGACATACCCGTCTCCACTCGAGAGGAATCACGAGGGTCCCGTCCACATCCAGAGGAGCCCCGTTTCCGCCTCGTAGCTCGAGATGAGTGATCCTTTCCCTGCTTCTTCAGGAAAGAGTTCCCGGCGTTCCCGTCGCATCTCAAGAGGAGGCCCTCTCAACAGGAACGGCGAGAGGAACTCCAGGGTCGTGCCACCATTCCAAGAGTCCCCCAGATGTCTCAGTCCATTCCAGAGGAACTTCTTTTCGCTTCACCGGCACGTCTTACACGCCGAGGATCGACTCACACCAAGGTGGCACGTGGCACAGCCCTGTGGGAAAGCCTCGTGGGAAAGCCTCGATGGACAGCCTCGAGGGAAAGCAACAGATCCCTTGATCCACGTGACAGGAAGCGTGACACTACTGCTGCAGCTCGGGAGGAAAGCGCACGTGCATGCCCCCACTCGAGACGAGGCCTGACTCCCCTGGGGAGACTCAGAAGCACCCCAAGATCCATGGCAACACTGGAGAGGAATCCTCAGGTTCCGGCCCAGACTCCACACAAGGACTGAGGCCCCGGCATGGATGGGAGAGGAATCCCGAGAGGTCCCCTAGCAACTCGCATGGGGACTGGCCTTTCCTGAGGCCACCAGAGCGGGTCCCTGAGGTCCCCGTCGTAACTCGAGAAGACCTGCCCCAACTCGAGAAAATCCAGGAGGTTCTCCCCTCCAGGCGAGATGAGGCCCATTTCCGCTGAAGCGTCTCGAGGCTGATCACACCTCACCTCTGTAACTTCGAAAGGGTCATTCACACCCTTGGTGCAATTTAAGAAGTTCCCCGACATACCCGTCTCCACTCGAGAGGAAACACGTGGGTCCCGCCCACATCCAGAGGAGCCCCGTTTCCGCCTCGTAGCTCGAGATGAGGGATCCTTTCCCTGCTTCGTCGGGAAAGAGTTCCCGGCTTTCCCGTCGCGCCTCAAGAGGAGGCCCTCTCAACACGAACGGCGAGAGGAACTCCAGGGTCGTGCCACAATTCCAAGAGTCCCACAGATGTCTCAGTCCATTCCAGAGGAACCTCTTTTCCCTTCACCGGCTCGTCTTTCACGCCGAGGATCGACTCACAACAAGGTGGCACGTGGCACAGCCCTGTGGGAAAGCCTCGTGGGAAAGCCTCGAGGGAAAGCCACAGATCCCTTGATCCACATGACAGGAAGCGTGACACTATTGCTGCAGCTCGGGAGGGAAGCGCACGTGGATGCCCCCACTCGAGACGGGGCCTGACTCCCCTCGGGAGACTCAGAAGCACCCCAAGATCCATGGCAACACTGGAGAGGAATCCTCAGGTTCGGCCCCGACTCCACACAAGGTGTTAGGCCCCGGCATGGACGGGAAGGGAATCCCGAGATGGCCCCTAGCAACTCGCACGGGGACTGGCCTTTCTTGAGGCCACCAGAGCGGGTCCCTGAAGTCCCCGTCGTATCTCGAGAAAACCTGCCGCAACTCGAGAAAATCCAGGAGGTTCTCCCCTCCAGGCGAGATGAGGCCCATTTCCGATGAGGCGTCTCGAGGCTGATCACACCTCACCTCTGGAACTTCGAAAGGGTCCTTCACGCCCTTGGTGCAAATCAAGAAGTTCCCCGACATACCCGTCTCCCCTCGAGAGGAATCACGAGGGTCCCGCCCACATCCAGAGGAGCCCCGTTTCCGCATCGTAGCTCGAGATGAGGGATCCTTTCCCTCCTTCGTCGGGAAAGAGTTCCCGGCGTTCCCGTCGCATCTCAAGAGGAGGCCCTCTCAACAGGAACGGCGAGAGGAACTCCAGGGTCGTGCCAGCATTCCAAGAGTCCCCCAGATGTCTCAGTCCATTCCAAGGGAACCTCTTTTCCCTTCACCGGCTCGTCTTTCACGCCGAGGATCGACTCACACCAAGGTGGCACGTGGCACAGCCCTGTGGGAAAGCCTCGTGGGAAAGCCTCGAGGGACAGCCTCGAGGGAAAGCAACAGATCCCTTGACCCACGTGACAAGAAGCGTGACACTACTGCTGCAGCTCGGGAGGAAAGCGCACGTGCATGCCCCCACTCGAGACGAGGCCTGACTCCCCTGGGGAGACTCAGAAGCACCCCAAGATCCATGGCAACACTGGAGAGGAATCCTCAGGTTCCGGCCCCGACTCCACACAAGGACTGAGGCTCCGGCATGGACGGGAGAGGAATCCCGAGAGGTACCCTAGCAACTCGCATGGGGACTGGCCTTTCCTGAGGCCACCCGAGCGGGTCCCTGAGGTCCCCGTCGTAACTCGAGGAGACCTGCCGCAACTCGAGAAAATCCAGGAGGTTCTCCCCTCCAGGCGAGATGAGGCCCATTTCCGCTGTGGCGTCTTGAGGCTGATAACACCTCACCTCTGGAACTTCGAAAGGGTCCTTCACACCCTTGGTGCAAATCAAGAAGTTCCCCGACATACCCGTCTCCACTCGAGAGGAATCACGAGGGTCCCGTCCACATCCAGAGGAGCCCCGTTTCCGCCTCGTAGCTCGAGATGAGGGATCCTTTCCCTGCTTCGTCAGGAAAGAGTTCCCGGCGTTCCCGTCGCATCTCAAGAGGAGGCCCTCTCAACAGGAACGGCGAGAGGAACTCCTGGGTCGTGCCACCATTCCAAGAGTCCCCCAGATGTCTCAGTCCATTCCAGAGGAACTTCTTTTCCCTTCACCGGCACGTCTTTCACGCCGAGGATCGACTCACACCAAGGTGGCACGTGGCACAGCCCTGTGGGAAAGCCTCGTGGGAAAGCCTCGAGGGAAAGCCACAGATCCCTTGATCCACATGACAGGAAGCGTGACACTACTGCTGCAGCTCGGGAGGGAAGCGCACGTGGATGCCCCCACTCGAGACGAGGCCTGACTCCCCTCGGGAGACTCAGAAGCAACCCCAAGAACCATGGCAACACTGGAGAGGAATCCTCAGGTTCGGCCCCGACTCCAAACAAGGTCTTAGGCCCCGGCATGGACGGGAGAGCAATCCAGAGATGGCCCCTAGCAACTCGCACGGGGACTGGCCTTTCCCTGAGGTCCCCGTCGTAACTCGAGAAGACCTGCCGCAACTCGAGAAAATCCAGGAGGTTCTGCCCTCCAGGCGAGATGAGGCCCATTTCCGCTGAGGCGTCTCGAGGCTGATCACACCTCACCTCTGGAACTTCGAAAGGGTCCTTCACACCCTTGGTGCAAATCAAGAAGTTCCCCGACATACCCGTCTCCCCTCGAGAGGAATCACGAGGGTCCCGCAGACAACCAGAGGAGCCCCGTTTCCGCCTCGTAGCTCGAGATGAGGGATCCTTTCCCTGCTTCATCGGAAAAGAGGTCCCGGCGTTCCCGTCGCATCTCAAGGGGAGGCCCTCTCAACAGGAAAGGCGAGAGGAACTCCAGGGTCGTGCCAAAATTCCAAGAGTCCCCCAGATGTCTCAGTCCATTCCAGAGGAACCTCTTTTGCCTTCACCGGCTCGTCTTTCACGCCGAGGATCGACTCACAACAAGGTGGCACGTGGCACAGCCCTGTGGGAAAGCCTCGTGGGAAAGCCTCGAGGGACAGCCTCGAGGGAAAGCCACAGATCCCTTGATCCACGTGACAGGAAGCGTGACACTACTGCTGCAGCTCGGGAGGAAAGCGCACGTGCATGCTCCCACTCGAGACGAGGCCTGACTCCCCTGGGGAGACTCAGAAGCACCCCAAGATCCATGGCAACGCTGGAGAGGAATCCTCAGGTTCCGGACCCGACTCCACACAGGGACTGAGGCCCCGGCATGGACGGGAGAGGAATCCCGAGAGGTCCCCTAGCAACTCGCATGAGGACTGGCCTTTCCTGAGGCCACCAGAGCGGGTCCCTGAGGTCCCCGTCGTAACTCGAGAAGACCTGCCGCAACTCGAGAAAATCCAGGAGGTTCTCCCCTCCAGGCGAGATGAGGCCCATTTCCGCTGAGGCGTCTCGAGACTGATCACACCTCACCTGTGGAACTTCGAAAGGTTCCTTCACACCCTTGGTGCAAATCAAGAAGTGCCCCGACATACCCGTCTCCCCTCGAGAGGAATTACGAGGGTCCCGCAGACATCCAGAGGAGCCCCGTTTCCGCCTCGTAGCTCGAGATGAGGGATCCTTTGCCTGCTTCATCGGGAAAGAGTTCCCAGGGTTCCCGTCGCCTCTCAAGAGGAGGCCCTCTCAACTGGAACGGCGAGAGGAACTCCAGGGTCGTGCCACCATTCCAAGAGTCCCCCAGATGTCTCAGTCCATTCCAGAGGAACCTCTTTTCCCTACATCGGCTCGTCTTTCACGCCGAGGATTGACTCACACCAAGGTGGCACGTGGCACAGCCCTGTGGGAAAGCCTCGTGTGAAAACCTCGAGGTACAGCCTCGAGGGAAAGACACAGATCCCTTGATCCACGTGACAGGAAGCGTGACACTACTGCTGCAGGTCGGGAGGGAAGTGCACGTGCATGCCCCCACTCGAGACGACGCCTGACTCCCCTGGAGAGACTCAGAAGCACCCCAAGATCCATGGCAACACTGGAGAGGAATCCTCAGGTTCCGGCCCCGACTCCACACAATGACTGAGGCCCCGGCATGGACGGCAGAGGAATCCCGAGTGGTCCCGTAGCAACTCGCATGGGGACTGGCCTTTCCTGAGGCCACCAGAGCGGGTCCCTGAGGTCCCCGTCGTAACTCGAGAAGACCTGCCGCAACTCGAGAAAATCCAGGAGGTTCTCCCCTCCAGGCGAGATGAGGCCCATTTCCGCTGAGGCGTCTCGAGGCTGATCACACCTCACCTCTGGAACTTCGAAAGGGTCCTTCGCAACCTTGGTGCAAATCAAGAATTTCCCCGACATACCCGTCTCCACTCGAGAGGAAACACGTGGGTCCCGCCCACATCCAGAGGAGCCCCGTTTCCGCCTCGTAGATCTAGATGAGGGATCCTTTGCCTGCTTCGTCGAGAAAGAGTTCCCGGCGTTCCCGTCGCACCTCAAGAGTAGGCCCTCTCAACAGGAACGGCGAGAGGAACTCCAGGGTCGTGCCACAATTCCAAGAGTCCCCCAGATGTCTCAGTCCATTCCAGAGGAACCTCTTTTCCCTTCACCGGCTCGTCTTTCACGCCGAGGATCGACTCACACCAAGGTGGCACGTGGCACAGCCCTGTGGGAAAGCCTCGTGGGAAAGCCTCGAGGGAAAGCCACAGATCCCTTGATCCACATGACAGGAAGCGTAACACTACTGCTGCAGCTCGGGAGGGAAGCGCACGTGGATGCCCCCACACGAGACGAGGCCTGACTCCCCTCGGGAGACTCAGAAGCACCCCAAGAACCATGGCAACACTGGAGAGGAATCCTCAGGTTCGGCCCCGACTCCACACAAGGTCTTAAGGCCCTGCATGGACGGGAGAGGAATCCCGAGAGGTCCCCTAGCAACTCGCATGGGGACTGGCCTTTCCTGAGGCCACCAGAGCGGGTCCCTGAGGTCCCCGTCGTAACTCGAGTAGACATGCCACAACTCGAGAAAATCCAGGAGGTTCTCCCCTCCAGGCGAGATGAGGCCCATTTCCGCTGAGGCGTCTCGAGGCTGATCACACCTCACCTCTGGAACTTCGAAAGGGTCCTTCACACCCTTGGTGCAAATCAAGAAGTTCCCCGACATACCCGTCTCCACTCGAGAGAAATCACGAGGATCCCGCCCACATCCAGAGGAGCCCCATTTCCGCCTCGTAGCTCGAGATGAGGGATCCTTTCCCTGCTTCGTCGTGAAAGAGTTCCCGGCGTTCCCGTCGCATCTCAAGAGGAGGCCCTCTCAACAGGAACGGCGAGAGGAACTCCAGGGTCGTGCCACCATTCAAAGAGTCCCCCAGATGTCTCAGTCCATTCCAGAGGAACCTCTTTTCCCTTCAACGGCTCGTCTTTCACACCGAGGATCGACTCCCACCAAGGTGGCACGTGGCACAGCCCTGTGGGAAAGCCTCGTGGGAAAGCCTCGAGGGACAGCCTCGAGGGAAAGCCACAGATCCCTTGATCCACGTGATAGGAAGCGTGACACTACTGCTGCAGCTCGGGAGGAAAGTGCACGTGCATGCCCCCACTCGAGACAAGGCCTGACTCCCCTGGGGAGACTCAGAAGCTCCCCAAGATCCACGGCAACACTGGACAGGAATCCTAAGGTCCCGTCCCCGACTCCACACAAGGTCTTATGCCCCAGCATGGATGAGAGAGGAATCTCGAGATGCCCCCTAGCAACTCGCATGGGGACTGGCCTTTCCTGAGGCCACCAGAGCGGGTCCCTGGGGTCCCCGTCGTAACTCGAGAAGACCTGCCGCAATTCGAGAAAATCCAGGAGGTTCTCCCCTCCAGGTGAGATGAGGCGCATTTCCGCTGAGGCGTCTCGAGGCTGATCACACCTCACCTCTGGAACTTCGAAAGGGTCCTTCACACCTTTGGTGCAAATCAAGAAGTTCCCCGAAATACCCTTCTCCACGCGAGAGGAAACACGAGGTTCCCGCCCACATCCAGAGGAGCCCCGTTTCCGCCTCGTAGCTCGAGATGAGGGATCCATTCACTGCTTCGTCGGGAAAAAGTTCCCGGCGTTCCCGTCGCATCTGAAGAGGAGGCCCTTTCAACAGGAACGGCGAGAGGAACTCCAGGGTCGTGCCACCATTCCAAGAGTCCCCGAGATGTCTCAGTCTATTCCAGAGGAACCTCTTTTCCCTTCACCGGCTCGTCTTTCACGCCGAGGATCGACTCACACCAAGGTGGCACGTGGCACAGCCCTGTGGGAAAGCCTCGTGGGAAAGCCTCGAGGAACAGCCTCGAGGGAAAGCCACAGATCCCTTGATCCACGTGACAGGAAGCGTGACACTACTGCTGCAGCACGGGAGGAAAATGCATGTGCATGCCCCCACTCGAGACGAGGCCTGACTCCCCTGGGGAGACTCAGAAGCACCCCCAGATCCATGGCAACACAGGAGAGGAATCCTAAGGTCCCGTCCCCGACTCCACACAAGGTCTTATGCCCCGGCATGGACGAGAGAGGAATCCCGAGATGCCCCCTAGCAACTCGGATGGGGATTGGGCTTTCCTGAGGCCACCAGAGCGGGTCCCTGGGGTCCCCGTCGTAACTCGAGAAGACCTGCCGCAACTCGAGAAAGTCCAGGAGGTTCTCCCCTCCAGGCGAGATGAGGCCCATTTCCGCTGAAGCGTCTCGAGGCTGATCACACCTCACCTCTGTAACTTCGAAAGGGTCATTCACACCCTTGGTGCAATTTAAGAAGTTCCCCGACATACCCGTCTCCACTCGAGAGGAAACACGTGGGTCCCGCCCACATCCAGAGGAGCCCCGTTTCCGCCTCGTAGCTCGAGATGAGGGATCCTTTCCCTGCTTCGTCGGGAAAGAGTTCCCGGCTTTCCCGTCGCGCCTCAAGAGGAGGCCCTCTCAACAGGAACGGCGAGAGGAACTCCAGGGTCGTGCCACAATTCCAAGAGTCCCCCAGATGTCTCAGTCCATTCCAGAGGAACCTCTTTTCCCTTCACCGGCTCGTCTTTCACGCCGAGGATCGACTCACAACAAGGTGGCACGTGGCACAGCCCTGTGGGAAAGCCTCGTGGGAAAGCCTCGAGGGAAAGCCACAGATCCCTTGATCCACATGACAGGAAGCATGACACTATTGCTGCAGCTCGGGAGGGAAGCGCACGTGGATGCCCCCACTCGAGACGGGGCCTGACTCCCCTCGGGAGACTCAGAAGCACCCCAAGATCCATGGCAACACTGGAGAGGAATCCTCAGGTTCGGCCCCGACTCCACACAAGGTGTTAGGCCCCGGCATGGACGGGAAGGGAATCCCGAGATGGCCCCTAGCAACTCGCACGGGGACTGGGCTTTCCTGAGGCCACCAGAGCGGGTCCCTGGGGTCCCCGTCGTAACTCGAGAAGACCTGCCGCAACTCGAGAAAGTCCAGGAGGTTCTCCCCTCCAGGCGAGATGAGGCCCATTTCCGCTGAAGCGTCTCGAGGCTGATCACACCTCACCTCTGTAACTTCGAAAGGGTCATTCACACCCTTGGTGCAATTTAAGAAGTTCCCCGACATACCCGTCTCCACTCGAGAGGAAACACGTGGGTCCCGCCCACATCCAGAGGAGCCCCGTTTCCGCCTCGTAGCTCGAGATGAGGGATCCTTTCCCTGCTTCGTCGGGAAAGAGTTCCCGGCTTTCCCGTCGCGCCTCAAGAGGAGGCCCTCTCAACAGGAACGGCGAGAGGAACTCCAGGGTCGTGCCACAATTCCAAGAGTCCCCCAGATGTCTCAGTCCATTCCAGAGGAACCTCTTTTCCCTTCACCGGCTCGTCTTTCACGCCGAGGATCGACTCACAACAAGGTGGCACGTGGCACAGCCCTGTGGGAAAGCCTCGTGGGAAAGCCTCGAGGGAAAGCCACAGATCCCTTGATCCACATGACAGGAAGCATGACACTATTGCTGCAGCTCGGGAGGGAAGCGCACGTGGATGCCCCCACTCGAGACGGGGCCTGACTCCCCTCGGGAGACTCAGAAGCACCCCAAGATCCATGGCAACACTGGAGAGGAATCCTCAGGTTCGGCCCCGACTCCACACAAGGTGTTAGGCCCCGGCATGGACGGGAGAGGAATCCCGAGAGGTACCCTAGCAACTCGCATGGGGACTGGCCTTTCCTGAGGCCACCAGAGCGGGTCCCTGAGGTCCCCGTCGTAACTCGAGGAGACCTGCCGCAACTCGAGAAAATCCAGGAGGTTCTCCCCTCCAGGCGAGATGAGGCCCATTTCCGCTGTGGCGTCTTGAGGCTGATAACACCTCACCTCTGGAACTTCGAAAGGGTCCTTCACACCCTTGGTGCAAATCAAGAAGTTCCCCGACATACCCTTCTCCCCTCGAGAGGAATCACGAGGGTCCCGTCCACATCCAGAGGAGCCCCGTTTCCGCCTCGTAGCTCGAGATGAGGGATCCTTTCCCTGCTTCGTCAGGAAAGAGTTCCCGGCGTTCCCGTCGCATCTCAAGAGGAGGCCCTCTCAACAGGAACGGCGAGAGGAACTCCTGGGTCGTGCCACCATTCCAAGAGTCCCCCAGATGTCTCAGTCCATTCCAGAGGAACTTCTTTTCCCTTCACCGGCACGTCTTTCACGCCGAGGATCGACTCACACCAAGGTGGCACGTGGCACAGCCCTGTGGGAAAGCCTCGTGGGAAAGCCTCGAGGGAAAGCCACAGATCCCTTGATCCACATGACAGGAAGCGTGACACTACTGCTGCAGCTCGGGAGGGAAGCGCACGTGGATGCCCCCACTCGAGACGAGGCCTGACTCCCCTCGGGAGACTCAGAAGCACCCCAAGAACCATGGCAACACTGGAGAGGAATCCTCAGGTTCGGCCACGACTCCAAACAAGGTCTTAGGCCCCGGCATGGACGGGAGAGCAATCCAGAGATGGCCCCTAGCAACTCGCACGGGGACTGGCCTTTCCTGAGGCCACCAGAGCGGGTCCCTGAGGTCCCCGTCGTAACTCGAGAAGACCTGCCGCAAATCGAGAAATCCAGGAGGTTCTGCCCTCCAGGCGAGATGAGGCCCATTTCCGCTGAGGCGTCTCGAGGCTGATCACACCTCACCTCTGGAACTTCGAAAGGGTCCTTCACACCCTTGGTGCAAATCAAGAAGTTCCCCGACATACCCGTCTCCACTCGAGAGGAAACACGAGGGTCCCGCCCACAACCAGAGGAGCCCCGTTTCTGCCTCGTAGCTCGAGATGAGGGATCCTTTCCCTGCTTCGTCGGGAAAGAGTTCCCGGCGTTCCCGTCGCATCTCAAAGAGAGGCCCTCTCAACAGGAACGGCGAGAGGAACTCCAGGGTCGTGCCACCATTCCAAGAGTCCCCCAGATGTCTCAGTCCATTCCAGAGGAACCTCTTTTCCCTTCACCGGCTCGTCTTTCACGCCGAGGATCGACTCACACCAAGGTGGCACGTGGCACAGCCCTGTGGGAAAGCCTCGTGGGAAAGCCTCGAGGGACAGCCTCGAGGGAAAGCCACAGATCCCTTGATCCACGTGACAGGAAGCGTGACACTACTGCTGCAGCTCGGGAGGAAAGCGCACGTGCATGCCCCCACTCGAGACGAGGCCTGACTCCCCTGGGGAGACTCAGAAGCACCCCAAGATCCATGGCAACACTGGAGAGGAATCCTCAGGTTCCGGCCCCGACTCCACAAAAAGACTGAGGCCCCGGCATGGACGGGAGAGGAATCCCGAGGGTTCCCCTAGCAACTCGCATGGAGACTGGCCTTTCCTGAGGCCACCAGAGCGGGTCCCTGAGGTCCCCGTCGTAACTCGAGAAGACCTGCCGCAACTCGAGAAAATCCAGGAGGTTCTCCCCTCCAGGCGAGATGAGGCCCATTTCCGCTGAGGCGTCTCGAGGCTGAACACACCTCACCTCTGGAACTTCGAAAGGGTCCTTCACACCCTTGGTGCAAATCAAGAAGTTCCCCGACATACCCGTCTCCACTCGAGAGGAAACACGTGGGTCCCGCCCACATCCAGAGGAGCCCCGTTTCCGCCTAGTAGATCTAGATGAGGGATCCTTTCCCTGCTTCGTCGGGAAAGAGTTCCCGGCTTTCCTGTCGCACCTCAAAAGGAGGCCCTCTCAACAGGAACGGCGAGAGGAACTCCAGGGTCGTGCCACATTAAAGAGTCCCCCAGATGTCTCAGTCCATTCCAGAGGAACCTCCTTTCCCTTCACCGGCTCGTCTTTCACGCCGAGGATCGACTCACACCAATGTGGCACGTGGCACAGCCCTGTGGGAAAGCCTCGTGGGAAAGCCTCGAGGGAAAGCCACAGATCCCTTGATCCACATGACAGGAAGCGTGACACTACTGCTGCAGCTCGGGAGGGAAGTCCACGTGGATGCCCCCACTCGAGACGAGGCCTGACTCCCCTCGGGAGACTCAGAAGCACCCCAAGAACCATGGCAACACTGGAGAGGAATCCTCAGGTTCGGCCCCGACTCCAAACAAGGTCTTAGGCCCCGGCATGGACGGGAGAGGAATCCCGAGATGGCCCCTAGCAACTCGCACGGGGACTGGCCTTTCTTGAGGCCACCAGAGCGGGTCCCTGAGGTCCCCGTCGTAACTCGAGAAGACCTGCCGCAACTCGAGAAAATCCAGGAGGTTCTCCCCTCCAGGCGAGATTAGGCCCATTTCCGCTGAGGCGTCTCGAGGCTGATCACACCTCACCTCTGGAACTTCGAAAGGGTCCTTCACACCCTTGGTGCAAATCAAGAAGTGCCCCGACATACCCGTCTCCCCTCGAGAGGAATCACGAGGGTCCCGCAGACATCCAGAGGAGCCTCGTTTCCGCCTCGTAGATCGAGATGAGGGATCCTTTCCCTGCTTCGTCGGGAAAGAGTTCCCGGCTTTCCCGTCGCATCTCAAGAGGAGGCCCTCTCAACAGGAACGGCGAGAGGAACTCCAGGGTCGTGCCACCATTCAAAGAGTCCCCCAGATGTCTCAGTCCATTCCAGAGGAACCTCTTTTCCCTTCACCGGCTCGTCTTTCACGCCGAGGATCGACTCACACCAAGGTGGCATGCGGCACAGCCCTGTGGGAAAGCCTCGTGGGAAAGCCTCGAGGGACAGCCTCGAGGGAAAGCCACAGATCCCTTGATCCACGTGACAGGAAGCGTGACACTACTGCTGCAGCTCGGGAGGAAAGCGCACGTGCATGCCCCCACTCGAGACGAGGCCTGACTCCCCTGGGGAGACTCAGAAGCACCCCAAATCCATGGCAACACTGGAGAAGAATCCTCCGGTTCCAGCCCCGACTCCACTCAAGGACTGAGGCCCCGGCATGGACGGGAGAGGAATCCCGAGAGGTCCCCTAGCAACTCGCATGGGTACTGGCCTTTCCTGAGGCCACCAGAGCGGGTCCTTGAGGTCCCCGTCGTAACTCGAGAAGACCTGCCGCAACTCGAGAAAATCCAGGAGGTTCTCCCCTCCAGGCGAGATGAGGCCCATTTGCGCTGAGGCGTCTTGAGGCTGATCACACCTCACCTCTGGAACTTCGAAAGGGTCCTTCACAACCTTGGTGCAAATCAAGAAGTTCCCCGACATACCCGTCTCCACTCGAGAGGAAACACGTGGGTCCCGCCCACATCCAGAGGAGCCCCGTTTCCGCCTCGTAGCTCGAGATGAGGGATCCTTTCCCTGCTTCGTCGGGAAAGAGTTCCTGGCGTTCCCGTCGCATCTCAAGAGGAGGCCCTCTCAACAGGAACGGCGAGAGGAACTCCAGGGTCGTGCCACCATTCCAAGAGTCCCCCAGATGTCTCAGTCCATTTCAGAGGAACCTCTTTTCGCTAGACCGGCTCGTCTTTCACGCCGAGGATCGACTCACACCAAGGTGGCACGTGGCACAGCCCTGTGGGAAAGCCTCGAGGGAAAGCCACAGATCCCTTGATCCACATGACAGGAAGCGTGACACTACTGCTGCAGCTCGGGAGGGAAGAGCACGTGGATGCCCCCACTCGAGACGAGGCCTGACTCCCCTCGGGAGACTTAGAAGCACCCCAAGAACCATGGCAACACTGGAGAGGAATCCTCAGGTTCGGCCCCGACTCCAAACAAGGTCTTAGGCCGCGGCATGGACGGGAGAGGAATCCCGAGAGGTCCCCGAGCATCTCGCATGGGGACTGGCCTTTCCTGAGGCCACCAGAGCGGGTCCCTGAGGTCCCCGTCGTAACTCGAGAAGACCTGCCGCAACTCGAGAAAATCCAGGAGGTTCTCCCCTCCAGGCGAGATGAGGCCCATTTCCGCTGAGGCGTCTCGAGGCTGATCACACCTCCCCTCTGGAACTTGGAAAGGGTCCTTCACACCCTTGCTGCAAATCAAGAAGTTCCCCGACATACCCGTCTCCCCTCGAGAGGAATCACAAGGGTCCTGCCGACATCCAGAGGAGCCCCGTTTCCGCCTCGTAGCTCGAGATGAGGGATCCTTTGCCTGCTTCGTCGGGAAAGAGTTCCCGGGGTTCCCGTCGCCTCTCAAGAGGAGGCCCTCTCAACAGGAACGGCGAGAGGAACTCCAGGGTCGTGCCACCATTCCAAGAGTCCCCCAGATGTCTCAGTCCATTCCAGAGGAACCTCTTTTCCCTACACCGGCTCGTCTTTCACGCCGAGGATCGACTCACACCAAGGTGGCACGTGGCACAGCCCTGTGGGAAAGCCTCGTGGGAAAGCCTCGAGGGACAGCCTCGAGGGAAAGCCACAGATCCCTTGATCCACGTGACAGGAAGCGTGACACTACTGCTTCAGGTTGGGAGGGAAGTGCACGTGCATGCCCCCACTCGAGACGAAGCCTGACTCCCCTGGGGAAACTCAGAAGCACCCCAAATCCATGGCAAGACTGGAGAAGAATCCTCAGGTTCCAGCCCCGACTCCACACAAGGACTGAGGCACTGGCATGGACGGGAGAGGAATCCCGAGAGGTCCCCTAGCAACTCGCATGGGGACTGGCCTTTCCTGAGGCCACCAGAGCGGGTCCTTGAGGTCCCCGTCGTAACTCGAGAAGACCTGCCGCAACTGGAGAAAATCCAGGAGGTTCTCCCCTCCAGGCGAGATGAGGCCCATTTCCGCTGAGGCGTCTCGAGGCTGATCACACCTCACCTCTGGAACTTCGAAAGGGTCCTTCGCAACCTTGGTGCAAATCAAGAAGTTCCCCGACATACCCGTCTCCACTCGAGAGGAAACACGTGGGACCCGCCCACATCCAGAGGAGCCCCGTTTCCGCCTCGTAGATCTAGATGAGGGATCCTTTGCCTGCTTCGTCGGGAAAGAGTTCCCGGCTTTCCCGTCGCACCTCAAGAGGAGGCCCTCTCAACAGGAACGGCGAGAGGAACTCCAGGGTCGTGCCACAATTCCAAGAGTCCCCCAGATGTCTCAGTCCATTTCAGAGGAACCTCTTTTCCCTTCACCAGCTCGTCTTTCACGCCGAGGATCGACTCACACCAAGGTGGCACGTGGCACAGCCCTGTGGGAAAGCCTCGTGGGAAAGCCTCGAGGGAAAGCCACAGATCCCTTGATCCACATGACAGGAAGCGTGACACAACTGCTGCAGCTCGGGAGGGAAGCGCACGTGGATGCCCCCACTCGAGACGAGGCCTGACTCCCCTCGGGAGACTCAGAAGCACCCCAAGAACCATGGCAACACTGGAGAGGAATCCTCAGGTTCGGCCCCGACTCCAAACAAGGTCTTAGGCCCCGGAATGGACGGGAGAGCAATCCAGAGATGGCCCCAAGCAACTCGCACGGGGACTGGCCTTTCTTGAGGCCACCAGAGCGGGTCCCTGAGGTCCCCGTCGTAACTCGAGAAGACCTGCCGCAACTCGAGAAAATCCAGGAGGTTCTCCCCTCCAGGCGAGATGAGGTCCATTTCCGCTGAGGCGTCTCGAGGCGGATCACACCTCACCTCTGGAACTTCGAAAGGGTCCTTCACACCCTTGGTGCAAATCAAGAAGTTCCCCGACATACCCGTCTCCACTCGAGAGGAATCACGAGGGTCCCGCAGACATCCAGAGGAGCCCCGTTTCCGCCTCGTAGCTCGAGATGAGGGATCCTTTAACTGCTTCGTCGGGAAAGAGTTCCCGGCGTTCCCGTCGCATTTCAAGAGGAGGCCCTCTCAACAGGAATGGCGAGAGGAACTCCAGGGTCGTGCCACCATTCCAAGGGTCCCCCAGATGTCTCAGTCCATTCCAGAGGAACCTCTTTTCCCTTCACCGGCTCGTCTTTCACGCCGAGGATCGACTCACACCAAGGTGGCACGTGGCACAGCCCTGTGGGAAAGCCTCGTGGGAAAGCCTCGAGGGACAGCCTCGAGGGAAAGCCACAGATCCCTTGATCCACGTGACAGGAAGCGTGACACTACTGCTGCAGCTCGGGAGGAAAGCGCACGTGCATGCCCCCACTCGAGACGAGGCCTGACTCCCCTGGGGAGACTCAGAAGCACCCCAAGATCCATGGCAACACTGGAGAGGAATCCCCAGGTTCCGGCCCCGACTCCACACAAGGACTGAGGCCCCGGCATGGACGGGAGAGGAATCCCGAGAGGTCCCCTAGCAACTCGCATGGGGACTGGCCTTTCCTGAGGCCACCAGAGCGGGTCCCTGAGGTCCCCGTCGTAACTTGAGAAGACCTGCCTCAACTGGAGAAAATCCAGGAGGTTCTCCCCTCCAGGCGAGATGAGGCCCATTTCCGCTGAGGCGTCTCGAGGCTGATCACACCTCACCTCTGGAACTTCGAACGGGTCCTTCACACCCTTGGTGCAAATCAAGAAGTTCCCCGACCTAGCCGTCTCCACTCGAGAGGAATCACGAGGGTCCCGCCCACATCCAGAGGAGCCCCGTTTCCGCCTCGTAGCTCGAGATGAGGGATCCTTTGCCTGCTTCGTCGGGAAAGATTTCCCGGCGGCCCCGTCGCATCTCAAGAGGAGGCCCTCTCAACAGGAACGGCGAGAGGAACTCCAGGGTCGTGCCACCATTCCAAGAGTCCCCCAGATGTCTCAGTCCATTCCAGAGGAACCTCTTTTCCCTTCACCGGCTCGTCTTTCACGCCGAGGATCGACTCACACCAAGGTGGCGCGTGGCACAGCCCTGTGGGAAAGCCTCGTGGGAAAGCCTCGAGGGACAGCCTCGAGTGAAAGCCACAGATCCCTTGATCCACGTGACAGGAAGCGTGACACTACTGCTGCAGCTCGGGAGGAAAGCGCACGTGCATGCCCCCACTCGAGACGAGGCCTGATTCCCCTGGGAAGACTCAGAAGCACCCCAAGATCCATGGCAACACTGGAGAGGAATCTTCAGGTTCCGGCCCCGACTCCACACAAGGACTGAGGCCCCAGCATAGACGGGAGAGGAATCCCGAGAGGTCCCCTAGCAACTCGCATGGGGCTGGCCTTTCCTGAGGCCACCAGAGCGGGTCCCTGAGGTCCCCGTCGTAACTCGAGAATACCTGCCGCAGCTAGAGAAAATCCAGGAGGTTCTACCCTCCAGGCGAGATGAGGCCCATTTCCGCTGAGGCGTCTCGAGGCTGATCACACCTTACCTCTGGAACTTCGAAAGGCTCCTTCACACCCTTGGTGCAAATCAAGAAGTTCCCCGACCTAGGCGTCTCCACTCGAGAGGAATCACGAGGGTCCCGCCCACATCAGAGGAGCCCCGTTTCCGCCTCGTAGCTCGAGATGAGGGGTCCTTTTCCTGCTTCGTCGGGAAAGAGTTCCCGGCGTTCCCGTCGCATCTCAAGAGGAGGCCCTCTCAACAGGAACGGCGAGAGGAACTCCAGGGTCGTGCCAGCATTCCAAGAGTCCCCCAGATGTCTCAGTCCATTCCAGAAGAACCTCTTTTCCCTTCACCGGCTCGTCTTTCACGCCGAGGATCGACTCACACCAAGGTGGCACGTGGCACAGCCCTGTGGGAAAGCCTCGTGGGAAAGCCTCGAGGGACAGCCTCGAGGGAAAGCCACAGATCCCTTGATCCACGTGACAGGAAGCGTGACACTACTGCTGCAGCTCGGGAGGAAAGCGCACGTGCATGCCCCCACTCGAGACGAGGCCTGACTCCCCTGGGGAGACTCAGAAGCACCCCAAGATCCATGGCAACACTGGAGAGGAATTCTCAGGTTCCGGCCCCGACTCCACACAAGGACTGAGGCCCCGGCATGGACGGGAGAGGAATCCCGAGAGGTCCCCTAGCAACTCGCATGGGGACTGGCCTTTCCTGAGGCCACCAGAGCGGGTCCCTGAGGTCCCCGTCGTAACTCGAGAAGACCTGCCGCAACTCGAGAAAATCCAGGAGGTTCTCCCCTCCAGGCGAGATGAGGCCCATTTCCGCTGAGGCGTCTCGAGGCTGATCACACCTCACCTCTGGAACTTCGAAAGGGTCCTTCACACCCTTGGTGCAAATCAAGAAGTTCCCCGACCTAGCCGTCTCCACTCGAGAGGAATCACGAGAGTCCCGCCCACATCCAGAGGAGCCCCGTTTCCGCCTCGTAGCTCGAGATGAAGGATCCTTTCACTGCTTCGTCGGGAAAGAGTTCCCGGCGTTCCCGTCGCATCTCAAGAGGAGGCCCTCTCAACAGGAACGGCGAGAGGAACTCCAGGGTCGTGCCACCATTCCAAGAGTCCAACAGATGTCTCAGTCCATTCCAGAGGAACCTCTTTTACCTTCACCGGCTCGTCTTTCACGCCGAGGATCGACTCACACCAAGGTGGCACGTGGCACAGCCCTGTGGGAAAGCCTCGTGGGAAAGCCTCGAGGGACAGCCTCGAGGGAAAGCCACAGATCCCTTGATCCACGTGACAAGAAGCGTGACACTACTGCTGCAGCTCGGGAGGAAAGCGCACGTGCATGCCCCTACACGAGACGAGGCCTGACTCCCCTGGGGAGACTCAGAAGCACCCCAAGATCCATGGCAACACTGGAGAGGAATCCTCAGGTTCCGGCCCCGACTCCACACAAGGACTGAGGCCCCGGCATGGACGGGAGAGGAATCCCGAGAGGTCCCCAGCAACTCGCATGGGGACTGGCTTTTCCTGAGGCCACCAGAGCGGGTCCCTGAGGTCCCCGTCGTAACTCGAGAAGACCTGCCGCAACTCGAGAAAATCCAGGAGGTTCTCCCCTCCAGGCGAGATGAGGCCCATTTCCTCTGAGGCGTCTCGAGGCTGATCACACCTCACCTCTGGAACTTCGAAAGGGTCCTTCACACCCTTGGTGTAAATCAAGAAGTTCCCCGATATACCCGTCTCCACTCGAGAGGAATCACGAGGTTCCCGCCCACATCCAGAGGAGCCCCGTTTCCGCCTCGTAGCTCGAGATGAGGGATCCTTTCCCTGCTTCGTCGGGAAAGAGTTCCCGGCGTTCCCGTCGCATCTCAAGAGGAGGCCCTCTCAACAGGAACGGAGAGAGGAACTCCAGGGTCGTGCCACCATTCCAAGAGTCCCCCAGATGTCTCAGTCCATTCCAGAGGAACCTCTTTTCCCTTCACCGGCTCGTCTTTCACGCCGAGGATCGACTCTCACCAAGGTGGCACGTGGCACAGCCCTGTGGGAAAGCCTCGTGGGAAAGCCTCGAGGGACAGCCTCGAGGGAAAGCCACAGATCCCTTGATCCACGTGACAGGAAGCGTGACACTACTGCTGCAGCTCGGGAGGAAAGCGCACGTGCATGCCCCCACTCGAGACGAGGCCTGACTCCCCTGGGGACACTCAGAAGCACCCCAAGATCCATGGCAACACTGGAGAGGAAACCTCAGGTTCCGGCCCGGACTCCACACAAGGACTGAGGCCCCGGCATGGACGGGAGAGGAATCCCGAGAGGTCCCCTAGCAACTCGCATGGGGACTGGCCTTTCCTGAGGCCACCAGAGCGGGTCCCTGAGGTCCCCATCGTAACACGAGAAGACCTGCGGCAACTCGAGAAAATCCAGGAGGTTCTCCCCTCCAGGCGAGATGAGGCCCATTTCCACTGAGGCGTCTCGAGGCTGATCACACCTCACCTCTGGAACTTCGAAAGGGTACTTCACACCCTTGGTGCAAATCAAGAAGTTCCCCGACCTAGGCGTCTCCACTCGAGAGGAATCACGAGGGTCCCGCCCACATCCAGAGGAGCCCCGTTTCCGCCTCGTAGCTCGAGATGAGGGATCCTTTCCCTGCTTCGTCGGGAAAGAGTTCCCGGCGTTCCCGTCGCATCTCAAGAGGAGGCCCTCTCAACAGGAACGGCGAGAGGAACTCCAGGGTCGTGCCACCATTCCAAGAGTCCCCCAGATGTCTCAGTCCATTCCAGAGGAACCTCTTTTCCCTTCACCGGCTCGTCTTTCACGCCGAGGATCGACTCACACCAAGGTGGCACGTGGCACAGCCCTGTGGGAAAGCCTTGTGGGAAAGCCTCGAGGGACAGCCTCGAGGGAAAGCCACAGATCCCTTGATCCACGTTACAGGAAGCGTGACACAACTGCTGCAGCTCGGGAGGAAAGCGCACGTACTTGCCCCCACTCGAGACGAGGCCTGACTCCCCTGGGGAGACTCAGAAGCACCCCAAGATCCATGGCAACACTGGAGAGGAATCTTCAGGTTCCGGCCCCGACTCCACACAAGGACTGAGGCCCCGGCATGGACGGGAGAGGAATCCCGAGAGGTCCCCTAGCAACTCGCATGGGGACTGGCCTTTTCTGAGGCCACCAGAGCGGGTCCCTGAGGTCCCCGTCGTAACTCGAGAAGACCTGCCGCAACTCGAGAAAATCCAGGAGGTTCTCCCCTCCAGGCGAGATGAGGCCCATTTCCGCTGAGGCGTCTCACGGCTGATCACACCTCACCTCTGGAACTTCGAAAGGGTCCTTCACACCCTTGGTGCAAATCAAGAAGTTCCCCGACCTAGCCGTCTCCACTCGAGAGGAATCACGAGGGTCCCGCCCACATCCAGAGGAGCCCCGTTTCCGCCTCGTAGCTCGAGATGAGGGATCCTTTCCCTGCTTCGTCGGGAAAGAGTTCCCGGCGTTCCCGTCGCATCTCAAGAGGAGGCCCTCTCAACAGGAACGGCGAGAGGAACTCCAGGGTCGTGCCAGCATTCCAAGAGTCCCCCAGATGTCTCAGTCCATTCCAGAGGAACCTCTTTTCCCTTCACCGGCTCGTCTTTCACGCCGAGGATCGACTCACACCAAGGTGGCACGTGGCACAGCCCTGTGGGAAAGCCTCGTGGGAAAGCCTCGAGGGACAGCCTCGAGGGAAAGCCACAGATCCCTTGATCCACGTGACAGGAAGCGTGACACTACTGCTGCAGCTCGGGAGGAAAGCGCACGTGCATGCCCCCACTCGAGACGAGGCCTGACTCCCCTGGGGAGACTCAGAAGCACCCCAAGATCCATGGCAACACTGGAGAGGAAACCTCAGGTTCCGGCCCCGACTCCACACAAGGACTGAGGCCCCGGCATGGACGGGAGAGGAATCCCGAGAGGTCCCCTAGCAACTCGCATGGGGACTGGCCTTTCCTGAGGCCACCAGAGCGGGTCCCTGAGGTCCCCATCGTAACACGAGAAGACCTGCCGCAACTCGAGAAAATCCAGGAGGTTCTCCCCTCCAGGCGAGATGAGGCCCATTTCCGCTGAGGCGTCTCGAGGCTGATCACACCTCACCTCTGGAACTTCGAAAGGGTCCTTCACACCCTTGGTGCAAATCAAGAAGTTCCCCGACCTAGGCGTCTCCACTCGAGAGGAATCACGAGGGTCCCGCCCACATCCAGAGGAGCCCCGTTTCCGCCTCGTAGCTCGAGATGAGGGATCCTTTCCCTGCTTCGTCGGGAAAGAGTTCCCGGCGTTCCCGTCGCATCTCAAGAGGAGGCCCTCTCAACAGGAACGGCGAGAGGAACTCCAGGGTCGTGCCACCATTCCAAGAGTCCCCCAGATGTCTCAGTACATTCCAGAGGAACCTCTTTTCCCTTCACCGGCTCGTCTTTCACGCCGAGGATCGACTCACACCAAGGTGGCACGTGGCACAGCCCTGTGGGAAAGCCTCGTGGGAAAGCCTCGAGGGACAGCCTCGAGGGAAAGCCACAGATCCCTTGATCCACGTTACAGGAAGCGTGACACAACTGCTGCAGCTCGGGAGGAAAGCGCACGTGCATGCCCCCACTCGAGACGAGGCCTGACTCCCCTGGGGAGACTCAGAAGCACCCCAAGATCCATGGCAACACTGGAGAGAAATCCTCAGGTTCCGGCCCCGACTCCACACAAGGACTGAGGCCCCGGCATGGACGGGAGAGGAATCCCGAGAGGTCCCCAGCAACTCGCATGGGGACTGGCCTTTCCTGAGGCCACCGGAGCGGGTCCCTGAGGTCCCCGTCGTAACTTGAGAAGACCTGCCGCAACTCGAGAAAATCCAGGAGGTTCTCCCCTCCAGGCGAGATGAGGCCCATTTCCTCTGAGGCGTCTCGAGGCTGATCACACCTCACCTCTGGAACTTCGAAAGGGTCCTTCACACCCTTGGTGCAAATCAAGAAGTTCCCCGACATACCCGTCTCCACTCGAGAGGAATCACGAGGGTCCCGCCCACATCCAGAGGAGCCCCGTTTCCGCCTCGTAGCTCGAGATGAGGGATCCTTTCCCTGCTTCTTCGGGAAAGAGTTCCCGGCGTTCCCGTCGCATCTCAAGAGGAGGCCCTCTCAACAGGAACGGCGAGAGGAACTCCAGGGTCGTGCCACCATTCCAAGAGTCCCCCAGATGTCTCAGTCCATTCCAGAGGAACCTCTTTTCCCTTCACCGGCTCGTCTTGCACGCCGAGGATCGACTCACACCAAGGTGGCACGTGGCACAGCCCTGTGGGAAAGCCTCGTGGGAAAGCCTCGAGGGACAGCCTCGAGGGAAAGCCACAGATCCCTTGATCCACGTGACAGGAAGCGTGACACTACTGCTGCAGCTCGGGAGGAAAGCGCACGTGCATGCCCCCACTCGAGACGAGGCCTGACTCCCCTGGGGAGACTCAGAAGCACCCCAAGATCCATGGCAACACTGGAGAGGAATCCTCAGGTTCCGGCCCCGACTCCACACAAGGACTGAGGCCCCGGCATGGACGGGAGAGGAATCCCGAGAGGTCCCCTAGCAACTCGCATGCGGACTGGCCTTTCCTGAGGCCACCAGAGCGGGTCCCTGAGGTCCCCGTCGTAACTCGAGAAGACCTGCCGCAACTCGAGAAAATCCAGGAGGTTCTCCCCTCCAGGCGAGATGAGGCCCATTTCCGCTGAGGCGTCTCGAGGCTGATCACACCTCACCTCTGGAACTTCGAAAGGGTCCTTCACACCCTTGGTGCAAATCAAGAAGTTCCCCGACCTAGCCGTCTCCACTCGAGAGGAATCACGAGGGTCCCGCCCACATCCAGAGGAGCCCCGTTTCCGCCTCGTAGCTCGAGATGAAGGATCCTTTCACTGCTTCGTCGGGAAAGAGTTCCCGGCGTTCCCGTCGCATCTCAAGAGGAGGCCCTCTCAACAGGAACGGCGAGAGGAACTCCAGGGTCGTGCCACCATTCCAAGAGTCCCCCAGATGTCTCAGTCCATTCCAGAGGAACCTCTTTTACCTTCACCCGGCTCGTCTTTCACGCCGAGGATCGACTCACACCAAGGTGGCACGTGGCACAGCCCTGTGGGAAAGCCTCGTGGGAAAGCCTCGAGGGACAGCCTCGAGGGAAAGCCACAGATCCCTTGATCCACGTGACAAGAAGCGTGACACTACTGCTGCAGCTCGGGAGGAAAGCGCACGTGCATGCCCCTACACGAGACGAGGCCTGACTCCCCTGGGGAGACTCAGAAGCACCCCAAGATCCATGGCAACACTGGAGAGGAATCCTCAGGTTCCGGCCCCGACTCCACACAAGGACTGAGGCCCCGGCATGGACGGGAGAGGAATCCCGAGAGGTCCCCAGCAACTCGCATGGGGACTGGCTTTTCCTGAGGCCACCAGAGCGGGTCCCTGAGGTCCCCGTCGTAACTCGAGAAGACCTGCCGCAACTCGAGAAAATCCAGGAGGTTCTCCCCTCCAGGCGAAATGAGGCCCATTTCCTCTGAGGCGTCTCGAGGCTGATCACACCTCACCTCTGGAACTTCGAAAGGGTCCTTCACACCCTTGGTGTAAATCAAGAAGTTCCCCGACATACCCGTCTCCACTCGAGAGGAATCACGAGGTTCCCGCCCACATCCAGAGGAGCCCCGTTTCCGCCTCGTAGCTCGAGATGAGGGATCCTTTCCCTGCTTCGTCGGGAAAGAGTTCCCGGCGTTCCCGTCGCATCTCAAGAGGAGGCCCTCTCAACAGGAACGGAGAGAGGAACTCCAGGGTCGTGCCACCATTCCAAGAGTCCCCCAGATGTCTCAGTCCATTCCAGAGGAACCTCTTTTCCCTTCACCGGCTCGTCTTTCACGCCGAGGATCGACTCTCACCAAGGTGGCACGTGGCACAGCCCTGTGGGAAAGCCTCGTGGGAAAGCCTCGAGGGACAGCCTCGAGGGAAAGCCACAGATCCCTTGATCCACGTGACAGGAAGCGTGACACTACTGCTGCAGCTCGGGAGGAAAGCGCACGTGCATGCCCCCACTCGAGACGAGGCCTGACTCCCCTGGGGACACTCAGAAGCACCCCAAGATCCATGGCAACACTGGAGAGGAAACCTCAGGTTCCGGCCCGGACTCCACACAAGGACTGAGGCCCCGGCATGGACGGGAGAGGAATCCCGAGAGGTCCCCTAGCAACTCGCATGGGGACTGGCCTTTCCTGAGGCCACCAGAGCGGGTCCCTGAGGTCCCCATCGTAACACGAGAAGACCTGCGGCAACTCGAGAAAATCCAGGAGGTTCTCCCCTCCAGGCGAGATGAGGCCCATTTCCGCTGAGGCGTCTCGAGGCTGATCACACCTCACCTCTGGAACTTCGAAAGGGTACTTCACACCCTTGGTGCAAATCAAGAAGTTCCCCGACCTAGGCGTCTCCACTCGAGAGGAATCACGAGGGTCCCGCCCACATCCAGAGGAGCCCCGTTTCCGCCTCGTAGCTCGAGATGAGGGATCCTTTCCCTGCTTCGTCGGGAAAGAGTTCCCGGCGTTCCCGTCGCATCTCAAGAGGAGGCCCTCTCAACAGGAACGGCGAGAGGAACTCCAGGGTCGTGCCACCATTCCAAGAGTCCCCCAGATGTCTCAGTCCATTCCAGAGGAACCTCTTTTCCCTTCACCGGCTCGTCTTTCACGCCGAGGATCGACTCACACCAAGGTGGCACGTGGCACAGCCCTGTGGGAAAGCCTTGTGGGAAAGCCTCGAGGGACAGCCTCGAGGGAAAGCCACAGATCCCTTGATCCACGTTACAGGAAGCGTGACACAACTGCTGCAGCTCGGGAGGAAAGCGCACGTACTTGCCCCCACTCGAGACGAGGCCTGACTCCCCTGGGGAGACTCAGAAGCACCCCAAGATCCATGGCAACACTGGAGAGGAATCTTCAGGTTCCGGCCCCGACTCCACACAAGGACTGAGGCCCCGGCATGGACGGGAGAGGAATCCCGAGAGGTCCCCTAGCAACTCGCATGGGGACTGGCCTTTTCCGAGGCCACCAGAGCGGGTCCCTGAGGTCCCCGTCGTAACTCGAGAAGACCTGCCGCAACTCGAGAAAATCCAGGAGGTTCTCCCCTCCAGGCGAGATGAGGCCCATTTCCGCTGAGGCGTCTCACGGCTGATCACACCTCACCTCTGGAACTTCGAAAGGGTCCTTCACACCCTTGGTGCAAATCAAGAAGTTCCCCGACATACCCGTCTCCACTCGAGAGGAATCACGAGGGTCCCGCCCACATCCAGAGGAGCCCCGTTTCCGCCTCGTAGCTCGAGATGAGGGATCCTTTCCCTGCTTCGTCGGGAAAGAGTTCCCGGCGTTCCCGTAGCATCTCAAGAGGAGGCCCTCTCAACAGGAACGGCGAGAGGAACTCCAGGGTCGTGCCAGCATTCCAAGAGTCCCCCAGATGTCTCAGTCCATTCCAGAGGAACCTCTTTTCCCTTCACCGGCTCGTCTTTCACGCCGAGGATCGACTCACACCAAGGTGGCACGTGGCACAGCCCTGTGGGAAAGCCTCGTGGGAAAGCCTCGAGGGACAGCCTCGAGGGAAAGCCACAGATCCCTTGATCCACGTGACAGGAAGCGTGACACTACTGCTGCAGCTCGGGAGGAAAGCGCACGTGCATGCCCCCACTCGAGACGAGGCCTGACTCCCCTGGGGAGACTCAGAAGCACCCCAAGATCCATGGCAACACTGGAGAGGAAACCTCAGGTTCCGGCCCCGACTCCACACAAGGACTGAGGCCCCGGCATGGACGGGAGAGGAATCCCGAGAGGTCCCCCTAGCAACTCGCATGGGGACTGGCCTTTCCTGAGGCCACCAGAGCGGGTCCCTGAGGTCCCCATCGTAACACGAGAAGACCTGCCGCAACTCGAGAAAATCCAGGAGGTTCTCCCCTCCAGGCGAGATGAGGGCCATTTCCGCTGAGGCGTCTCGAGGCTGATCACACCTCACCTCTGGAACTTCGAAAGGGTCCTTCACACCCTTGGTGCAAATCAAGAAGTTCCCCGACCTAGGCGTCTCCACTCGAGAGGAATCACGAGGGTCCCGCCCACATCCAGAGGAGCCCCGTTTCCGCCTCGTAGCTCGAGATGAGGGATCCTTTCCCTGCTTCGTCGGGAAAGAGTTCCCGGCGTTCCCGTCGCATCTCAAGAGGAGGCCCTCTCAACAGGAACGGCGAGAGGAACTCCAGGGTCGTGCCACCATTCCAAGAGTCCCCCAGATGTCTCAGTCCATTCCAGAGGAACCTCTTTTCCCTTCACCGGCTCGTCTTTCACGCCGAGGATCGACTCACACCAAGGTGGCACGTGGCACAGCCCTGTGGGAAAGCCTCGTGGGAAAGCCTCGAGGGACAGCCTCGAGGGAAAGCCACAGATCCCTTGATCCACGTTACAGGAAGCGTGACACAACTGCTGCAGCTCGGGAGGAAAGCGCACGTGCATGCCCCCACTCGAGACGAGGCCTGACTCCCCTGGGGAGACTCAGAAGCACCCCAAGATCCATGGCAACACTGGAGAGAAATCCTCAGGTTCCGGCCCCGACTCCACACAAGGACTGAGGCCCCGGCATGGACGGGAGAGGAATCCCGAGAGGTCCCCAGCAACTCGCATGGGGACTGGCCTTTCCTGAGGCCACCGGAGCGGGTTCCTGAGGTCCCCGTCGTAACTTGAGAAGACCTGCCGCAACTCGAGAAAATCCAGGAGGTTCTCCCCTCCAGGCGAGATGAGGCCCATTTCCTCTGAGGCGTCTCGAGGCTGATCACACCTCACCTCTGGAACTTCGAAAGGGTCCTTCACACCCTTGGTGCAAATCAAGAAGTTCCCCGACATACCCGTCTCCACTCGAGAGGAATCACGAGGGTCCCGCCCACATCCAGAGGAGCCCCGTTTCCGCCTCGTAGCTCGAGATGAGGGATCCTTTCCCTGCTTCGTCGGGAAAGAGTTCCCGGCGTTCCCGTCGCATCTCAAGAGGAGGCCCTCTCAACAGGAACGGCGAGAGGAACTCCAGGGTCGTGCCACCATTCCAAGAGTCCCCCAGATGTCTCAGTCCATTCCAGAGGAACCTCTTTTCCCTTCACCGGCTCGTCTTGCACGCCGAGGATCGACTCACACCAAGGTGGCACGTGGCACAGCCCTGTGGGAAAGCCTCGTGGGAAAGCCTCGAGGGACAGCCTCGAGGGAAAGCCACAGATCCCTTGATCCACGTGACAAGAAGCATGACACTACTGCTGCAGCTCGAGAGGAAAGCGCACGTGCATGCCCCCACTCGAGACGAGGCCTGACTCCCCTGGGGAGACTCAGAAGCACCCCAAGATCCATGGCAACACTGGAGAGGAATCCTCAGGTTCCGGCCCCGACTCCACACAAGGACTGAGGCCCCGGCATGGACGGGAGAGGAATCCCGAGAGGTCCCCTAGCAACTCGCATGGGGACTGGCCTTTTCTGAGGCCACCAGAGCGGGTCCCTGAGGTCCCCGTCGTAACTCGAGAAGACCTGCCGCAACTCGAGAAAATCCAGGAGGTTCTCCCCTCCAGGCGAGATGAGGCCCATTTCCGCGGAGGCGTCTCACGGCTGATCACACCTCACCTCTGGAACTTCGAAAGGGTCCTTCACACCCTTGGTGCAAATCAAGAAGTTCCCCGACCTAGCCGTCTCCACTCGAGAGGAATCACGAGGGTCCCGCCCACATCCAGAGGAGCCCCGTTTCCGCCTCGTAGCTCGAGATGAGGGATCCTTTCCCTGCTTCGTCGGGAAAGAGTTCCCGGCGTTCCCGTAGCATCTCAAGAGGAGGCCCTCTCAACAGGAACGGCGAGAGGAACTCCAGGGTCGTGCCACCATTCCAAGAGTCCCCCAGATGTCTCAGTCCATTCCAGAGGAACCTCTTTTCCCTTCACCGGCTCGTCTTTCACGCCGAGGATCGACTCACACCAAGGTGGCACGTGGCACAGCCCTGTGGGAAAGCCTCGTGGGAAAGCCTCGAGGGACAGCCTCGAGGGAAAGCCACAGATCCCTTGATCCACGTTACAGGAAGCGTGACACAACTGCTGCAGCTCGGGAGGAAAGCGCACGTGCATGCCCCAACTCGAGACGAGGCCTGACTCCCCTGGGGAGACTCAGAAGCACCCCAAGATCCATGGCAACACTGGAGAGGAATCTTCAGGTTCCGGCCCCGACTCCACACAAGGACTGAGGCCCCGGCATGGACGGGAGAGGAATCCCGAGAGGTCCCCTAGGAACTCGCATGGGGACTGGCCTTTCCTGAGGCCACCAGAGCGGGTCGCTGAGGTCCCCGTCGTAACTCGAGAAGACCTGCCGCAACTGGAGAAAATCCAGGAGGTTCTTCCCTCCAGGCGAGATGTGGCCCCTTTCCGCTGAGGTGTCTCGAGGCTGATCACACCTCACCTCTGGAACTTCGAAAGGGTCCTTCACACCCTTGGTGCAAATCAAGAAGTTCCCCGACCTAGCCGTCTCCACTCGAGAGGAATCACGAGGGTCCCGCCCACATCCAGAGGAGCCCCGTTTCCGCCTCGTACCTCGAGATGAGGGATCCTTTCCCTGCTTCGTCGGGAAAGAGTTCCCGGCGTTCCCGTCGCATCTCAAGAGGAGGCCCTCTCAACAGGAACGGCGAGAGGAACTCCAGGGTCGTGCCACCATTCCAAGAGTCCCCCAGATGTCTCAGTCCATTCCAGAGGAACCTCTTTTCCCTTCACCGGCTCGTCTTTCACGCCGAGGATCGACTCACTCCAAGGTGGCACGTGGCACAGCCCTGTGGGAAAGCCTCGTGGGAAAGCCTCGAGGACAGCCTCGAGGGAAAGCCACAGATCCCTTGATCCACGTGACAGGAAGCGTGACACTACTGCTGCAGCTCGGGAGGAAAGCGCACGTGCATGCCCCCACTCAAGACGAGGCCTGAATCCCCTGGGGAGACTCAGAAGCACCCCAAGTTACATGGCAACACTGGAGAGGAATCCTCAGGTTCCGGCCCCGACTCCACACAAGGACTGAGGCCCCGGCATGGACGGGAGAGGAATCCCGAGAGGACCCCTAGCAACTCGCATGGGGACTGGCCTTTCCTGAGGCCACCAGAGCGGGTCCCTGAGGTCCCCGTCGTAACTCGAGAAGACCTGCCGCAACTCGAGAAAATCCAGGAGGTTCTCCCCTCCAGGCGAGATGAGGCCCATTTCCGCTGAGGCGTCTCACGGCTGATCTCACCTCACCTCTGGAACTTCGAAAGGGTCCTTCACACCCTTGGTGCAAATCAAGAAGTTCCCCGACCTAGCCGTCTCCACTCGAGAGGAATCACGAGGGTCCCGCCCACATCCAGAGGAGCCCCGTTTCTGCCTCGTAGCTCGAGATGAGGGATCCTTTCCCTGCTTCATCGGGAAAGAGTTCCCGGCGTTCCCGTCGCATCTGAAGAGGAGGCCCTCTCAACAGGAACGGCGAGAGGAACTCCAGGGTCGTGCCAGCATTCCAAGAGTCCCCCAGATGTCTCAGTCCATTCCAGAGGAACCTCTTTTCCCTTCACCGGCTCGTCTTTCACGCCGAGGATCGACTCACACCAAGGTGGCACGTGGCACAGCCCTGTGGGAAAGCCTCGTGGGAAAGCCTCGAGGGACAGCCTCGAGGGAAAGCCACAGATCCCTTGATCCACGTGACAAGAAGCGTGACACTACTGCTGCAGCTCGGGAGGAAAGCGCACGTGCATGCCCCGACTCGAGACGAGGCCTGACTCCCCTGGGGAGACTCAGAAGCACCCCAAGATCCATGGCAACACTGGAGAGGAATCCTCAGGTTCCGGCCCCGACTCCACACAAGGACTGAGGCCCCGGCATGGACGGGAGAGGAATCCCGAGAGGTCCCCTAGCAACTCGCATGGGGACTGGCCTTTTCTGAGGCCACCAGAGCGGGTCCCTGAGGTCCCCGTCGTAACTCGAGAAGACCTGCCGCAACTCGAGAAAATCCAGGAGGTTCTCCCCTCCAGGCGAGATGAGGCCCATTTCCGCTGAGGCGTCTCACGGCTGATCACACCTCACCTCTGGAACTTCGAAAGGGTCCTTCACACCCTTGGTGCAAATCAAGAAGTTCCCCGACCTAGCCGTCTCCACTCGAGAGGAATCACGAGGGTCCCGCCCACATCCAGAGGAGTCCCGTTTCCGCCTCGTAGCTCGAGATGAGGGATCCTTTCCCTGCTTCGTCGGGAAAGAGTTCCCGGCGTTCCCGTAGCATCTCAAGAGGAGGCCCTCTCAACAGGAACGGCGAGAGGAACTCCAGGGTCGTGCCACCATTCCAAGAGTCCCCCAGATGTCTCAGTCCATTCCAGAGGAACCTCTTTTCCCTTCACCGGCTCGTCTTTCACGCCGAGGATCGACTCACACCAAGGTGGCACGTGGCACAGCCCTGTGGGAAAGCCTCGTGGGAAAGCCTCGAGGGATAGCCTCGAGGGAAAGCCACAGATCCCTTGATCCACGTGACAGGAAGCGTGACACTACTGCTGCAGCTCGGGAGGAAAGCGCACGTGCATGCCCCCACTCGAGACGAGGCCTGACTCCCCTGGGGAGACTCAGAAGCACCCCAAGATCCATGGCAACACTGGAGAGGAAACCTCAGGTTCCGGCCCCGACTCCACACAAGGACTGAGGCCCCGGCATGGACGGGAGAGGAATCCCGAGAGGTCCCCTAGCAACTCGCATGGGGACTGGCCTTTCCTGAGGCCACCAGAGCGGGTCCCTGAGGTCCCCATCGTAACACGAGAAGACCTGCCGCAACTCGAGAAAATCCAGGAGGTTCTCCCCTCCAGGCGAGATGAGGCCCATTTCCGCTGAGGCGTCTCGAGGCTGATCACACCTCACCTCTGGAACTTCGAAAGGGTCCTTCACACCCTTGATGCAAATCAAGAAGTTCCCCGACCTAGGCGTCTCCACTCGAGAGGAATCACGAGGGTCCCGCCCACATCCAGAGGAGCCCCGTTTCCGCCTCGTAGCTCGAGATGAGGGATCCTTTCCCTGCTTCGTCGGGAAAGAGTTCCCGGCGTTCCCGTCGCATCTCAAGAGGAGGCCCTCTCAACAGGAACGGCGAGAGGAACTCCAGGGTCGTGCCAGCATTCCAAGAGTCCCCCAGATGTCTCAGTCCATTCCAGAGGAACCTCTTTTCCCTTCACCGGCTCGTCTTTCACGCCGAGGATCGACTCACACCAAGGTGGCACGTGGCACAGCCCTGTGGGAAAGCCTCGTGGGAAAGCCTCGAGGGACAGCCTCGAGGGAAAGCCACAGATCCCTTGATCCACGTGACAAGAAGCGTGACACTACTGCTGCAGCTCGGGAGGAAAGCGCACGTGCATGCCCCCACTCGAGACGAGGCCTGACTCCCCTGGGGAGACTCAGAAGCACCCCAAGATCCATGGCAACACTGGAGAGGAATCCTCAGGTTCCGGCCCCGACTCCACACAAGGACTGAGGCCCCGGCATGGACGGGAGAGGAATCCCGAGAGGTCCCCAGCAACTCGCATGGGGACTGGCCTTTCCTGAGGCCACCGGAGCGGGTCCCTGAGGTCCCCGTCGTAACTCGAGAAGACCTGCCGCAACTCGAGAAAATCCAGGAGGTTCTCCCCTCCAGGCGAGATGAGGCCCATTTCCGCTGAGGCGTCTCACGGCTGATCACACCTCACCTCTGGAACTTCGAAAGGGTCTATCACACCCTTGGTGCAAATCAAGAAGTTCCCCGACATACCCGTCTCCACTCGAGAGGAATCACGAGGGTCCCGCCCACATCCAGAGGAGCCCCGTTTCCGCCTCGTAGCTCGAGATGAGGGATCCTTTCCCTGCTTCGTCGGGAAAGAATTCCCGGCGTTCCCGTCGCATCTCAAGAGGAGGCCCTCTCAACTGGAACGGCGAGAGGAACTCCAGGGTCGTGCCACCATTCCAAGAGTCCCCCAGATGTCTCAGTCCATTCCAGAGGAACCTCTTTTCCCTTCACCGGCTCGTCTTTCACGCCGAGGATCGACTCACACCAAGGTGGCACGTGGCACAGCCCTGTGGGAAAGCCTTGTGGGAAAGCCTCGAGGGACAGCCTCGAGGGAAAGCCACAGATCCCTTGATCCACGTTACAGGAAGCGTGACACAACTGCTGCAGCTCGGGAGGAAAGCGCACGTGCATGCCCCCACTCGAGACGAGGCCTGACTCCCCTGGGGAGACTCAGAAGCAACCCAAGATCCATGGCAACACTGGAGAGGAATCTTCAGGTTCCGGCCCCGACTCCACACAAGGACTGAGGCCCCGGCATGGACGGGAGAGGAATCCCGAGAGGTCCCCTAGCAACTCGCATGGGGACTGGCCTTTCCTGAGGCCACCAGAGCGGGTCCCTGAGGTCCCCGTCGTAACTCGAGAAGACCTGCCGCAACTCGAGAAAATCCAGGAGGTTCTCCCCTCCAGGCAAGATGAGGCCCATTTCCGCTGAGGCGTCTCACGGCTGATCACACCTCACCTCTGGAACTTCGAAAGGGTCCTTCACACCCTTGGTGCAAATCAAGAAGTTCCCCGACCTAGCCGTCTCCACTCGAGAGGAATCACGAGGGTCCCGCCCACATCCAGAGGAGCCCCGTTTCCGCCTCGTAGCTCGAGATGAGGGATCCTTTCCCTGCTTCATCGGGAAAGAGTTCCCGGCGTTCCCGTCGCATCTCAAGAGGAGGCCCTCTCAACAGGAACGGCGAGAGGAACTCCAGGGTCGTGCCACCATTCCAAGAGTCCCCCAGATGTCTCAGTCCATTCCAGAGGAACCTCTTTTCCCTTCACCGGCTCGTCTTTCACGCCGAGGATCGACTCACACCAAGGTGGCACGTGGCACAGCCCTGTGGGAAAGCCTCGTGGGAAAGCCTCGAGGGACAGCCTCGAGGGAAAGCCACAGATCCCTTGATCCACGTGACAAGAAGCGTGACACTACTGCTGCAGCTCGGGAGGAAAGCGCACGTGCATGCCCCTACACGAGACGAGGCCTGAATCCCCTGGGGAGACTCAGAAGCACCCCAAGATCCATGGCAACACTGGAGAGAAATCCTCAGGTTCCGGCCCCGACTCCACACAAGGACTGAGGCCCCGGCATGGACGGGAGAGGAATCCCGAGAGGTCCCCAGCAATTCGCATGGGGACTGGCCTTTCCTGAGGCCACCGGAGCGGGTCCCTGAGGTCCCCGTCGTAACTTGAGAAGACCTGCCGCAACTCGAGAAAATCCAGGAGGTTCTCCCCTCCAGGCGAGATGAGGCCCATTTCCTCTGAGGCGTCTCGAGGCTGATCACACCTCACCTCTGGAACTTCGAAAGGGTCCTTCACACCCTTGGTGCAAATCAAGAAGTTCCCCGACATACCCGTCTCCACTCGAGAGGAATCACGAGGGTCCCGCCCACATCCAGAGGAGCCCCGTTTCCGCCTCGTAGCTCGAGATGAGGGATCCTTTCCCTGCTTCGTCGGGAAAGAGTTCCCGGCGTTCCCGTCGCATCTCAAGAGGAGGCCCTCTCAACAGGAACGGCGAGAGGAACTCCAGGGTCGTGCCACCATTCCAAGAGTCCCCCAGATGTCTCAGTCCATTCCAGAGGAACCTCTTTTCCCTTCACCGGCTCGTCTTTCACGCCGAGGATCGACTCACACCAAGGTGGCACGTGGCACAGCCCTGTGGGAAAGCCTCGTGGGAAAGCCTCGAGGGACAGCCTCGAGGGAAAGCCACAGATCCCTTGATCCACGTGACAAGAAACGTGACACTACTGCTGCAGCTCGGGAGGAAAGCGCACGTGCATGCCCCCACTCGAGACGAGGCCTGACTCCCCTGGGGAGACTCAGAAGCACCCCAAGATCCATGGCAACACTGGAGAGGAATCCTCAGGTTCCGGCCCCGACTCCACACAAGGACTGAGGCCCCGGCATGGACGGGAGAGGAATCCCGAGAGGTCCCCAGCAACTCGCATGGGGACTGGCCTTTCCTGAGGCCACCGGAGCGGGTCCCTGAGGTCCCCGTCGTAACTCGAGAAGACCTGCCGCAACTCGAGAAAATCCAGGAGGTTCTCCCCTCCAGGCGAGATGAGGCCCATTTCCGCTGAGGCGTCTCACGGCTGATCACACCTCACCTCTGGAACTTCGAAAGGGTCTATCACACCCTTGGTGCAAATCAAGAAGTTCCCCGACATACCCGTCTCCACTCGAGAGGAATCACGAGGGTCCCGCCCACATCCAGAGGAGCCCCGTTTCCGCCTCGTAGCTCGAGATGAGGGATCCTTTCCCTGCTTCGTCGGGAAAGAATTCCCGGCGTTCCCGTCGCATCTCAAGAGGAGGCCCTCTCAACAGGAACGGCGAGAGGAACTCCAGGGTCGTGCCACCATTCCAAGAGTCCCCCAGATGTCTCAGTCCATTCCAGAGGAACCTCTTTTCCCTTCACCGGCTCGTCTTTCACGCCGAGGATCGACTCACACCAAGGTGGCACGTGGCACAGCCCTGTGGGAAAGCCTTGTGGGAAAGCCTCGAGGGACAGCCTCGAGGGAAAGCCACAGATCCCTTGATCCACGTTACAGGAAGCGTGACACAACTGCTGCAGCTCGGGAGGAAAGCGCACGTGCATGCCCCCACTCGAGACGAGGCCTGACTCCCCTGGGGAGACTCAGAAGCAACCCAAGATCCATGGCAACACTGGAGAGGAATCTTCAGGTTCCGGCCCCGACTCCACACAAGGACTGAGGCCCCGGCATGGACGGGAGAGGAATCCCGAGAGGTCCCCTAGCAACTCGCATGGGGACTGGCCTTTCCTGAGGCCACCAGAGCGGGTCCCTGAGGTCCCCGTCGTAACTCGAGAAGACCTGCCGCAACTCGAGAAAATCCAGGAGGTTCTCCCCTCCAGGCAAGATGAGGCCCATTTCCGCTGAGGCGTCTCACGGCTGATCACACCTCACCTCTGGAACTTCGAAAGGGTCCTTCACACCCTTGGTGCAAATCAAGAAGTTCCCCGACCTAGCCGTCTCCACTCGAGAGGAATCACGAGGGTCCCGCCCACATCCAGAGGAGCCCCGTTTCCGCCTCGTAGCTCGAGATGAGGGATCCTTTCCCTGCTTCATCGGGAAAGAGTTCCCGGCGTTCCCGTCGCATCTCAAGAGGAGGCCCTCTCAACAGGAACGGCGAGAGGAACTCCAGGGTCGTGCCACCATTCCAAGAGTCCCCCAGATGTCTCAGTCCATTCCAGAGGAACCTCTTTTCCCTTCACCGGCTCGTCTTTCACGCCGAGGATCGACTCACACCAAGGTGGCACGTGGCACAGCCCTGTGGGAAAGCCTCGTGGGAAAGCCTCGAGGGACAGCCTCGAGGGAAAGCCACAGATCCCTTGATCCACGTGACAAGAAGCGTGACACTACTGCTGCAGCTCGGGAGGAAAGCGCACGTGCATGCCCCTACACGAGACGAGGCCTGAATCCCCTGGGGAGACTCAGAAGCACCCCAAGATCCATGGCAACACTGGAGAGAAATCCTCAGGTTCCGGCCCCGACTCCACACAAGGACTGAGGCCCCGGCATGGACGGGAGAGGAATCCCGAGAGGTCCCCAGCAATTCGCATGGGGACTGGCCTTTCCTGAGGCCACCGGAGCGGGTCCCTGAGGTCCCCGTCGTAACTTGAGAAGACCTGCCGCAACTCGAGAAAATCCAGGAGGTTCTCCCCTCCAGGCGAGATGAGGCCCATTTCCTCTGAGGCGTCTCGAGGCTGATCACACCTCACCTCTGGAACTTCGAAAGGGTCCTTCACACCCTTGGTGCAAATCAAGAAGTTCCCCGACATACCCGTCTCCACTCGAGAGGAATCACGAGGGTCCCGCCCACATCCAGAGGAGCCCCGTTTCCGCCTCGTAGCTCGAGATGAGGGATCCTTTCCCTGCTTCGTCGGGAAAGAGTTCCCGGCGTTCCCGTCGCATCTCAAGAGGAGGCCCTCTCAACAGGAACGGCGAGAGGAACTCCAGGGTCGTGCCACCATTCCAAGAGTCCCCCAGATGTCTCAGTCCATTCCAGAGGAACCTCTTTTCCCTTCACCGGCTCGTCTTTCACGCCGAGGATCGACTCACACCAAGGTGGCACGTGGCACAGCCCTGTGGGAAAGCCTCGTGGGAAAGCCTCGAGGGACAGCCTCGAGGGAAAGCCACAGATCCCTTGATCCACGTGACAAGAAACGTGACACTACTGCTGCAGCTCGGGAGGAAAGCGCACGTGCATGCCCCCACTCGAGACGAGGCCTGACTCCCCTGGGGAGACTCAGAAGCACCCCAAGATCCATGGCAACACTGGAGAGGAATCCTCAGGTTCCGGCCCCGACTCCACACAAGGACTGAGGCCCCGGCATGGACGGGAGAGGAATCCCGAGAGGTCCCCAGCAACTCGCATGGGGACTGGCCTTTCCTGAGGCCACCGGAGCGGGTCCCTGAGGTCCCCGTCGTAACTCGAGAAGACCTGCCGCAACTCGAGAAAATCCAGGAGGTTCTCCCCTCCAGGCGAGATGAGGCCCATTTCCGCTGAGGCGTCTCACGGCTGATCACACCTCACCTCTGGAACTTCGAAAGGGTCTATCACACCCTTGGTGCAAATCAAGAAGTTCCCCGACATACCCGTCTCCACTCGAGAGGAATCACGAGGGTCCCGCCCACATCCAGAGGAGCCCCGTTTCCGCCTCGTAGCTCGAGATGAGGGATCCTTTCCCTGCTTCGTCGGGAAAGAATTCCCGGCGTTCCCGTCGCATCTCAAGAGGAGGCCCTCTCAACAGGAACGGCGAGAGGAACTCCAGGGTCGTGCCACCATTCCAAGAGTCCCCCAGATGTCTCAGTCCATTCCAGAGGAACCTCTTTTCCCTTCACCGGCTCGTCTTTCACGCCGAGGATCGACTCACACCAAGGTGGCACGTGGCACAGCCCTGTGGGAAAGCCTCGTGGGAAAGCCACGAGGGACAGCCTCGAGGGAAAGCCACAGATCCCATGATCCACGTGACAGGAAGCGTGACACTACTGCTGCAGCTCGGGAGGAAAGCGCACGTGCATGCCCCCACTCGAGACGAGGCCTGATTCCCCTGGGGAGACTCAGAAGCACCCCAAGATCGATGGCAACACTGGAGAGGAATCCTCAGGTTCCGGCCCCGACTCCACACAAGGACTGAGGCCCCGGCATGGACGGGAGAGGAATCCCGAGAGGTCCCCTAGCAACTCGCATGGGGACTGGCCTTTCCTGAGGCCACCAGAGCGGGTCCTTGAGGTCCCCGTCGTAACTCGAGAAGACCTGCCGCAACTCGAGAAAATCCAGGAGGTTCTCCCCTCCAGGCGAGATGAGGCCCCTTTCCGCTGAGGCGTCTCGAGGCTGATCACACCTCACCTCTGGAACTTCGAAAGGGTCCTTCACACCCTTGGTGCAAATCAAGAAGTTCCCCGACCTAGCCGTCTCCACTCGAGAGGAATCACGAGGGTCCCGCCCACATCCAGAGGAGCCCCGTTTCCGCCTCGTAGCTCGAGATGAGGGATCCTTTCCCTGCTTCGTCGGGAAAGAGTTCCCGGCGTTCCCGTCGCATCTCAAGAGGAGGCCCTCTCAACAGGAACGGCGAGAGGAACTCCAGGGTCGTGCCACCATTCCAAGAGTCCCCCAGATGTCTCAGTCCATTCCAGAGGAAACTCTTTTCCCTTCACCGGCTCGTCTTTCACGCCGAGGATCGACTCACTCCAAGGTGGCACGTGGCACAGCCCTGTGGGAAAGCCTCGTGGGAAAGCCTCGAGGACAGCCTCGAGGGAAAGCCACAGATCCCTTGATCCACGTGACAGGAAGCGTGACACTACTGCTGCAGCTCGGGAGGAAAGCGCACGTGCATGCCCCCACTCGAGACGAGGCCTGACTCCCCTGGGGAGACTCAAAAGCACCCCAAGATACATGGCAACACTGGAGAGGAATCCTCAGGTTCCGGCCCCGACTCCACACAAGGACTGAGGCCCCGGCATGGACGGGAGAGGAATCCCGAGAGGACCCCTAGCAACTCGCATGGGGACTGGCCTTTCCTGAGGCCAACAAAGCGGGTCCCTGAGGTCCCCGTCGTAACTCGAGAAGACCTGCCGCAACTCGAGAAAATCCAGGAGGTTCTCCCCTCCAGGCGAGATGAGGCCCATTTCCGCTGAGGCGTCTCACGGCTGATCTCACCTCACCTCTGGAACTTCGAAAGGGTCCTTCACACCCTTGATGCAAATCAAGAAGTTCCCCGACCTAGCCGTCTCCACTCGAGAGGAATCACGAGGGTCCCGCCCACATCCAGAGGAGCCCCGTTTCCGCCTCGTAGCTCGAGATGAGGGATCCTTTCCCTGCTTCATCGGGAAAGAGTTCCCGGCGTTCCCGTCGCATCTCAAGAGGAGGCCCTCTCAACAGGAACGGCGAGAGGAACTCCAGGGTCGTGCCAGCATTCCAAGAGTCCCCCAGATGTCTCAGTCCATTCCAGAGGAACCTCTTTTCCCTTCACCGGCTCGTCTTTCACGCCGAGGATCGACTCACACCAAGGTGGCACGTGGCACAGCCCTGTGGGAAAGCCTCGTGGGAAAGCCTCGAGGGACAGCCTCGAGGGAAAGCCACAGATCCCTTGATCCACGTGACAAGAAGCGTGACACTACTGCTGCAGCTCGGGAGGAAAGCGCACGTGCATGCCCCCACTCGAGACGAGGCCTGACTCCCCTGGGGAGACTCAGAAGCACCCCAAGATCCATGGCAACACTGGAGAGGAATCCTCAGGTTCCGGCCCCGACTCCACACAAGGACTGAGGCCCCGGCATGGACGGGAGAGGAATCCCGAGAGGTCCCCAGCAACTCGCATGGGGACTGGCCTTTCCTGAGGCCACCGGAGCGGGTCCCTGAGGTCCCCGTCGTAACTCGAGAAGACCTGCCGCAACTGGAGAAAATCCAGGAGGTTCTCCCCTCCAGGCGAGATGAGGCCCATTTCCTCTGAGGCGTCTCGAGGCTGATCACACCTCACCTCTGGAACTTCGAAAGGGTCCTTCACACCCTTGGTGCAAATCAAGAAGTTCCCCGACATACCCGTCTCCACTCGAGAGGAATCACCAGGGTCCCGCCCACATCCAGAGGAGCCCCGTTTCAGCCTCGTAGCTCGAGATGAGGGATCCTTTCCCTGTTTCGTCGGGAAAGCGTTCCCGGCATTCCCGTCGCATCTCAAGAGGAGGCCCTCTCAACAGGAACGGCGAGAGGAACTCCAGGGTCGTGCCACCATTCCAAGAGTCCCCCAGATGTCTCAGTCCATTCCAGAGGAACCTCTTTTCCCTTCACCGGCTCGTCTTTCACGCCGAGGATCGACTCACACCAAGGTGGCACGTGGCACAGCCCTGTGGGAAAGCCTCGTGGGAAAGCCTCGAGGGACAGCCTCGAGGGAAAGCCACAGATCCCTTGATCCACGTGACAGGAAGCGTGACACTACTGGTGCAGCTCGGGAGGAAAGCGCACGTGCATGCCCCCACTCGAGACGAGGCCTGACTCCCCTGGGGAGACTCAGAAGCACCCCAAGATCCATGGCAACACTGGAGAGGAATCCTCAGGTTCCTGCCCCGACTCCACACAAGGACTGAGGCCCCGGCATGGACGGGAGAGGAATCCCGAGAGGTCCCCTAGCAACTCGCATGGGGACTGGCCTTTCCTGAGGCCACCAGAGCGGGTCCCTGAGGTCCCCGTCGTAACTCGAGAAGACCTGCCGCAACTCGAGAAAATCCAGGAGGTTCTCCCCTCCAGGCGAGATGAGGCCCCTTTCCGCTGAGGCGTCTCGAGGCTGATCACACCTCACCTCTGGAACTTCGAAAGGGTCCTTCACACCCTTGGTGCAAATCAAGAAGTTCCCCGACCTAGCCGTCTCCACTCGAGAGGAATCACGAGGGTCCCGCCCACATCCAGAGGAGCCCCGTTTCCGCCTCGTAGCTCGAGATGAGGGATCCTTTCCCTGCTTCGTCGGGAAAGAGTTCCCGGCGTTCCCGTCGCATCTCAAGAGGAGGCCCTCTCAACAGGAACGGCGAGAGGAACTCCAGGGTCGTGCCAGCATTCCAAGAGTCCCCCAGATGTCTCAGTCCATTCCAGAGGAACCTCTTTTCCCTTCACCGGCTCGTCTTTCACGTCGAGGATCGACTCACACCAAGGTGGCACGTGGCACAGCCCTGTGGGAAAGCCTCGTGGGAAAGCCTCGAGGGACAGCCTCGAGGGAAAGCCACAGATCCCTTGATCCACGTGACAAGAAGCGTGACACTACTGCTGCAGCTCGGGAGGAAAGCGCACGTGCATGCCCCCACTCGAGACGAGGCCTGACTCCCCTGGGGAGACTCAGAAGCACCCCAAGATCCATGGCAACACTGGAGAGGAATCCTCAGGTTCCGGCCCCGACTCCACACAAGGACTGAGGCCCCGGCATGGACGGGAGAGGAATCCCGATAGGTCCCCTAGCAACTCGCATGGGGACTGGCCTTTCCTGAGGCCACCAGAGCGGGTCCCTGAGGTCCCCGTCGTAACTCGAGAAGACCTGCCGCAACTGGAGAAAATCCAGGAGGTTCTCCCCTCCAGGCGAGATGAGGCCCATTTCCTCTGAGGCGTCTCGAGGCTGATCACACCTCACCTCTGGAACTTCGAAAGGGTCCTTCACACCCTTGGTGCAAATCAAGAAGTTCCCCGACATACCCGTCTCCACTCGAGAGGAATCACGAGGGTCCCGCCCACATCCAGAGGAGCCCCGTTTCAGCCTCGTAGCTCGAGATGAGGGATCCTTTCCCTGCTTCGTCGGGAAAGCGTTCCCGGCATTCCCGTCGCATCTCAAGAGGAGGCCCTCTCAACAGGAACGGCGAGAGGAACTCCAGGGTCGTGCCACCATTCCAAGAGTCCCCCAGATGTCTCAGTCCATTCCAGAGGAACCTCTTTTCCCTTCACCAGCTCGTCTTTCACGTCGAGGATCGACTCACACCAAGGTGGCACGTGGCACAGCCCTGTGGTAAAGCCTCGTGGGAAAGCCTCGAGGGACAGCCTCGAGGGAAAGCCACAGATCCCTTGATCCACGTGACAGGAAGCGTGACACTACTGCTGCAGCTCGGGAGGAAAGCGCACGTGCATGCCCCCACTCAAGACGAGGCCTGAATCCCCTGGGGAGACTCAGAAGCACCCCAAGTTACATGGCAACACTGGAGAGGAATCCTCAGGTTCCGGCCCCGACTCCACACAAGGACTGAGGCCCCGGCATGGACGGGAGAGGAATCCCGAGAGGACCCCTAGCAACTCGCATGGGGACTGGCCTTTCCTGAGGCCACCAGAGTGGGTCCCTGAGGTCCCCGTCGTAACTCGAGAAGACCTGCCGCAACTCGAGAAAATCCAGGAGGTTCTCCCCTCCAGGCGAGATGAGGCCCATTTCCGCTGAGGCGTCTCACGGCTGATCTCACCTCACCTCTGGAACTTCGAAAGGGTCCTTCACACCCTTGGTGCAAATCAAGAAGTTCCCCGACCTAGCCGTCTCCACTCGAGAGGAATCACGAGGGTCCCGCCCACATCCAGAGGAGCCCCGTTTCCGCCTCGTAGCTCGAGATGAGGGATCCTTTCCCTGCTTCATCGGGAAAGAGTTCCCGGCGTTCCCGTCGCATCTGAAGAGGAGGCCCTCTCAACAGGAACGGCGAGAGGAACTCCAGGGTCGTGCCAGCATTCCAAGAGTCCCCCAGATGTCTCAGTCCATTCCAGAGGAACCTCTTTTCCCTTCACCGGCTCGTCTTTCACGCCGAGGATCGACTCACACCAAGGTGGCACGTGGCACAGCCCTGTGGGAAAGCCTCGTGGGAAAGCCTCGAGGGACAGCCTCGAGGGAAAGCCACAGATCCCTTGATCCACGTGACAAGAAGCGTGACACTACTGCTGCAGCTCGGGAGGAAAGCGCACGTGCATGCCCCGACTCGAGACGAGGCCTGACTCCCCTGGGGAGACTCAGAAGCACCCCAAGATCCATGGCAACACTGGAGAGGAATCCTCAGGTTCCGGCCCCGACTCCACACAAGGACTGAGGCCCCGGCATGGACGGGAGAGGAATCCCGAGAGGTCCCCAGCAACTCGCATGGGGACTGGCCTTTCCTGAGGCCACCGGAGCGGGTCCCTGAGGTCCCCGTCGTAACTCGAGAAGACCTGCCGCAACTGGAGAAAATCCAGGAGGTTCTCCCCTCCAGGCGAGATGAGGCCCATTTCATCTGAGGCGTCTCGAGGCTGATCACACCTCACCTCTGGAACTTCGAAAGGGTCCTTCACACCCTTGGTGCAAATCAAGAAGTTCCCCGACCTAGCCGTCTCCACTCGAGAGGAATCACGAGGGTCCCGCCCACATCCAGAGCAGCCCCGTTTCCGTCTCGTAGCTCGAGATGAGTGATCCTTTCCCTGCTTCGTCGGGAAAGAGTTCCCGGCGTTCCCGTCGCATCTCAAGAGGAGGCCCTCTCAACAGGAACGGCGAGAGGAACTCCAGGGTCGTGCCAGCATTCCAAGAGTCACGCAGAAGTCTCAGTCCATTCCAGAGGAACCTCTTTTCCCTTCACCGGCTCGTCTTTCACGCCGAGGATCGACTCACACCAAGGTGGCACGTGGCACAGCCCTGTGGGAAAGCCTCGTGGGAAAGCCTCGAGGGACAGCCTCGAGGGAAAGCCACAGATCCCTTGATCCACGTGACAAGAAGCGTGACACTACTGCTGCAGCTCGGGAGGAAAGCGCACGTGCATGCCCCCACTCGAGACGAGGCCTGACTCCCCTGGGGACACTCAGAAGCACCCCAAGATCCATGGCAACACTGGAGAGGAATCCTCAGGTTCCGGCCCCGACTCCACACAAGGACTGAGGCCCCGGCATGGACGGGAGAGGAATCCCGAGAGGTCCCCAGCAACTCGCATGGGGACTGGCCTTTCCTGAGGCCACCGGAGCGGGTCCCTGAGGTCCCCGTCGTAACTCGAGAAGACCTGCCGAAACTCGAGAAAATCCAGGAGGTTCTCCCCTCCAGGCGAGATGAGGCCCATTTCCTCTGAGGCGTCTCGAGGCTGATCACACCTCACCTCTGGAACTTCGAAAGGGTCCTTCACACCCTTGGTGCAAATCAAGAAGTTCCCCGACATACCCGTCTCCACTCGAGAGGAATCACGAGGGTCCCGCCCACATCCAGAGGAGCCCCGTTTCCGCCTCGTAGCTCGAGATGAGGGATCCTTTCCCTGCTTCGTCGGGAAAGAGTTCCCGGCGTTCCCGTCGCATCTCAAGAGGAGGCCCTCTCAACAGGAACGGCGAGAGGAACTCCAGGGTCGTGCCACCATTCCAAGAGTCCCCCAGATGTCTCAGTCCATTCCAGAGGAACCTCTTTTCCCTTCACCGGCTCGTCTTTCACGCCGAGGATCGACTCACACCAAGGTGGCACGTGGCACAGCCCTGTGGGAAAGCCTCGTGGGAAAGCCTCGAGGGACAGCCTCGAGGGAAAGCCACAGATCCCTTGATCCACGTGACAGGAAGCGTGACACTACTGCTGCAGCTCGGGAGGAAAGCGCACGTGCATGCCCCCACTCGAGACGAGGCCTGATTCCCCTGGGGAGACTCAGAAGCACCCCAAGATCGATGGCAACACTGGAGAGGAATCCTCAGGTTCCGGCCCCGACTCCACACAAGGACTGAGGCCCCGGCATGGACGGGAGAGGAATCCCGAGAGGACCCCTAGCAACTCGCATGGGGACTGGCCTTTCCTGAGGCCACCAGAGCGGGTCCCTGAGGTCCCCGTCGTAACTCGAGAAGACCTGCCGCAACTGGAGAAAATCCAGGAGGTTCTCCCCTCCAGGCGAGATGAGGCCCATTTCCTCTGAGGCGTCTCGAGGCTGATCACACCTCACCTCTGGAACTTCGAAAGGGTCCTTCACACCCTTGGTGCAAATCAAGAAGTTCCCCGACCTAGCCGTCTCCACTCGAGAGGAATCACGATGGTCCCGCCCACATCCAGAGCAGCCCCGTTTCCGCCTCGTAGCTCGAGATGAGGGATCCTTTCCCTGCTTCGTCGGGAAAGAGTTCCCGGCGTTCCCGTCGCATCTCAAGAGGAGGCCCTCTCAACAGGAACGGCGAGAGGAACTCCAGGGTCGTGCCACCATTCCAAGAGTCCCCCAGATGTCTCAGTCCATTCCAGAGGAACCTCTTTTCCCTTCACCGGCTCGTCTTTCACGCCGAGGATCGACTCACACCAAGGTGGCACGTGGCACAGCCCTGTGGGAAAGCCTCGAGGGACAGCCTCGAGGGAAAGCCACAGATCCCTTGATCCACGTGACAGGAAGCGTGACACTACTGGTGCAGCTCGGGAGGAAACCGCACGTGCATGCCCCCACTCTAGACGAGGCCTGACTCCCCTGGGGAGACTCAGAAGCACCCCAAGATCCATGGCAACACTGGAGAGGAATCCTCAGGTTCCGGCCCCGACTCCACACAAGGACTGAGGCCCCGGCATGGACGGGAGAGGAATCCCGAGAGGTCCCCTAGCAACTCGCATGGGGACTGGCCTTTCCTGAGGCCACCAGAGCGGGTCCCTGAGGTCCCCGTCGTAACTCGAGAAGATCTGCCGCAACTCGAGAAAATCCAGGAGGTTCTCCCCTCCAGGCGAGATGAGCCCCTTTCCGCTGAGGCGTCTCGAGGCTGATCACACCTCACCTCTGGAACTTCGAAAGGGTCCTTCACACCCTTGGTGCAAATCAAGAAGTTCCCCGACCTAGCCGTCTCCACTCGAGAGGAATCACGAGGGTCCCGCCCACATCCAGAGGAGCCCCGTTTCCGCCTCGTAGCTCGAGATGAGGGATCCTTTCCCTGCTTCGTCGGGAAAGAGTTCCCGGCGTTCCCGTCGCATCTCAAGAGGAGGCCCTCTCAACAGGAACGGCGAGAGGAACTCCAGGGTCGTGCCAGCATTCCAAGAGTCCCCCAGATGTCTCAGTCCATTCCAGAGGAACCTTTTTCCCTTCACCGGCTCGTCTTTCACGCCGAGGATCGACTCACACCAAGGTGGCACGTGGCACAGCCCTGTGGGAAAGCCTCGTGGGAAAGCCTCGAGGGACAGCCTCGAGGGAAAGCCACAGATCCCTTGATCCACGTGACAGGAAGCGTGACACTACTGCTGCAGCTCGGGAGGAAAGCGCACGTGCATGCCCCCACTCGAGACGAGGCCTGATTCCCCTGGGGAGACTCAGAAGCACCCCAAGATCCATGGCAACACTGGAGAGGAATCCTCAGGTTCCGGCCCCGACTCCACACAAGGACTGAGGCCCCGGCATGGACGGGAGAGGAATCCCGAGAGGACCCCTAGCAACTCGCATGGGGACTGGCCTTTCCTGAGGCCACCAGAGCGGGTCCCTGAGGTCCCCGTCGTAACTCGAGAAGACCTTCCGCAACTCGAGAATATCCAGGAGGTTCTCCCCTCCAGGCGAGATGAGGCCCATTTCCGCTGAGGCGTCTCACGGCTGATCTCACCTCACCTCTATAACTTCGAAAGGGTCCTTCACACCCTTGGTGCAAATCAAGAAGTTCCCCGACCTAGCCGTCTCCACTCGAGGGGAATCACGAGGGTCCCGCCCACATCCAGAGGAGCCCCGTTTCCGCCTCGTAGCTCGAAATGAGGGATCCTTTCCCTGCTTCATCGGGAAAGAGTTCCCGGCGTTCCCGTCGCATCTCAAGAGGAGGCCCTCTCAACAGGAACGGCGAGAGGAACTCCAGGGTCGTGCCAGCATTCCAAGAGTCCCCCAGATGTCTCAGTCCATTCCAGAGGAACCTCTTTTCCCTTCACCGGCTCGTCTTTCACGCCGAGGATCGACTCACACCAAGGTGGCACGTGGCACAGCCCTGTGGGAAAGCCTCGTGGGAAAGCCTCGAGGGACAGCCTCGAGGGAAAGCCACAGATCCCTTGATCCACGTGACAAGAAGCGTGACACTACTGCTGCAGCTCGGGAGGAAAGCGCACGTGCATGCCCCCACTCGAGACGAGGCCTGACTCCCCTGGGGAGACTCAGAAGCACCCCAAGATCCATGGCAACACTGCAGAGGAATCCTCAGGTTCCGGCCCCGACTCCACACAAGGACTGAGGCCCCGGCATGGACGGGAGAGGAATCCCGAGAGGTCCCCAGCAACTCGCATGGGGACTGGCCTTTCCTGAGGCCACCGGAGCGGGTCCCTGAGGTCCCCGTCGTAACTCGAGAAGACCTGCCGCAACTGGAGAAAATCCAGGAGGTCCTCCCCTCCAGGCGAGATGAGGCCCATTTCCTCTGAGGCGTCTCGAGGCTGATCACACCTCACCTCTGGAACTTCGAAAGGGTCCTTCACACCCTTGGTGCAAATCAAGAAGTTCCCCGACATACCCGTCTCCACTCGAGTGGAATCACGAGGGTCCCGCCCACATCCAGAGGAGCCCCGTTTCCGCCTCGTAGCTCGAGATGAGGGATCCTTTCCCTGCTTCGTCGGGAAAGAGTTCCCGGCGTTCCCGTCGCATCTCAAGAGGAGGCCCTCTCAACAGGAACGGCGAGAGGAACTCCAGGGTCGTGCCAGCATTCCAAGAGTCACCCAGATGTCTCAGTCCATTCCAGAGGAACCTCTTTTCCCTTCACCCGCTCGTCTTTCACGCCGAGGATCGATTCACACCAAGGTGGCACGTGGCACAGCCCTGTGGGAAAGCCTCGTGGGAAAGCCTCGAGGAACAGCCTTGAGGGAAAGCCACAGATCCCTTGATCCACGTGACAAGAAGCGTGACACTACTGCTGCAGCTCGGGAGGAAAGCGCACGTGCATGCCCCCACTCGAGACGAGGCCTGACTCCCCTGGGGAGACTCAGAAGCACCCCAAGATCCATGGCAACACTGGAGAGGAATCCTCAGGTTCCGGCACCGACTCCACACAAGGACTGAGGCCCCGGCATGGACGGGAGAGGAATCCCGAGAGGTCCCCTAGCAACTCGCATGGGGACTGGCCTTTCCTGAGGCCACCAGAGCGGGTCCCTGAGGTCCCCGTCGTAACTCGAGAAGACCTTCCGCAACTCGAGAAAATCCAGGAGGTTCTCCCCTCCAGGAGAGATGAGGCCCCTTTCCGCTGAGGCGTCTCGAGGCTGATCACACCTCACCTCTGGAACTTCGAAAGGGTCCTTCACACCCTTGGTGCAAATCAAGAAGTTCCCCGACCTAGCCGTCTCCACTCGAGAGGAATCACGAGGGTCCCGCCCACATCCAGAGGAGCCCCGTTTCCGCCTCGTCGCTCGAGATGAGGGATCCTTTCCCTGCTTCGTCGGGAAAGAGTTCCCGGCGTTCCCGTCGCATCTCAAGAGGAGGCCCTCTCAACAGGAACGGCGAGAGGAACTCCAGGGTCGTGCCAGCATTCCAAGAGTCACCCAGATGTCTCAGTCCATTCCAGAGGAACCTCTTTTCCCTTCACCGGCTCGTCTTTCACGCCGAGGATCGACTCACACCAAGGTGGCACGTGGCACAGCCCTGTGGGAAAGCCTCGTGGGAAAGCCTCGAGGGACAGCCTCGAGGGAAAGCCACAGATCCCTTGATCCACGTGACAAGAAGCGTGACACTACTGCTGCAGCTCGGGAGGAAAGCGCACGTGCATGCCCCCACTCGAGACGAGGCCTGAGTGCCCTGGGGAGACTCAGAAGCACCCCAAGATCCATGGCAACACTGGAGAGGAATCCTCAGGTTCCGGCCCCGACTCCACACAAGGACTGAGGCCCCGGCATGGACGGGAGAGGAATCCCGAGAGGTCCCCAGCAACTCGCATGGGGACTGGCCTTTCCTGAGGCCGCCAGAGCGGGTCCCTGAGGTCCCCGTCGTAACTCGAGAAGACCTGCCGCAACTCGAGAAAATCCAGGAGGTTCTCCCCTCCAGGCGAGATGAGGCCCCTTTCCGCTGAGGCGTCTCGAGGCTGATCACACCTCACCTCTGGAACTTCGAAAGGGTCCTTCACACCCTTGGTGCAAATCAAGAAGTTCCCCGACCTAGCCGTCTCCACTCGAGAGGAATCACGAGGGTCCCGCCCACATCCAGAGGAGCCCCGTTTCCGCCTCGTAGCTCGAGATGAGGGATCCTTTCCCTGCTTCGTCGGGAAAGAGTTCCCGGCGTTCCCGTCGCATCTCAAGAGGAGGCCCTCTCAACAGGAACGGCGAGAGGAACTCCAGGGTCGTGCCAGCATTCCAAGAGTCACCCAGATGTCTCAGTCCATTCCAGAGGAACCTCTTTTCCCTTCACCGGCTCGTCTTTCACGCCGAGGATCGACTCACACCAAGGTGGCACGTGGCACAGCCCTGTGGGAAAGCCTCGTGGGAAAGCCTCGAGGGACAGCCTCGAGGGAAAGCCACAGATCCCTTGATCCACGTGACAAGAAGCGTGACACTACTGCTGCAGCTCGGGAGGAAAGCGCACGTGCATGCCCCCACTCGAGACGAGGCCTGAGTCCCCTGGGGAGACTCAGAAGCACCCCAAGATCCATGGCAACACTGGAGAGGAATCCTCAGGTTCCGGCCCCGACTCCACACAAGGACTGAGGCCCCGGCATGGACGGGAGAGGAATCCCGAGAGGTCCCCAGCAACTCGCATGGGGACTGGCCTTTCCTGAGGCCACCAGAGCGGGTCCCTGAGGTCCCCGTCGTAACTCGAGAAGACCTGCCGCAACTCGAGAAAATCCAGGAGGTTCTCCCCTCCAGGCGAGATGAGGCTCATTTCCGCTGATGCGTCTCGAGGCTTATCACACCTCACCTCTGGAACTTCGAAAGGGTCCTTCACACCCTTGGTGCAAATCAAGAAGTTCCCCGACATACCCGTCTCCACTCGAGTGGAATCACGAGGGTCCCGCCCACATCCAGAGGAGCCCCGTTTCCGCCTCGTAGCTCGAGATGAGGGATCCTTTCCCTGCTTCGTCGGGAAAGAGTTCCCGGCGTTCCCGTCGCATCTCAAGAGGAGGCCCTCTCAACAGGAACGGCGAGAGGAACTCCAGGGTCGTGCCAGCATTCCAAGAGTCACCCAGATGTCTCAGTCCATTCCAGAGGAACCTCTTTTCCCTTCACCCGCTCGTCTTTCACGCCGAGGATCGATTCACACCAAGGTGGCACGTGGCACAGCCCTGTGGGAAAGCCTCGTGGGAAAGCCTCGAGGAACAGCCTTGAGGGAAAGCCACAGATCCCTTGATCCACGTGACAAGAAGCGTGACACTACTGCTGCAGCTCGGGAGGAAAGCGCACGTGCATGCCCCCACTCGAGACGAGGCCTGACTCCCCTGGGGAGACTCAGAAGCACCCCAAGATCCATGGCAACACTGGAGAGGAATCCTCAGGTTCCGGCACCGACTCCACACAAGGACTGAGGCCCCGGCATGGACGGGAGAGGAATCCCGAGAGGTCCCCTAGCAACTCGCATGGGGACTGGCCTTTCCTGAGGCCACCAGAGCGGGTCCCTGAGGTCCCCGTCGTAACTCGAGAAGACCTTCCGCAACTCGAGAAAATCCAGGAGGTTCTCCCCTCCAGGAGAGATGAGGCCCCTTTCCGCTGAGGCGTCTCGAGGCTGATCACACCTCACCTCTGGAACTTCGAAAGGGTCCTTCACACCCTTGGTGCAAATCAAGAAGTTCCCCGACCTAGCCGTCTCCACTCGAGAGGAATCACGAGGGTCCCGCCCACATCCAGAGGAGCCCCGTTTCCGCCTCGTCGCTCGAGATGAGGGATCCTTTCCCTGCTTCGTCGGGAAAGAGTTCCCGGCGTTCCCGTCGCATCTCAAGAGGAGGCCCTCTCAACAGGAACGGCGAGAGGAACTCCAGGGTCGTGCCAGCATTCCAAGAGTCACCCAGATGTCTCAGTCCATTCCAGAGGAACCTCTTTTCTCTTCACCGGCTCGTCTTTCACGCCGAGGATCGACTCACACCAAGGTGGCACGTGGCACAGCCCTGTGGGAAAGCCTCGTGGGAAAGCCTCGAGGGACAGCCTCGAGGGAAAGCCACAGATCCCTTGATCCACGTGACAAGAAGCGTGACACTACTGCTGCAGCTCGGGAGGAAAGCGCACGTGCATGCCCCCACTCGAGACGAGGCCTGAGTCCCCTGGGGAGACTCAGAAGCACCCCAAGATCCATGGCAACACTGGAGAGGAATCCTCAGGTTCCGGCACCGACTCCACACAAGGACTGAGGCCCCGGCATGGACGGGAGAGGAATCCCGAGAGGTCCCCAGCAACTCGCATGGGGACTGGCCTTTCCTGAGGCCACCAGAGCGGGTCCCTGAGGTCCCCGTCGTAACTCGAGAAGACCTGCCGCAACTCGAGAAAATCCAGGAGGTTCTCCCCTCCAGGCGAGATGAGGCCCCTTTCCGCTGAGGCGTCTCGAGGCTGATCACACCTCACCTCTGGAACTTCGAAAGGGTCCTTCACACCCTTGGTGCAAATCAAGAAGTTCCCCGACCTAGCCGTCTCCACTCGAGAGGAATCACGAGGGTCCCGCCCACATCCAGAGGAGCCCCGTTTCCGCCTCGTAGCTCGAGATGAGGGATCCTTTCCCTGCTTCGTCGGGAAAGAGTTCCCGGCGTTCCCGTCGCATCTCAAGAGGAGGCCCTCTCAACAGGAACGGCGAGAGGAACTCCAGGGTCGTGCCAGCATTCCAAGAGTCACCCAGATGTCTCAGTCCATTCCAGAGGAACCTCTTTTCCCTTCACCGGCTCGTCTTTCACGCCGAGGATCGACTCACACCAAGGTGGCACGTGGCACAGCCCTGTGGGAAAGCCTCGTGGGAAAGCCTCGAGGGACAGCCTCGAGGGAAAGCCACAGATCCCTTGATCCACGTGACAAGAAGCGTGACACTACTGCTGCAGCTCGGGAGGAAAGCGCACGTGCATGCCCCCACTCGAAACGAGGCCTGAGTCCCCTGGGGAGACTCAGAAGCACCCCAAGATCCATGGCAACACTGGAGAGGAATCCTCAGGTTCCGGCCCCGACTCCACACAAGGACTGAGGCCCCGGCATGGACGGGAGAGGAATCCCGAGAGGTCCCCAGCAACTCGCATGGGGACTGGCCTTTCCTGAGGCCACCAGAGCGGGTCCCTGAGGTCCCCGTCGTAACTCGAGAAGACCTGCCGCAACTCGAGAAAATCCAGGAGGTTCTCCCCTCCAGGCGAGATGAGGCTCATTTCCGCTGATGCGTCTCGAGGCTTATCACACCTCACCTCTGGAACTTCGAAAGGGTCCTTCACACCCTTGGTGCAAATCAAGAAGTTGCCCGACATACCCGTCTCCACTCGAGAGGAATCACGAGGGTCCCGCCCACATCCAGAGGAGCCCCGTTTCCGCCTCGTAGCTCGAGATGAGGGATCCTTTCCCTGCTTCGTCGGGAAAGAGTTCCCGGCGTTCCCGTCGCATCTCAAGAGGAAGCCCTCTCAACAGGAACGGCGAGAGGAACTCCAGGGTCGTGCCACCATTCCAAGAGTCCCCCAGATGTCTCAGTCCATTCCAGAGGAACCTCTTTTCCCTTCACCGGCTCGGCTTTCACGCCGAGGATCGACTCACACCAAGGTGGCACGTGGCACAGCCCTGTGGGAAAGACTCGTGGGAAAGCCTCGAGGGACAGCCTCGAGGGAAAGCCACAGATCCCTTGATCCACGTGACAGGAAGCGTGACACTACTGGTGCAGCTCAGGAGGAAAGCGCACGTGCATGCCCCCACTCGAGACGAGGCCTGACTCCCCTGGGGAGACTCAGAAGCACCCCAAGATACATGGCAACACTGGAGAGGAATCCTCAGGTTCCGGCCCCGACTCCACACAAGGACTGAGGCCCCGGCATGGACGGGAGAGGAATCCCGAGAGGTCCCCTAGCAACTCGCATGGGGACTGGCCTTTCCTGAGGCCACCAGAGCGGGTCCCTGAGGTCCCCGTCGTAACTCGAGAAGACCTTCCGCAACTCGAGAAAATCCAGGAGGTTCTCCCCTCCAGGCGAGATGAGGCCCATTTCCGCTGAGGCGTCTCGAGGCTGATCACACCTCACCTCTGGAACTTCAAAAGGGTCCTTCACACCCTTGGTGCAAATCAAGAAGTTCCCCGACCTAGCCGTCTCCACTCGAGAGGAATCACGAGGGTCCCGCCCACATCCAGAGGAGCCCCGTTTCCGCCTCGTCGCTCGAGATGAGGGATCCTTTCCCTCCTTCGTCGGGAAAGAGTTCCCGGCGTTCCCGTCGCATCTCAAGAGGAGGCCCTCTCAACAGGAACGGCGAGAGGAACTCCAGGGTCGTGCCAGCATTCCAAGAGTCACCCAGATGTCTCAGTCCATTCCAGAGGAACCTCTTTTCCCTTCACCGGCTCGTCTTTCACGCCGAGGATCGACTCACACCAAGGTGGCCCGTGGCACAGCCCTGTGGGAAAGCCTCGTGGGAAAGCCTCCAGGGACAGCCTCGAGGGAAAGCCACAGATCCCATGATCCACGTGACAGGAAGCGTGACACTACTGCTGCAGCTCGGGAGGAAAGCGCACGTGCATGCCCCCAATCGAGACGAGGCCTGACTGCCCTGGGGAGACTCAGAAGCACCCCAAGATCCATGGCAACACTGGAGAGGAATCCTCAGGTTCGGCCCCGACTCCAAACAAGGACTGAGGCCCCGGCATGGACGGGAGAGGAATCCCGATAGGTCCCCTAGCAACTCGCATGGGGACTGGCCTTTCCTGAGGCCACCAGAGCGGGTCCCTGAGGTCCCCGTCGTAACTCGAGAAGACCTGACACAACTCGAGAAAATCCAGGAGGTTCTCCCCTCCAGGCGAGATGAGGCCCATTTCCGCTGAGGCGTCTCGAGGCTGATCACACCTCACCTCTGGAACTTCGAAGGGGTCCTTCACACCCTTGGTGCAAATCAAGAAGTTCCCCGACCTAGCCGTCTCCAGTCGAGAGGAATCACGAGGGTCCCGCCCACATCCAGAGGAGCCCCGTTTCCGCCTCGTAGCTCGAGATGAGGGATCCTTTCACTGCTTCGTCGGGAAAGAGTTCCCGGCGTTCCCGTCGCATCTCAAGAGGAGGCCCTCTCAACAGGAACGGCGAGAGGAACTCCAGGGTCGTGCCAGCATTCCAAGAGTCCCCCAGATGTCTCAGTTCATTCCAGAGGAACCTCTTTTCCCTTCACCGGCTCGGCTTTCATGCCGAGGATCGACTCACACCAAGGTGGCACGTGGCACAGCCCTGTGGGAAAGCCTCGTGGGAAAGCCTCGAGGGACAGCCTCGAGGGAAAGCCACAGATCCCTTGATCCACGTGACAGGAAGCGTGACACTACTGCTGCCGCTCGGGAGGAAAGCGCACGTGCATGCCCCCACTCGAGACGAGGCCTGACTCCCCTGGGGAGACTCAGAAGCACCCCAAGATCCATGGCAACACTGGAGAGGAATCCTCAGGTTCCGGCCCCGACTCCACACAAGGACTGAGGCCCCGGCATGGACGGGAGAGGAATCCCGAGAGGTCCCCTAGCAACTCGCATGGGGACTGGCCTTTCCTGAGGCCACCAGAGCGGGTCCCTGAGGTCCCCGTCGTAACTCTAGAAGACCTGCCGCAACTCGAGAAAATCCAGGAGGTTCTCCCCTCCAGGCGAGATGAAGCCCCTTTCCGCTGAGGCGTCTCGAGGCTGATCACACCTCACCTCTGGAACTTCGAAAGGGTCCTTCACACCCTTGGTGCAAATCAAGAAGTTCCCCGACCTAGCCGTCTCCACTCGAGAGGAATCACGAGGGTCCCGCCCACATCCAGAGGAGCCCCGTTTCCGCCTCGTCGCTCGAGATGAGGGATCCTTTCCCTGCTTCGTCGGGAAAGAGTTCCCGGCGTTCCCGTCGCATCTCAAGAGGAGGCCCTCTCAACAGGAACGGCGAGAGGAACTCCAGGGTCGTGCCAGCATTCCAAGAGTCACCCAGATGTCTCAGTCCATTCCAGAGGAACCTCTTTTCCCTTCACCGGCTAGTCTTTCACGCCGAGGATCGACTCACACCAAGGTGGCACGTGGCACAGCCCTGTGGGAAAGCCTCGTGGGAAAGCCTCGAGGGACAGCCTCGAGGGAAAGCCACAGATCCCTTGATCCACGTGACAAGAAGCGTGACACTACTGCTGCAGCTCGGGAGGAAAGCGCACGTGCATGCCCCCACTCGAGACGAGGCCTGACTCCCCTGGGGAGACTCAGAAGCACCCCAAGATCCATGGCAACACTGGAGAGGAATCCTCAGGTTCCGGCCCCGACTCCACACAAGGACTGAGGCCCCGGCATGGACGGGAGAGGAATCCCGAGAGGTCCCCAGCAACTCGCATGGGGACTGGCCTTTTCTGAGGCCACCGGAGCGGGTCCCTGAGGTCCCCGTCGTAACTCGAGAAGACCTGCCGCAACTCGAGAAAATCCAGGAGGTTCTCCCCTCCAGGCGAGATGAGGCCCATTTCCGCTGAGGCGTCTCGAGGCTTATCACACCTCACCTCTGGAACTACGAAAGGGTCCTTCACACCCTTGGTGCAAATCAAGAAGTTGCCCGACATACCCGTCTCCAGTCGAGAGGAATCACGAGGGTCCCGCCCACATCCAGAGGAGCCCCGTTTCCGCCTCGTCGCTCGAGATGAGGGATCCTTTCCCTGCTTCGTCGGGAAAGAGTTCCCGGCGTTCCCGTCGCATCTCAAGAGGAAGCCCTCTCAACAGGAACGGCGAGAGGAACTCCAGGGTCGTGCCAACATTCCAAGAGTCCCCCAGATGTCTCAGTCCATTCCAGAGGAACCTCTTTTCCCTTCACCGGCTCGGCTTTCACGCCGAGGATCGACTCACACCAAGGTGGCACGTGGCACAGCCCTGTGGGAAAGCCTCGTGGGAAAGCCTCGAGGGACAGCCTCGAGGGAAAGCCACAGATCCCTTGATCCACGTGACAAGAAGCGTGACACTACTGGTGCAGCTCGGGAGGAAAGCGCACGTGCATGCCCCCACTCGAGACGAGGCCTGACTCCCCTGGGGAGACTCAGAAGCACCCCAAGATCCATGGCAACACTGGAGAGGAATCCTCAGGTTCCTGCCCCGACTCCACACAAGGACTGAGGCCCCGGCATGGACGGGAGAGGAATCCCGAGAGGTCCCCTAGCAACTCGCATGGGGACTGGCCTTTCCTGAGGCCACCAGAGCGGGTCCCTGAGGTCCCCGTCGTAACTCGAGAAGACCTTCCGCAACTCGAGAAAATCCAGGAGGTTCTCCCCTCCAGGCGAGATGAGGCCCATTTCCGCTGAGGCGTCTCGAGGCTGATCACACCTCACCTCTGGAACTTCGAAAGGGTCCTTCACACCCTTGGTGCAAATCAAGAAGTTCCCCGACCTAGCCGTCTCCACTCGAGAGGAATCACGAGGGTCCCGCCCACATCCAGAGGAGCCCCGTTTCCGCCTCGTCGCTCGAGATGAGGGATCCTTTCCCTCCTTCGTCGGGAAAGAGTTCCCGGCGTTCCCGTCGCATCTCAAGAGGAGGCCCTCTCAACAGGAACGGCGAGAGGAACTCCAGGGTCGTGCCAGCATTCCAAGAGTCACCCAGATGTCTCAGTCCATTCCAGAGGAACCTCTTTTCCCTTCACCGGCTCGTCTTTCACGCTGAGGATCGACTCACACCAAGGTGGCACGTGGCACAGCCCTGTGGGAAAGCCTCGTGGGAAAGCCTCCAGGGACAGCCTCGAGGGAAAGCCACAGATCCCTTGATCCACGTGACAGGAAGCGTGACACTACTGCTGCAGCTCGGGAGGAAAGCGCACGTGCATGCCCCCAATCGAGACGAGGCCTGACTGCCCTGGGGAGACTCAGAAGCACCCCAAGATCCATGGCAACACTGGAGAGGAATCCTCAGGTTCGGCCCCGACTCCAAACAAGGACTGAGGCCCCGGCATGGACGGGAGAGGAATCCCGAGAGGTCCCCTAGCAACTCGCATGGGGACTGGCCTTTCCTGAGGCCACCAGAGCGGGTCCCTGAGGTCCCCGTCGTAACTCGAGAAGACCTGACGCAACTCGAGAAAATCCAGGAGGTTCTCCCCTCCAGGCGAGATGAGGCCCATTTCCGCTGAGGCGTCTCGAGGCTGATCACACCTCACCTCTGGAACTTCGAAGGGGTCCTTCACACCCTTGGTGCAAATCAAGAAGTTCCCCGACCTAGCCGTCTCCAGTCGAGAGGAATCACGAGGGTCCCGCCCACATCCAGAGGAGCCCCGTTTCCGCCTCGTAGCTCGAGATGAGGGATCCTTTCCCTGCTTCGTCGGGAAAGAGTTCCCGGCGTTCCCGTCGCATCTCAAGAGGAGGCCCTCTCAACAGGAACGGCGAGAGGAACTCCAGGGTCGTGCCAGCATTCAAGAGTCCCCCAGATGTCTCAGTCCATTCCAGAGGAACCTCTTTTCCCTTCACCGGCTCGGCTTTCATGCCGAGGATCGACTCACACCAAGGTGGCACGTGGCACAGCCCTGTGGGAAAGCCTCGTGGGAAAGCCTCGAGGGACAGCCTCGAGGGAAAGCCACAGATCCCTTGATCCACGTGACAGGAAGCGTGACACTACTGCTGCCGCTCGGGAGGAAAGCGCACGTGCATGCCCCCACTCGAGACGAGGCCTGACTCCCCTGGGGAGACTCAGAAGCACCCCAAGATCCATGGCAACACTGGAGAGGAATCCTCAGGTTCCGGCCCCGACTCCACACAAGGACTGAGGCCCCGGCATGGACGGGAGAGGAATCCCGAGAGGTCCCCTAGCAACTCGCATGGGGACTGGCCTTTCCTGAGGCCACCAGAGCGGGTCCCTGAGGTCCCCGTCGTAACTCGAGAAGACCTTCCGCAACTCGAGAAAATCCAGGAGGTTCTCCCCTCCAGGCGAGATGAAGCCCCTTTCCGCTGAGGCGTCTCGAGGCTGATCACACCTCACCTCTGGAACTTCGAAAGGGTCCTTCACACCCTTGGTGCAAATCAAGAAGTTCCCCGACCTAGCCGTCTCCACTCGAGAGGAATCACGAGGGTCCCGCCCACATCCAGAGGAGCCCCGTTTCCGCCTCGTAGCTCGAGATGAGGGATCCTTTCCCTGCTTCGTCGGGAAAGAGTTCCCGGCGTTCCCGTCGCATCTCAAGAGGAGGCCCTCTCAACAGGAACGGCGAGAGGAACTCCAGGGTCGTGCCAGCATTCCAAGAGTCACCCAGATGTCTCAGTCCATTCCAGAGGAAACTCTTTTCCCTTCACCCGCTCGTCTTTCACGCCGAGGATCGATTCACACCAGGGTGGCACGTGGCACAGCCCTGTGGGAAAGCCTCGTGGGAAAGCCTCGAGGAACAGCCTTGAGGGAAAGCCACAGATCCCTTGATCCACGTGACAAGAAGCGTGACACTACTGCTGCAGCTCGGGAGGAAAGCGCACGTGCATGCCACCACTCGAGACGAGGCCTGACTCCCCTGGGGAGACTCAGAAGCACCCCAAGATCCATGGCAACACTGGAGAGGAATCCTCAGGTTCCGGCCCCGACTCCACACAAGGACTGAGGCCCCGGCATGGACGGGAGAGGAATCCCGAGAGGTCCCCTAGCAACTCGCATGGGGACTGGCCTTTCCTGAGGCCACCAGAGCGGGTCCCTGAGGTCCCCGTCGTAACTCGAGAAGACCTTCCGCAACTCGAGAAAATCCAGGAGGTTCTCCCCTCCAGGCGAGATGAGGCCCCTTTCCGCTGAGGCGTCTCGAGGCTGATCACACCTCACCTCTGGAACTTCGAAAGGGTCCTTCACACCCTTGGTGCAAATCAAGAAGTTCCCCGACCTAGCCGTCTCCACTCGAGAGGATTCACGAGGGTCCCGCCCACATCCAGAGGAGCCCCGTTTCCGCCTCGTCGCTCGAGATGAGGGATCCTTTCCCTGCTTCGTCGGGAAAGAGTTCCCGGCGTTCCCGTCGCATCTCAAGAGGAGGCCCTCTCAACAGGAACGGCGAGAGGAACTCCAGGGTCGTGCCAGCATTCCAAGAGTCACCCAGATGTCTCAGTCCATTCCAGAGGAACCTCTTTTCCCTTCACCGGCTCGTCTTTCACGCCGAGGATCGACTCACACCAAGGTGGCACGTGGCACAGCCCTGTGGGAAAGCCTCGTGGGAAAGCCTCGAGGGACAGCCTCGAGGGAAAGCCACAGATCCCTTGATCCACGTGACAAGAAGCGTGACACTACTGCTGCAGCTCGGGAGGAAAGCGCACGTGCATGCCCCCACTCGAGACGAGGCCTGACTCCCCTGGGGAGACTCAGAAGCACCCCAAGATCCATGGCAACACTGGAGAGGAATCCTCAGGTTCCGGCCCCGACTCCACACAAGGACTGAGGCCCCGGCATGGACGGGAGAGGAATCCCGAGAGGGCCCCTAGAAACTCGCATGGGGACTGGCCTTTCCTGAGGCCACCGGAGCGGGTCCCTGAGGTCCCCGTCGTAACTCGAGAAGACCTGCCGCAACTCGAGAAAATCCAGGAGGTTCTCCCCTCCAGGCGAGATGAGGCCCATTTCCGCTGAGGCGTCTCGAGGCTTATCACACCTCACCTCTGGAACTTCGAAAGGGTCCTTCACACCCTTGGTGCAAATCAAGAAGTTGCCCGACATACCCGTCTCCAGTCGAGAGGAATCACGAGGGTCCCGCCCACATCCAGAGGAGCCCCGTTTCCGCCTCGTCGCTCGAGATGAGGGATCCTTTCCTGCTTCGTCGGGAAAGAGTTCCCGGCGTTCCCGTCGCATCTCAAGACGAGGCCCTCTCAACAGGAACGGCGAGAGGAACTCCAGGGTCATGCCACCATTCCAAGAGTCCCCCAGATGTCTCAGTCCATTCCAGAGGAACCTCTTTTCCCTTCACCGGCTCGGCTTTCACGCCGAGGATCGACTCACACCAAGGTGGCACGTGGCACAGCCCTGTGGGAAAGCCTCGTGGGAAAGCCTCGAGGGACAGCCTCGAGGGAAAGCCACAGATCCCTTGATCCACGTGACAAGAAGCGTGACACTACTGCTGCAGCTCGGGAGGAAAGCGCACGTGCATGCCCCCACTCGAGACGAGGCCTGACTCCCCTGGGGAGACTCAGAAGCACCCCAAGATCCATGGCAACACTGGAGAGGAATCCTCAGGTTCCGGCCCCGACTCCACACAAGGACTGAGGCCCCGGCATGGACGGGAGAGGAATCCCGAGAGGTCCCCTAGCAACTCGCATGGGGACTGGCCTTTCCTGAGGCCACCAGAGCGGGTCCCTGAGGTCCCCGTCGTAACTCGAGAAGACCTTCCGCAACTCGAGAAAATCCAGGAGGTTCTCCCCTCCAGGCGAGATGAGGCCCATTTCCGCTGAGGCGTCTCGAGGCTGATCACACCTCACCTCTGGAACTTCGAAAGGGTCCTTCACACCCTTGGTGCAAATCAAGAAGTTCCCCGACCTAGCCGTCTCCACTCGAGAGGAATCACGAGGGTCCCGCCCACATCCAGAGGAGCCCCGTTTCCGCCTCGTCGCTCGAGATGAGGGATCCTTTCCCTCCTTCGTCGGGAAAGAGTTCCCGGCGTTCCCGTCGCATCTCAAGAGGAGGCCCTCTCAAAAGGAACGGCGAGAGGAACTCCAGGGTCGTGCCAGCATTCCAAGAGTCACCCAGATGTCTCAGTCCATTCCAGAGGAACCTCTTTTCCCTTCACCGGCTCGTCTTTCACGCCGAGGATCGACTCACACCAAGGTGGCACGTGGCACAGCCCTGTGGGAAAGCCTCGTGGGAAAGCCTCCAGGGACAGCCTCGAGGGAAAGCCACAGATCCCTTGATCCACGTGACATGAAGCGTGACACTACTGCTGCAGCTCGGGAGGAAAGCGCACGTGCATGCCCCCCATCGAGACGAGGCCTGACTGCCCTGGGGAGACTCAGAAGCACCCCAAGATCCATGGCAACACTGGAGAGGAATCCTCAGGTTCCGGCCCCGACTCCACACAAGGACTGAGGCCCCGGCATGGACGGGAGAGGAATCCCGAGAGGTCCCCTAGCAACTCGCATGGGGACTGGCCTTTCCTGAGGCCACCAGAGCGGGTCCCTGAGGTCCCCGTCGTAACTCGAGAAGACCTTCCGCAACTCGAGAAAATCCAGGAGGTTCTCCCCTCCAGGCGAGATGAGGCCCATTTCCGCTGAGGCGTCTCGAGGCTGATCACACCTCACCTCTGGAACTTCGAAAGGGTCCTTCACACCCTTGGTGCAAATCAAGAAGTTCCCCGACCTAGCCGTCTCCACTCGAGAGGAATCACGAGGGTCCCGCCCACATTCAGAGGAGCCCCGTTTCCGCCTCGTAGCTCGAGATGAGGGATCCTTTCCCTGCTTCGTCGGGAAAGAGTTCCCGGCGTTCCCGTCGCATCTCAAGAGGAGGCCCTCTCAACAGGAACGGCGAGAGGAACTCCAGGGTCGTGCCAGCATTCCAAGAGTCACCCAGATGTCTCAGTCCATTCCAGAGGAACCTCTTTTCCCTTCACCGGCTCGTCTTTCACGCCGAGGATCGACTCACACCAAGGTGGCACGTGGCACAGCCCTGTGGGAAAGCCTCGTGGGAAAGCCTCGAGGGACAGCCTCGAGGGAAAGCCACAGATCCCTTGATCCACGTGACAAGAAGCGTGACACTACTGCTGCAGCTCGGGAGGAAAGCGCACGTGCATGCCCCCACTCGAGACGAGGCCTGACTCCCCTGGGGAGACTCAGAAGCACCCCAAGATCCATGGCAACACTGGAGAGGAATCCTCAGGATCCGGCCCCGACTCCACACAAGGACTGATGCCCCGGCATGGACGGGAGAGGAATCCCGAGAGGTCCCCAGCAACTCGCATGGGGACTGGCCTTTCCTGAGGCCACCGGAGCGGGTCCCTGAGGTCCCCGTCGTAACTCGAGAAGACCTGCCGCAACTCGAGAAAATCCAGGAGGTTCTCCCTTCCAGGCGAGATGAGGCCCATTTCCGCTGAGGCGTCTCGAGGCTTATCACACCTCACCTCTGGAACTTCGAAAGGGTCCTTCACACCCTTGGTGCAAATCAAGAAGTTGCCCGACATACCCGTCTCCAGTCGAGAGGAATCACGAGGGTCCCGCCCACATCCAGAGGAGCCCCGTTTCCGCCTCGTCGCTCGAGATGAGGGATCCTTTCCCTGCTTCGTCGGGAAAGAGTTCCCGGCGTTCCCGTCGCATCTCAAGAGGAAGCCCTCTCAACAGGAACGGCGAGAGGAACTCCAGGGTCGTGCCACCATTCCAAGAGTCCCCCAGATGTCTCAGTCCATTCCAGAGGAACCTCTTTTCCCTTCACCGGCTCGGCTTTCACGCCGAGGATCGACTCACACCAAGGTGGCACGTGGCACAGCCCTGTGGGAAAGCCTCGTGGGAAAGCCTCGAGGGACAGCCTCGAGGGAAAGCCACAGATCCCTTGATCCACGTGACAAGAAGCGTGACACTACTGCTGCAGCTCGGGAGGAAAGCGCACGTGCATGCCCCCACTCGAGACGAGGCCTGACTCCCCTGGGGAGACTCAGAAGCACCCCAAGATCCATGGCAACACTGGAGAGGAATCCTCAGGTTCCGGCCCCGACTCCACACAAGGACTGAGGCCCCGGCATGGACGGGAGAGGAATCCCGAGAGGTCCCCTAGCAACTCGCATGGGGACTGGCCTTTCCTGAGGCCACCAGAGCGGGTCCCTGAGGTCCCCGTCGTAACTCGAGAAGACCTTCCGCAACTCGAGAAAATCCAGGAGGTTCTCCCCTCCAGGCGAGATGAGGCCCATTTCCGCTGAGGCGTCTCGAGGCTGATCACACCTCACCTCTGGAACTTCGAAAGGGTCCTTCACACCCTTGGTGCAAATCAAGAAGTTCCCCGACCTAGCCGTCTCCACTCGAGAGGAATCACGAGGGTCCCGCCCACATCCAGAGGAGCCCCGTTTCCGCCTCGTCGCTCGAGATGAGGGATCCTTTCCCTCCTTCGTCGGGAAAGAGTTCCCGGCGTTCCCGTCGCATCTCAAGAGGAGGCCCTCTCAAAAGGAACGGCGAGAGGAACTCCAGGGTCGTGCCAGCATTCCAAGAGTCACCCAGATGTCTCAGTCCATTCCAGAGGAACCTCTTTTCCCTTCACCGGCTCGTCTTTCACGCCGAGGATCGACTCACACCAAGGTGGCACGTGGCACAGCCCTGTGGGAAAGCCTCGTGGGAAAGCCTCGAGGGACAGCCTCGAGGGAAAGCCACAGATCCCTTGATCCACGTGACATGAAGCGTGACACTACTGCTGCAGCTCGGGAGGAAAGCGCACGTGCATGCCCCCAATCGAGACGAGGCCTGACTGCCCTGGGGAGACTCAGAAGCACCCCAAGATCCATGGCAACACTGGAGAGGAATCCTCAGGTTCCGGCCCCGACTCCACACAAGGACTGAGGCCCCGGCATGGACGGGAGAGGAATCCCGAGAGGTCCCCTAGCAACTCGCATGGGGACTGGCCTTTCCTGAGGCCACCAGAGCGGGTCCCTGAGGTCCCCGTCGTAACTCGAGAAGACCTTCCGCAACTCGAGAAAATCCAGGAGGTTCTCCCCTCCAGGCGAGATGAGGCCCATTTCCGCTGAGGCGTCTCGAGGCTGATCACACCTCACCTCTGGAACTTCGAAAGGGTCCTTCACACCCTTGGTGCAAATCAAGAAGTTCCCCGACCTATCCGTCTCCACTCGAGAGGAATCACGAGGGTCCCGCCCACATTCAGAGGAGCCCCGTTTCCGCCTCGTAGCTCGAGATGAGGGATCCTTTCCCTGCTTCGTCGGGAAAGAGTTCCCGGCGTTCCCGTCGCATCTCAAGAGGAGGCCCTCTCAACAGGAACGGCGAGAGGAACTCCAGGGTCGTGCCAGCATTCCAAGAGTCACCCAGATGTCTCAGTCCATTCCAGAGGAACCTCTTTTCCCTTCACCGGCTCGTCTTTCACGCCGAGGATCGACTCACACCAAGGTGGCACGTGGCACAGCCCTGTGGGAAAGCCTCGTGGGAAAGCCTCGAGGGACAGCCTCGAGGGAAAGCCACAGATCCCTTGATCCACGTGACAAGAAGCGTGACACTACTGCTGCAGCTCGGGAGGAAAGCGCACGTGCATGCCCCCACTCGAGACGAGGCCTGACTCCCCTGGGGAGACTCAGAAGCACCCCAAGATCCATGGCAACACTGGAGAGGAATCCTCAGGTTCCGGCCCCGACTCCACACAAGGACTGAGGCCCCGGCATGGACGGGAGAGGAATCCCGAGAGGTCCCCAGCAACTCGCATGGGGACTGGCCTTTCCTGAGGCCACCGGAGCGGGTCCCTGAGGTCCCCGTCGTAACTCGAGAAGACCTGCCGCAACTCGAGAAAATCCAGGAGGTTCTCCCCTCCAGGCGAGATGAGGCCCATTTCCGCTGAGGCGTCTCGAGGCTGATCACACCTCACCTCTGGAACTTCGAAAGGGTCCTTCACACCCTTGGTGCAAATCAAGAAGTTCCCCGACCTAGCCGTCTCCACTCGAGAGGAATCACGAGGGTCCCGCCCACATTCAGAGGAGCCCCGTTTCCGCCTCGTAGCTCGAGATGAGGGATCCTTTCCCTGCTTCGTCGGGAAAGAGTTCCCGGCGTTCCCGTCGCATCTCAAGAGGAGGCCCTCTCAACAGGAACGGCGAGAGGAACTCCAGGGTCGTGCCAGCATTCCAAGAGTCACCCAGATGTCTCAGTCCATTCCAGAGGAACCTCTTTTCCCTTCACCGGCTCGTCTTTCACGCCGAGGATCGACTCACACCAAGGTGGCACGTGGCACAGCCCTGTGGGAAAGCCTCGTGGGAAAGCCTCGAGGGACAGCCTCGAGGGAAAGCCACAGATCCCTTGATCCACGTGACAAGAAGCGTGACACTACTGCTGCAGCTCGGGAGGAAAGCGCACGTGCATGCCCCCACTCGAGACGAGGCCTGACTCCCCTGGGGAGACTCAGAAGCACCCCAAGATCCATGGCAACACTGGAGAGGAATCCTCAGGTTCCGGCCCCGACTCCACACAAGGACTGAGGCCCCGGCATGGACGGGAGAGGAATCCCGAGAGGTCCCCAGCAACTCGCATGGGGACTGGCCTTTCCTGAGGCCACCGGAGCGGGTCCCTGAGGTCCCCGTCGTAACTCGAGAAGACCTGCCGCAACTCGAGAAAATCCAGGAGGTTCTCCCCTCCAGGCGAGATGAGGCCCATTTCCGCTGAGGCGTCTCGAGGCTTATCACACCTCACCTCTGGAACTTCGAAAGGGTCCTTCACACCCTTGGTGCAAATCAAGAAGTTGCCCGACATACCCGTCTCCAGTCGAGAGGAATCACGAGGGTCCCGCCCACATCCAGAGGAGCCCCGTTTCCGCCTCGTCGCTCGAGATGAGGGATCCTTTCCCTGCTTCTTCGGGAAAGAGTTCCCGGCGTTCCCGTCGCATCTCAAGAGGAAGCCCTCTCAACAGGAACGGCGAGAGGAACTCCAGGGTCGTGCCACCATTCCAAGAGTCCCCCAGATGTCTCAGTCCATTCCAGAGGAACCTCTTTTCCCTTCACCGGCTCGGCTTTCACGCCAAGGATCGACTCACACCAAGGTGGCACGTGGCACAGCCCTGTGGGAAAGCCTCGTGGGAAAGCCTCGAGGGACAGCCTCGAGGGAAAGCCACAGATCCCTTGATCCACGTGACAAGAAGCGTGACACTACTGCTGCAGCTCGGGAGGAAAGCGCACGTGCATGCCCCCACTCGAGACGAGGCCTGACTCCCCTGGGGAGACTCAGAAGCACCCCAAGATCCATGGCAACACTGGAGAGGAATCCTCAGGTTCCGGCCCCGACTCCACACAAGGACTGAGGCCCCGGCATGGACGGGAGAGGAATCCCGAGAGGTCCCCTAGCAACTCGCATGGGGACTGGCCTTTCCTGAGGCCACCAGAGCGGGTCCCTGAGGTCCCCGTCGTAACTCGAGAAGACCTTCCGCAACTCGAGAAAATCCAGGAGGTTCTCCCCTCCAGGCGAGATGAGGCCCATTTCCGCTGAGGCGTCTCGAGGCTGATCACACCTCACCTCTGGAACTTCGAAAGGGTCCTTCACACCCTTGGTGCAAATCAAGAAGTTCCCCGACCTAGCCGTCTCCACTCGAGAGGAATCACGAGGGTCCCGCCCACATCCAGAGGAGCCCCGTTTCCGCCTCGTCGCTCGAGATGAGGGATCCTTTCCCTCCTTCGTCGGGAAAGAGTTCCCGGCGTTCCCGTCGCATCTCAAGAGGAGGCCCTCTCAAAAGGAACGGCGAGAGGAACTCCAGGGTCGTGCCAGCATTCCAAGAGTCACCCAGATGTCTCAGTCCATTCCAGAGGAACCTCTTTTCCCTTCACCGGCTCGTCTTTCACGCCGAGGATCGACTCACACCAAGGTGGCACGTGGCACAGCCCTGTGGGAAAGCCTCGTGGGAAAGCCTCGAGGGACAGCCTCGAGGGAAAGCCACAGATCCCTTGATCCACGTGACATGAAGCGTGACACTACTGCTGCAGCTCGGGAGGAAAGCGCACGTGCATGCCCCCAATCGAGACGAGGCCTGACTGCCCTGGGGAGACTCAGAAGCACCCCAAGATCCATGGCAACACTGGAGAGGAATCCTCAGGTTCCGGCCCCGACTCCACACAAGGACTGAGGCCCCGGCATGGACGGGAGAGGAATCCCGAGAGGTCCCCTAGCAACTCGCATGGGGACTGGCCTTTCCTGAGGCCACCAGAGCGGGTCCCTGAGGTCCCCGTCGTAACTCGAGAAGACCTTCCGCAACTCGAGAAAATCCAGGAGGTTCTCCCCTCCAGGCGAGATGAGGCCCATTTCCGCTGAGGCGTCTCGAGGCTGATCACACCTCACCTCTGGAACTTCGAAAGGGTCCTTCACACCCTTGGTGCAAATCAAGAAGTTCCCCGACCTATCCGTCTCCACTCGAGAGGAATCACGAGGGTCCCGCCCACATTCAGAGGAGCCCCGTTTCCGCCTCGTAGCTCGAGATGAGGGATCCTTTCCCTGCTTCGTCGGGAAAGAGTTCCCGGCGTTCCCGTCGCATCTCAAGAGGAGGCCCTCTCAACAGGAACGGCGAGAGGAACTCCAGGGTCGTGCCAGCATTCCAAGAGTCACCCAGATGTCTCAGTCCATTCCAGAGGAACCTCTTTTCCCTTCACCGGCTCGTCTTTCACGCCGAGGATCGACTCACACCAAGGTGGCACGTGGCACAGCCCTGTGGGAAAGCCTCGTGGGAAAGCCTCGAGGGACAGCCTCGAGGGAAAGCCACAGATCCCTTGATCCACGTGACAAGAAGCGTGACACTACTGCTGCAGCTCGGGAGGAAAGCGCACGTGCATGCCCCCACTCGAGACGAGGCCTGACTCCCCTGGGGAGACTCAGAAGCACCCCAAGATCCATGGCAACACTGGAGAGGAATCCTCAGGTTCCGGCCCCGACTCCACACAAGGACTGAGGCCCCGGCATGGACGGGAGAGGAATCCCGAGAGGTCCCCAGCAACTCGCATGGGGACTGGCCTTTCCTGAGGCCACCGGAGCGGGTCCCTGAGGTCCCCGTCGTAACTCGAGAAGACCTGCCGCAACTCGAGAAAATCCAGGAGGTTCTCCCCTCCAGGCGAGATGAGGCCCATTTCCGCTGAGGCGTCTCGAGGCTGATCACACCTCACCTCTGGAACTTCGAAAGGGTCCTTCACACCCTTGGTGCAAATCAAGAAGTTCCCCGACCTAGCCGTCTCCACTCGAGAGGAATCACGAGGGTCCCGCCCACATTCAGAGGAGCCCCGTTTCCGCCTCGTAGCTCGAGATGAGGGATCCTTTCCCTGCTTCGTCGGGAAAGAGTTCCCGGCGTTCCCGTCGCATCTCAAGAGGAGGCCCTCTCAACAGGAACGGCGAGAGGAACTCCAGGGTCGTGCCAGCATTCCAAGAGTCACCCAGATGTCTCAGTCCATTCCAGAGGAACCTCTTTTCCCTTCACCGGCTCGTCTTTCACGCCGAGGATCGACTCACACCAAGGTGGCACGTGGCACAGCCCTGTGGGAAAGCCTCGTGGGAAAGCCTCGAGGGACAGCCTCGAGGGAAAGCCACAGATCCCTTGATCCACGTGACAAGAAGCGTGACACTACTGCTGCAGCTCGGGAGGAAAGCGCACGTGCATGCCCCCACTCGAGACGAGGCCTGACTCCCCTGGGGAGACTCAGAAGCACCCCAAGATCCATGGCAACACTGGAGAGGAATCCTCAGGTTCCGGCCCCGACTCCACACAAGGACTGAGGCCCCGGCATGGACGGGAGAGGAATCCCGAGAGGTCCCCAGCAACTCGCATGGGGACTGGCCTTTCCTGAGGCCACCGGAGCGGGTCCCTGAGGTCCCCGTCGTAACTCGAGAAGACCTGCCGCAACTCGAGAAAATCCAGGAGGTTCTCCCCTCCAGGCGAGATGAGGCCCATTTCCGCTGAGGCGTCTCGAGGCTTATCACACCTCACCTCTGGAACTTCGAAAGGGTCCTTCACACCCTTGGTGCAAATCAAGAAGTTGCCCGACATACCCGTCTCCAGTCGAGAGGAATCACGAGGGTCCCGCCCACATCCAGAGGAGCCCCGTTTCCGCCTCGTCGCTCGAGATGAGGGATCCTTTCCCTGCTTCTTCGGGAAAGAGTTCCCGGCGTTCCCGTCGCATCTCAAGAGGAAGCCCTCTCAACAGGAACGGCGAGAGGAACTCCAGGGTCGTGCCACCATTCCAAGAGTCCCCCAGATGTCTCAGTCCATTCCAGAGGAACCTCTTTTCCCTTCACCGGCTCGGCTTTCACGCCAAGGATCGACTCACACCAAGGTGGCACGTGGCACAGCCCTGTGGGAAAGCCTCGTGGGAAAGCCTCGAGGGACAGCCTCGAGGGAAAGCCACAGATCCCTTGATCCACGTGACAAGAAGCGTGACACTACTGCTGCAGCTCGGGAGGAAAGCGCACGTGCATGCCCCCACTCGAGACGAGGCCTGACTCCCCTGGGGAGACTCAGAAGCACCCCAAGATCCATGGCAACACTGGAGAGGAATCCTCAGGTTCCGGCCCCGACTCCACACAAGGACTGAGGCCCCGGCATGGACGGGAGAGGAATCCCGAGAGGTCCCCTAGCAACTCGCATGGGGACTGGCCTTTCCTGAGGCCACCAGAGCGGGTCCCTGAGGTCCCCGTCGTAACTCGAGAAGACCTTCCGCAACTCGAGAAAATCCAGGAGGTTCTCCCCTCCAGGCGAGATGAGGCCCATTTCCGCTGAGGCGTCTCGAGGCTGATCACACCTCACCTCTGGAACTTCGAAAGGGTCCTTCACACCCTTGGTGCAAATCAAGAAGTTCCCCGACCTAGCCGTCTCCACTCGAGAGGAATCACGAGGGTCCCGCCCACATCCAGAGGAGCCCCGTTTCCGCCTCGTCGCTCGAGATGAGGGATCCTTTCCCTCCTTCGTCGGGAAAGAGTTCCCGGCGTTCCCGTCGCATCTCAAGAGGAGGCCCTCTCAAAAGGAACGGCGAGAGGAACTCCAGGGTCGTGCCAGCATTCCAAGAGTCACCCAGATGTCTCAGTCCATTCCAGAGGAACCTCTTTTCCCTTCACCGGCTCGTCTTTCACGCCGAGGATCGACTCACACCAAGGTGGCACGTGGCACAGCCCTGTGGGAAAGCCTCGTGGGAAAGCCTCCAGGGACAGCCTCGAGGGAAAGCCACAGATCCCTTGATCCACGTGACATGAAGCGTGACACTACTGCTGCAGCTGGGGAGGAAAGCGCACGTGCATGCCCCCAATCGAGACGAGGCCTGACTGCCCTGGGGAGACTCAGAAGCACCCCAAGATCCATGGCAACACTGGAGAGGAATCCTCAGGTTCCGGCCCCGACTCCACACAAGGACTGAGGCCCCGGCATGGACGGGAGAGGAATCCCGAGAGGTCCCCTAGCAACTCGCATGGGGACTGGCCTTTCCTGAGGCCACCAGAGCGGGTCCCTGAGGTCCCCGTCGTAACTCGAGAAGACCTTCCGCAACTCGAGAAAATCCAGGAGGTTCTCCCCTCCAAGCGAGATGAGGCCCATTTCCGCTGAGGCGTCTCGAGGCTGATCACACCTCACCTCTGGAACTTCGAAAGGGTCCTTCACACCCTTGGTGCAAATCAAGACGTTCCCCGACCTAGCCGTCTCCACTCGAGAGGAATCACGAGGGTCCCGCCCACATTCAGAGGAGCCCCGTTTCCGCCTCGTAGCTCGAGATGAGGGATCCTTTCCCTGCTTCGTCGGGAAAGAGTTCCCGGCGTTCCCGTCGCATCTCAAGAGGAGGCCCTCTCAACAGGAACGGCGAGAGGAACTCCAGGGTCGTGCCAGCATTCCAAGAGTCACCCAGATGTCTCAGTCCATTCCAGAGGAACCTCTTTTCCCTTCACCGGCTCGGCTTTCACGCCGAGGATCGACTCACACCAAGGTGGCACGTGGCACAGCCCTGTGGGAAAGCCTCGTGGGAAAGCCTCGAGGGACAGCCTCGAGGGAAAGCCACAGATCCCTTGATCCACGTGACAAGAAGCGTGACACTACTGCTGCAGCTCGGGAGGAAAGCGCACGTGCATGCCCCCACTCGAGACGAGGCCTGACTCCCCTGGGGAGACTCAGAAGCACCCCAAGATCCATGGCAACACTGGAGAGGAATCCTCAGGTTCCGGCCCCGACTCCACACAAGGACTGAGGCCCCGGCATGGACGGGAGAGGAATCCCGAGAGGTCCCCTAGCAACTCGCATGGGGACTGGCCTTTCCTGAGGCCACCAGAGCGGGTCCCTGAGGTCCCCGTCGTAACTCGAGAAGACCTTCCGCAACTCGAGAAAATCCAGGAGGTTCTCCCCTCCAGGCGAGATGAGGCCCATTTCCGCTGAGGCGTCTCGAGGCTGATCACACCTCACCTCTGGAACTTCGAAAGGGTCCTTCACACCCTTGGTGCAAATCAAGAAGTTCCCCGACCTAGCCGTCTCCACTCGAGAGGAATCACGAGGGTCCCGCCCACATCCAGAGGAGCCCCGTTTCCGCCTCGTCGCTCGAGATGAGGGATCCTTTCCCTCCTTCGTCGGGAAAGAGTTCCCGGCGTTCCCGTCGCATCTCAAGAGGAGGCCCTCTCAAAAGGAACGGCGAGAGGAACTCCAGGGTCGTGCCAGCATTCCAAGAGTCACCCAGATGTCTCAGTCCATTCCAGAGGAACCTCTTTTCCCTTCACCGGCTCGTCTTTCACGCCGAGGATCGACTCACACCAAGGTGGCACGTGGCACAGCCCTGTGGGAAAGCCTCGTGGGAAAGCCTCCAGGGACAGCCTCGAGGGAAAGCCACAGATCCCTTGATCCACGTGACATGAAGCGTGACACTACTGCTGCAGCTGGGGAGGAAAGCGCACGTGCATGCCCCCAATCGAGACGAGGCCTGACTGCCCTGGGGAGACTCAGAAGCACCCCAAGATCCATGGCAACACTGGAGAGGAATCCTCAGGTTCCGGCCCCGACTCCACACAAGGACTGAGGCCCCGGCATGGACGGGAGAGGAATCCCGAGAGGTCCCCTAGCAACTCGCATGGGGACTGGCCTTTCCTGAGGCCACCAGAGCGGGTCCCTGAGGTCCCCGTCGTAACTCGAGAAGACCTTCCGCAACTCGAGAAAATCCAGGAGGTTCTCCCCTCCAAGCGAGATGAGGCCCATTTCCGCTGAGGCGTCTCGAGGCTGATCACACCTCACCTCTGGAACTTCGAAAGGGTCCTTCACACCCTTGGTGCAAATCAAGACGTTCCCCGACCTAGCCGTCTCCACTCGAGAGGAATCACGAGGGTCCCGCCCACATTCAGAGGAGCCCCGTTTCCGCCTCGTAGCTCGAGATGAGGGATCCTTTCCCTGCTTCGTCGGGAAAGAGTTCCCGGCGTTCCCGTCGCATCTCAAGAGGAGGCCCTCTCAACAGGAACGGCGAGAGGAACTCCAGGGTCGTGCCAGCATTCCAAGAGTCACCCAGATGTCTCAGTCCATTCCAGAGGAACCTCTTTTCCCTTCACCGGCTCGGCTTTCACGCCGAGGATCGACTCACACCAAGGTGGCACGTGGCACAGCCCTGTGGGAAAGCCTCGTGGGAAAGCCTCGAGGGACAGCCTCGAGGGAAAGCCACAGATCCCTTGATCCACGTGACAAGAAGCGTGACACTACTGCTGCAGCTCGGGAGGAAAGCGCACGTGCATGCCCCCACTCGAGACGAGGCCTGACTCCCCTGGGGAGACTCAGAAGCACCCCAAGATCCATGGCAACACTGGAGAGGAATCCTCAGGTTCCGGCCCCGACTCCACACAAGGACTGAGGCCCCGGCATGGACGGGAGAGGAATCCCGAGAGGTCCCCTAGCAACTCGCATGGGGACTGGCCTTTCCTGAGGCCACCAGAGCGGGTCCCTGAGGTCCCCGTCGTAACTCGAGAAGACCTTCCGCAACTCGAGAAAATCCAGGAGGTTCTCCCCTCCAGGCGAGATGAGGCCCATTTCCGCTGAGGCTTCTCGAGGCTGATCACACCTCACCTCTGGAACTTCGAAAGGGTCCTTCACACCCTTGGTGCAAATCAAGAAGTTCCCCGCCCTAGCCGTCTCCACTCGAGAGGAATAACGAGGGTCCCGCCCACATCCAGAGGAGCCCCGTTTCCGCCTCGTCGCTCGAGATGAGGGATCCTTTCCCTCCTTCGTCGGGAAAGAGTTCCCGGCGTTCCCGTCGCATCTCAAGAGGAGGCCCTCTCAACAGGAACGGCGAGAGGAACTCCAGGGTCGTGCCAGCATTCCAAGAGTCACCCAGATGTCTCAGTCCATTCCAGAGGAACCTCTTTTCCCTTCACCGGCTCGTCTTTCACGCCGAGGATCGACTCACACCAAGGTGGCACGTGGCACAGCCCTGTGGGAAAGCCTCGTGGGAAAGCCTCCAGGGACAGCCTCGAGGGAAAGCCACAGATCCCTTGATCCACGTGACAGGAAGCGTGACACTACTGCTTCAGCTCGGGAGGAAAGCGCACGTGCATGCCCCCAATCGAGACGAGGCCTGACTGCCCTGGGGAGACTCAGAGCACCCCAAGATCCATGGCAACACTGGAGAGGAATCCTCAGGTTCGGCCCCGACTCCAAACAAGGACCGAGGCCCCGGCATGGACGGGAGAGGAATCCCGAGAGGTCCCCTAGCAACTCGCATGGGGACTGGCCTTTCCTGAGGCCACCAGAGCGGGTCCCTGAGGTCCCCGTCGTAACTCGAGAAGACCTGCCGCAACTCGAGAAAATCCAGGAGGTTCTCCCCTCCAGGCGAGATGAGGCCCATTTCCGCTGAGGCGTCTCGAGGCTGATCACACCTCACCTCTGGAACTTCGAAAGGGTCCTTCACACCCTTGGTGCAAATCAAGAAGTTGCCCGACCTAGCCGTCTCCACTCGAGAGGAATCACGAGGGTCCCGCCCACATCCAGAGGAGCCCCGTTTCCGCCTCGTCGCTCGAGATGAGGGATCCTTTCCCTGCTTCGTCGGGAAAGAGTTCCCGGCGTTCCCGTCGCATCTCAAGAGGAAGCCCTCTCAACAGGAACGGCGAGAGGAACTCCAGGGTCGTGCCACCATTCCAAGAGTCCCCCAGATGTCTCAGTCCATTCCAGAGGAACCTCTTTTCCCTTCACCGGCTCGGCTTTCACGCCGAGGATCGACTCACACCAAGGTGGCACGTGGCACAGCCCTGTGGGAAAGCCTCGTGGGAAAGCCTCGAGGGACAGCCTCGAGGGAAAGCCACAGATCCCTTGATCCACGTGACAAGAAGCGTGACACTACTGCTGCAGCTCGGGAGGAAAGCGCACGTGCATGCCCCCACTCGAGACGAGGCCTGACTCCCCTGGGGAGACTCAGAAGCACCCCAAGATCCATGGCAACACTGGAGAGGAATCCTCAGGTTCCGGCCCCGACTCCACACAAGGACTGAGGCCCCGGCATGGACGGGAGAGGAATCCCGAGAGGTCCCCTAGCAACTCGCATGGGGACTGGCCTTTCCTGAGGCCACCAGAGCGGGTCCCTGAGGTCCCCGTCGTAACTCGAGAAGACCTTCCGCAACTCGAGAAAATCCAGGAGGTTCTCCCCTCCAGGCGAGATGAGGCCCATTTCCGCTGAGGCGTCTCGAGGCTGATCACACCTCACCTCTGGAACTTCGAAAGGGTCCTTCACACCCTTGGTGCAAATCAAGAAGTTCCCCGACCTAGCCGTCTCCACTCGAGAGGAATCACGAGGGTCCCGCCCACATCCAGAGGAGCCCCGTTTCCGCCTCGTCGCTCGAGATGAGGGATCCTTTCCCTCCTTCGTCGGGAAAGAGTTCCCGGCGTTCCCGGCGCATCTCAAGAGGAGGCCCTCTCAAAAGGAACGGCGAGAGGAACTCCAGGGTCGTGCCAGCATTCCAAGAGTCACCCAGATGTCTCAGTCCATTCCAGAGGAACCTCTTTTCCCTTCACCGGCTCGTCTTTCACGCCGAGGATCGACTCACACCAAGGTGGCACGTGGCACAGCCCTGTGGGAAAGCCTCGTGGGAAAGCCTCCAGGGACAGCCTCGAGGGAAAGCCACAGATCCCTTGATCCACGTGACATGAAGCGTGACACTACTGCTGCAGCTCGGGAGGAAAGCGCACGTGCATGCCCCCAATCGAGACGAGGCCTGACTGCCCAGGGGAGACTCAGAAGCACCCCAAGATCCATGGCAACACTGGAGAGGAATCCTCAGGTTCAGGCCCCGACTCCACACAAGGACTGAGGCCCCGGCATGGACGGGAGAGGAATCCCGAGAGGTCCCCTAGCAACTCGCATGGGGACTGGCCTTTCCTGAGGCCACCAGAGCGGGTCCCTGAGGTCCCCGTCGTAACTCGAGAAGACCTTCCGCAACTCGAGAAAATCCAGGAGGTTCTCCCCTCCAGGCGAGATGAGGCCCATTTCCGCTGAGGCGTCTCGAGGCTGATCACACCTCACCTCTGGAACTTCGAAAGGGTCCTTCACACCCTTGGTGCAAATCAAGAAGTTCCCCGACCTAGCCGTCTCCACTCGAGAGGAATCACGAGGGTCCCGCCCACATTCAGAGGAGCCCCGTTTCCGCCTCGTAGCTCGAGATGAGGGATCCTTTCCCTGCTTCGTCGGGAAAGAGTTCCCGGCGTTCCCGTCGCATCTCAAGAGGAGGCCCTCTCAACAGGAACGGCGGAGAGGAACTCCAGGGTCGTGCCAGCATTCCAAGAGTCACCCAGATGTCTCAGTCCATTCCAGAGGAACCTCTTTTCCCTTCACCGGCTCGTCTTTCACGCCGAGGATCGACTCACACCAAGGTGGCACGTGGCACAGCCCTGTGGAAAGCCTCGTGGGAAAGCCTCGAGGGACAGCCTCGAGGGAAAGCCACAGATCCCTTGATCCACGTGACAAGAAGCGTGACACTACTGCTGCAGCTCGGGAGGAAAGCGCACGTGCATGCCCCCACTCGAGACGAGGCCTGACTCCCCTGGGGAGACTCAGAAGCACCCCAAGATCCATGGCAACACTGGAGAGGAATCCTCAGGTTCCGGCCCCGACTTCACACAAGGACTGAGGCCCCGGCATGGACGGGAGAGGAATCCCGAGAGGTCCCCAGCAACTCGCATGGGGACTGGCCTTTCCTGAGGCCACCGGAGCGGGTCCCTGAGGTCCCCGTCGTAACTCGAGAAGACCTGCCGCAACTCGAGAAAATCCAGGAGGTTCTCCCCTCCAGCGAGATGAGGCCCATTTCCGCTGAGGCGTCTCGAGGCTGATCACACCTCACCTCTGGAACTTCGAAAGGGTCCTTCACACCCTTGGTGCAAATCAAGAAGTTCCCCGACCTAGCCGTCTCCACTCGAGAGGAATCACGAGGGTCCCGCCACATTCAGAGGAGCCCCGTTTCCGCCTCGTAGCTCGAGATGAGGGATCCTTTCCTGCTTCGTCGGGAAAGAGTTCCCGGCGTTCCCGTCGCATCTCAAGAGGAGGCCCTCTCAACAGGAACGGCGAGAGGAACTCCAGGGTCGTGCCAGCATTCCAAGAGTCACCCAGATGTCTCAGTCCATTCCAGAGGAACCTCTTTTCCCTTCACCGCTCGTCTTTCACGCCGAGGATCGACTCACACCAAGGTGGCACGTGGCACAGCCCTGTGGGAAAGCCTCGTGGGAAAGCCTCGAGGGACAGCCTCGAGGGAAAGCCACAGATCCCTTGATCCACGTGACAAGAAGCGTGACACTACTGCTGCAGCTCGGGAGGAAAGCGCACGTGCATGCCCCCACTCGAGACGAGGCCTGACTCCCCTGGGGAGACTCAGAAGCACCCCAAGATCCATGGCAACACTGGAGAGGAATCCTCAGGTTCCGGCCCCGACTCCACACAAGGACTGAGGCCCCGGCATGGACGGGAGAGGAATCCCGAGAGGTCCCCAGCAACTCGCATGGGGACTGGCCTTTCCTGAGGCCACCGGAGCGGGTCCCTGAGGTCCCCGTCGTAACTCGAGAAGACCTGCCGCAACTCGAGAAAATCCAGGAGGTTCTCCCCTCCAGGCGAGATGAGGCCCATTTCCGCTGAGGCGTCTCGAGGCTTATCACACCTCACCTCTGGAACTTCGAAAGGGTCCTTCACACCCTTGGTGCAAATCAAGAAGTTGCCCGACATACCCGTCTCCAGTCGAGAGGAATCACGAGGGTCCCGCCCACATCCAGAGGAGCCCCGTTTCCGCCTCGTCGCTCGAGATGAGGGATCCTTTCCCTGCTTCGTCGGGAAAGAGTTCCCGGCGTTCCCGTCGCATCTCAAGAGGAAGCCCTCTCAACAGGAACGGCGAGAGGAACTCCAGGGTCGTGCCACCATTCCAAGAGTCCCCCAGATGTCTCAGTCCATTCCAGAGGAACCTCTTTTCCCTTCACCGGCTCGGCTTTCACGCCGAGGATCGACTCACACCAAGGTGGCACGTGGCACAGCCCTGTGGGAAAGCCTCGTGGGAAAGCCTCGAGGGACAGCCTCGAGGGAAAGCCACAGATCCCTTGATCCACGTGACAAGAAGCGTGACACTACTGCTGCAGCTCGGGAGGAAAGCGCACGTGCATGCCCCCACTCGAGACGAGGCCTGACTCCCCTGGGGAGACTCAGAAGCACCCCAAGATCCATGGCAACACTGGAGAGGAATCCTCAGGTTCCGGCCCCGACTCCACACAAGGACTGAGGCCCCGGCATGGACGGGAGAGGAATCCCGAGAGGTCCCCTAGCAACTCGCATGGGGACTGGCCTTTCCTGAGGCCACCAGAGCGGGTCCCTGAGGTCCCCGTCGTAACTCGAGAAGACCTTCCGCAACTCGAGAAAATCCAGGAGGTTCTCCCCTCCAGGCGAGATGAGGCCCATTTCCGCTGAGGCGTCTCGAGGCTGATCACACCTCACCTCTGGAACTTCGAAAGGGTCCTTCACACCCTTGGTGCAAATCAAGAAGTTCCCCGACCTAGCCGTCTCCACTCGAGAGGAATCACGAGGGTCCCGCCCACATCCAGAGGAGCCCCGTTTCCGCCTCGTCGCTCGAGATGAGGGATCCTTTCCCTCCTTCGTCGGGAAAGAGTTCCCGGCGTTCCCGTCGCATCTCAAGAGGAGGCCCTCTCAACAGGAACGGCGAGAGGAACTCCAGGGTCGTGCCAGCATTCCAAGAGTCACCCAGATGTCTCAGTCCATTCCAGAGGAACCTCTTTTCCCTTCACCGGCTCGTCTTTCACGCCGAGGATCGACTCACACCAAGGTGGCACGTGGCACAGCCCTGTGGGAAAGCCTCGTGGGAAAGCCTCCAGGGACAGCCTCGAGGGAAAGCCACAGATCCCTTGATCCACGTGACAGGAAGCGTGACACTACTGCTTCAGCTCGGGAGGAAAGCGCACGTGCATGCCCCCAATCGAGACGAGGCCTGACTGCCCTGGGGAGACTCAGAGCACCCCAAGATCCATGGCAACACTGGAGAGGAATCCTCAGGTTCGGCCCCGACTCCAAACAAGGACCGAGGCCCCGGCATGGACGGGAGAGGAATCCCGAGAGGTCCCCTAGCAACTCGCATGGGGACTGGCCTTTCCTGAGGCCACCAGAGCGGGTCCCTGAGGTCCCCGTCGTAACTCGAGAAGACCTGCCGCAACTCGAGAAAATCCAGGAGGTTCTCCCCTCCAGGCGAGATGAGGCCCATTTCCGCTGAGGCGTCTCGAGGCTGATCACACCTCACCTCTGGAACTTCGAAAGGGTCCTTCACACCCTTGGTGCAAATCAAGAATTTCCCCGACCTAGCCGTCTCCACTCGAGAGGAATCACGAGGGTCCCGCCCACATCCAGAGGAGCCCCGTTTCCGCCTCGTAGCTCGAGATGAGGGATCCTTTCCCTGTTTCGTCGGGAAAGAGTTCCCGGCGTTCCCGTCGCATCTCAAGAGGAGGCCCTCTCAACAGGAACGGCGAGAGGTACTCCAGGGTCGTGCCACCATTCCAAGAGTCCCCCAGATGTCTCAGTCCATTCCAGAGGAACCTCTTTTCCCTTCACCGGCTCGTCTTTCACGCCGAGGATCGACTCACACCAAGGTGGCACGTGGCACAGCCCTGTGGGAAAGCCTCGTGGGAAAGCCTCGAGGGACAGCCTCGAGGGAAAGCCACAGATCCCTTGATCCACGTGACAGGAAGCGTGACACTACTGGTGCAGCTCGGGAGGAAATCACACGTGCATGCTCCCACTCGAGACGAGGCCTGACTCCCCTGGGGAGACTCAGAAGCACCCCAAGATCCATGGCAACACTGGAGAGGAATCCTCAGGTTCCGGCCCCGAATGCACACAAGGACTGAGGCCCCGGCATGGACGGGAGAGGAATCCTGAGAGGTCCGCTAGCAACTCGCATGGGGACTGGCCTTTCCTGAGGCCACAAGAGCGGGTCCCTGTGGTGCCCGTCGTATCTCGAGAAGACCTGCCGCAACTCGAGAAAATCCAGGAGGTTCTCCCCTCCAGGCGAGATGAGGCCCATTTCCGCTGAGGCGTCTCGAGGCTGATCACACCTCACCTCTGGAACTTCGAAAGGGTCTTTCACACCCTTGGTGCAAATCAAGAAGTTCCCCGACATACCCGTCTCCACTCGAGAGGAATCACGAGGGTCCCGCCCACATCCAGAGGAGCCCCGTTTCCGCCTCGTAGCTCGAGATGAGGGATCCTTTCCCTGCTTCGTCGGGAAAGAGTTCCCGGCGTTCCCGTCGCATCTCAAGAGGAGGCCCTCTCAACAGGAACGGCGATAGGAACTCCAGGGTCGTGCCACCATTCCAAGAGTCCCCCAGATGTTTCAGTCCATTCCAGAGGAACCTCTTTTCCCTTCACCGGCTCGTCTTTCACGCCGAGGATCGACTCACACCAAGGTGGCACGTGGCACAGCCCTGTGGGAAAGCCTCGTGGGAAAGCCTCGAGGGACAGCCTCGAGGGAAAGCCACAGATCCCTTGATCCACGTGACAGGAAGCGTGAAACTACTGCTACCGCTCGGGAGGAAAGCGCACGTGCATGCCCCCACTCGAGACGAGGCCTGACTCCCCTGGGGAGACTCAGAAGCACCCCAAGATCCATGGCAACACTGGAGAGGAATCCTCAGGTTCCGGCCCCGACTCCACACAAGGACTGAGGCCCCGGCATGGACGGGAGAGGAATCCCGAGAGGTCCCCTAGCAACTCGCATGGGGACTGGCCTTTCCTGAGGCCACCAGAGCGGGTCCCTGAGGTCCCCGTCGTAACTCGAGAAGACCTGCCGCAACTCGAGAAAATCCAGGAGGTTCTCCCCTCCAGGCGAGATGAGGCCCCTTTCCGCTGAGGCGTCTCGAGGCTGATCACACCTCACCTCTGGAACTTCGAAAGGGTCCTTCACACCCTTGGTGCAAATCAAGAAGTTCCCCGACCTAGCCGTCTCCACTCGAGAGGAATCACGAGGGTCCCGCCCACATCCAGAGGAGCCCCGTTTCCGCCTCGTAGCTCGAGATGAGGGATCCTTTCCCTGCTTCGTCGGGAAAGAGTTCCCGGCGTTCCCGTCGCATCTCAAGAGGAGGCCCTCTCAACAGGAACGGCGAGAGGAACTCCAGGGTCGTGCCAGCATTCCAAGAGTCCCCCACATGTCTCAGTCCATTCCAGAGGAACCTCTTTTCCCTTCACCCGCTCGTCTTTCACGCCGAGGATCGATTCACACCAAGGTGGCACGTGGCACAGCCCTGTGGGAAAGCCTCGTGGGAAAGCCTCGAGGAACAGCCTTGAGGGAAAGCCACAGATCCCTTGATCCACGTGACAAGAAGCGTGACACTACTGCTGCAGCTCGGGAGGAAAGCGCACGTGCATGCCCCCACTCGAGACGAGGCCTGACTCCCCTGGGGAGACTCAGAAGCACCCCAAGATCCATGGCAACACTGGAGAGGAATCCTCAGGTTCCGGCCCCGACTCCACACAAGGACTGAGGCCCCGGCATGGACGGGAGAGGAATCCCGAGAGGTTCCCAGCAACTCGCATGGGGACTGGCCTTTCCTGAGGCCACGGGAGCGGGTCCCTGAGGTCCCCTTCGTAACTCGAGAAGACCTGCCGCAACTGGAGAAAATCCAGGAGGTTCTCCCCTCCAGGCGAGATGAGGCCCATTTGCTCTGAGGCGTCTCGAGGCTGATCACACCTCACCTCTGGAACTTCGAAAGGGTCCTTCACACCCTTGGTGCAAATCAAGAAGTTCCCCGACATACCCGTCTCCACTCGAGAGGAATCACGAGGGTCCCGCCCACATCCAGAGGAGCCCCGTTTCCGCCTCGTAGCTCGAGATGAGGGATCCTTTCCCTGCTTCGTCGGGAAAGAGTTCCCGGCGTTCCCGTCGCATCTCAAGAGGAGGCCCTCTCAACAGGAACGGCGAGAGGAACTCCAGGGTCGTGCCAGCATTTCAAGAGTCCCCCAGATGTCTCAGTCCATTCCAGAGGAACCTCTTTTCCCTTCACCGGCTCGTCTTTCACGCCGAGGATCGACTCACACCAAGGTGGCACGTGGCACAGCCCTGTGGGAAAGCCTCGTGGAAAAGCCTCGAGGGACAGCCTCGAGGGAAAGCCACAGATCCCTTGATCCACGTGACAGGAAGCGTGACACTACTGCTGCAGCTCGGGAGGAAAGCGCACGTGCATACCCCCACTCGAGACGAGGCCTGACTCCCCTGGGGAGACTCAGAAGCACCCCAAGATCCATGGCAACACTGGAGAGGAATCCTCAGGTTCCGGCCCCGACTCCACACAAGGACTGAGGCCCCGGCATGGACGGGAGAGGAATCCCGAGAGGTCCCCTAGCAACTCGCATGGGGACTGGCCTTTCCTGAGGCCACCAGAGCGGGTCCCTGAGGTCCCCGTCGTAACTCGAGAAGACCTGCCGCAACTCGAGAAAATCCAGGAGGTTCTCCCCTCCAGGCGAGATGAGGCCCCTTTCCGCTGAGGCGTCTCGAGGCTGATCACACCTCACCTCTGGAACTTCGAAAGGGTCCTTCACACCCTTGGTGCAAATCAAGAAGTTCCCCGACCTAGCCGTCTCCACTCGAGAGGAATCACGAGGGACCCGCCCACATCCAGAGGAGCCCCGTTTACGCCTCGTAGCTCGAGATGAGGGATCCTTTCCCTGCTTCGTCGGGAAAGAGTTCCCGGCGTTCCCGTCGCATCTCAAGAGGAGGCCCTCTCAACAGGAACGGCGAGAGGAACTCCAGGGTCGTGCCAGCATTCCAAGAGTCACCCAGATGTCTCAGTCCATTCCAGAGGAACCTCTTTTCCCTTCACCCGCTCGTCTTTCACGCCGAGGATCGATTCACACCAAGGTGGCACGTGGCACAGCCCTGTGGGAAAGCCTCGTGGGAAAGCCTCGAGGAACAGCCTCGAGGGAAAGCCACAGATCCCTTGATCCACGTGACAAGAAGCGTGACACTACTGCTGCAGCTCGGGAGGAAAGCGCACGTGCATGCCCCCAGTCGAGACGAGGCCTGACTCCCCTGGGGAGACTCATAAGCACCCCAAGATCCATGGCAACACTGGAGAGGAATCCTCAGGTTCCGGCCCCGACTCCACACAAGGACTGAGGCCCCGGCATGGACGGGAGAGGAATCCCGAGAGGTCCCCAGCAACTCGCATGGGGACTGGCCTTTCCTGAGGCCACCGGAGCGGGTCCCAGAGGTCCCCTTCGTAACTCGAGAAGACCTGCCGCAACTTGAGAAAATCCAGGAGGTTCTCCCCTCCAGGCGAGATGAGGCCCATTTGCTCTGAGGCGTCTCGAGGCTGATCACACCTCACCTCTGGAACTTCGAAAGGTTCCTTCACACCCTTGGTGCAAATCAAGAAGTTCCCCGACATACCCGTCTCCACTCGAGAGGAATCACGAGGGTCCCGCCCACATCCAGAGGAGCCCCGTTTCCGCCTCGTAGCTCGAGATGAGGGATCCTTTCCCTGCTTCGTCGGGAAAGAGTTCCCGGCGTTCCCGTCGCATCTCAAGAGGAGGCCCTCTCAACAGGAACGGCGAGAGGAACTCCAGGGTCGTGCCACCATTCCAAGAGTCCCCCAGATGTCTCAGTCCATTCCAGAGGAACCTCTTTTCCCTTCACCGGCTCGTCTTTCACGCCGAGGATCGACTCACACCAAGGTGGCACGTGGCACAGCCCTGTGGGAAAGCCTCGTGGGAAAGCCTAGAGGGACAGCCTCGAGGGAAAGCCACAGATCCCTTGATCCACGTGACAGGAAGCGTGACACTACTGCTGCAGCTCGGGAGGAAAGCGCACGTGCATGCCCCCACTCGAGACGAGGCCTGATTCCCCTGGGGAGACTCAGAAGCACCCCAAGATCCATGGCAACACTGGAGAGGAATCCTCAGGTTCCGGCCCCGACTCCACACAAGGACTGAGGCCCCGGCATGGACGGGAGAGGAATCCCGAGAGGTCCCCTAGCAACTCGCATGGGGACTGGCCTTTCCTGAGGCCACCAGAGCGGGTCCCTGAGGTCCCCGTCGTAACTCGAGAAGACCTGCCGCAACTCGAGAAAATCCAAGAGGTTCTCCCCTCCAGGCGAGATGAGGCCCCTTTCCGCTGAGGCGTCTCGAGGCTGATCACACCTCACCTCTGGAACTTCGAAAGGGTCCTTCACACCCTTGGTGCAAATCAAGAAGTTCCCGGACCTAGCCGTCTCCACTCGAGAGGAATCACGAGGGTCCCGCCCACATCCAGAGGAGCCCCGTTTCCGCCTCGTCGCTCGAGATGAGGGATCCTTTCCCTGCTTCGTCGGGAAAGAGTTCCCGGCGTTCCCGTCGCATCTCAAGAGGAGGCCCTCTCAACAGGAACGGCGAGAGGAACTCCAGGGTCGTGCCAGCATTCCAAGAGTCCCCCAGATGTCTCAGTCCATTCCAGAGGAACCTCTTTTCCCTTCACCGGCTCGTCTTTCACGCCGAGGATCGACTCACACCAAGGTGGCACGTGGCACAGCCCTGTGGGAAAGCCTCGTGGGAAAGCCTCGAGGGACAGCCTCGAGGGAAAGCCACAGATCCCTTGATCCACGTGACAAGAAGCGTGACACTACTGCTGCAGCCCGGGAGGAAAGCGCACGCGCATGCCCCCACTCGAGACGAGGCCTGACTCCCCTGGGGAGACTCAGAAGCACCCCAAGATCCATGGCAACACTGGAGAGGAATCCTCAGGTTCCGGCCCCGACTCCACACAAGGACTGAGGCCCCGGCATGGACGGGAGAGGAATCCCGAGAGGTCCCCAGCAACGCGCATGGGGACTGGCCTTTCCTGAGGCCACCAGAGCGGGTCCCTGAGGTCCCCGTCGTAACTCGAGAAGACCTGACGCAACTCGAGAAAATCCAGGAGGTTCTCCCCTCCAGGCGAGATGAGGCCCCTTTCCGCTGAGGCGTTTCGAGGCTTATCACACCTCACCTCTGGAACTTTGAAAGGGTCCTTCACACCCTTGGTGCAAATCAAGAAGTTCCCCGACCTAGCCGTCTCCACTCGAGAGGAATCACGACGGTTCCGCCCACATCCAGAGGAGCCCCGTTTCCGCCTCGTAGCTCGAGATGAGGGATCCTTTCCCTGATTCGTCGGGAAAGAGTTCCCGGCGTTCCCGTCGCATCTCAAGAGGAGGCCCTCTCAACAGGAACGGCGAGAGGAACTCCAGGGTCGTGCCACCATTCCAAGAGTCCCCCAGATGTCTCAGTCCATTCCAGAGGAACCACTTTTCCCTTAACCGGCTCGTCGTTCACGCCGAGGATCGACTCACACCAAGGTGGCACGTGGCACAGCCCTGTGGGAAAGCCTCGTGGGAAAGCCTCGAGGGACAGCCTCGAGGGAAAGCCACAGATCCCTTGATCCACGTGACAGGAAGCGTGACACTACTGCTGCAGCTCGGGAGGAAAGCGCACGTGCATGCCCCCACTCGAGACGAGGCCTGACTGCCCTGGGGAGACTCAGAAGCACCCCAAGATCCATGGCAACACTGGAGAGGAATCCTCAGGTTCCGGGCCCGACTCCACACAAGGACTGAGGCACCGGCATGGACGGGAGAGGAATCCCGAGAGGTCCCCTAGCAACTCGCATGGGGACTGGCCTTTCCTGAGGCCACCAGAGCGGGTCCCTGAGGTCCCCGTCGTAACTCGACAAGACCTGACGCAACTCGAGAATATCCAGGAGGTTCTCCCCTCCAGGCGAGATGAGGCCCATTTCCGCTGAGGCGTCTCGAGGCTGATCACACCTCACCTCTGGAACTTCGAAAGGGTCCTTCACACCCTTGGTGCAAATCAAGAAGTTCCCCGACCTAGCCGTCTCCACTCGAGAGGAATCACGAGGGTCCCGCCCACATCCAGAGGAGCCCCGTTTCCGCCTCGTAGCTCGAGATGAGGGATCCTTTCCCTGCTTCGTCGGGAAAGAGTTCCCGGCGTTCCCGTCGCATTTCAAGAGGAGGCCCTCTCAACAGGAACGGCGAGAGGAACTCCACGGTCGTGCCACCATTCCAAGAGTCCCCCAGATGTCTCAGTCCATTCCAGAGGAACCTCTTTTCCCTTCACCGGCTCGGCTTTCACGCCGAGGATCGACTCACACCAAGGTGGCACGTGGCACAGCCCTGTGGGAAAGCCTCGTGGGAAAGCCTCGAGGGACAGCCTCGAGGGAAAGCCACAGATCCCCTGATTCACGTGACAGGAAGATTGACACTACTGCTGCAGCTCGGGAGTAAAGCGCACGTGCATGACACCACTCGAGATGAGGCCTGACTCCCCTGGGGAGACTCAGAAGCACCCCAAGTTCCGTGGCAACACTGGAGAGGAATCCTCAGGTTCCGGCCCCGAATCCACACAAGGACTGAGGACCCGGCATGGACCGGAGAGGAATCCCGAGAGGTCCCCTAGCAACTCGCATGGTGACTGGCCTTTCCTGAGGCCACCAGGGCGGTTCCCTGAGGTCCCCGTCATAACTCGAGAAGACATGCCGCAACTCGAGAAAATCCAGGAGTTTCTCCCCTCCAGGCGAGATGAGGCCCATTTCCGCTGAGGCGTCTCGAGGCTGATCACACCTCACCTCTTGAACTTCGAAAGGCTCCTTCACACCCTTGGTGCAAATCAAGAAGTTCCCCGACATACCCGTCTCCACTCGAGGGGAATCACGAGGGTCCCGACCACATCCAGAGGAGCCCTGTTTCCGCCTCGTAGCTCGAGATGAGGGATCCTTTCCCTGCTTCGTCGGGAAAGAGTTCCCGGCGTTCCCGTCGCATCTCAAGAGGAGGCCCTCTCAACAGGAACGGCGAGAGGAACTCCAGGGTCGTACCACCATTCCAAGAGTCCCCCAGATGTCTCAGTCCATTCCAGAGGAACCTCTTTTCCCTTCACCGGCTCGTCTTTCACGCCGAGGATCGACTCACACCAGGGTGGCACTTGACAGAGCCCTGTGGGAAAGCCTCGTGGGAAAGCCTCGAGGGACAGCCTCGAGGGACAGCCACAGATCCCTTGATCCACGTGACAAGAAGCGTGACACTACTGCTGCAGCTCGGGAGGAAAGCACAAGTGCATGCCCCCACTCGAGACGAGGCCTGACTCCCCTGGGGAGACTCAGAAGCACCCCAAGTTCCGTGGCAACACTGGAGAGGAATCCTCAGGTTCCGGCCCTGACTCCACACAAGGACTGAGGCCCCGGCATGGACCGGAGAGGAATCCCGAGAGGCCCCCTAGCAACTCGCATGGGGACTGGCCTTTCCTGAGGCCACCAGAGCGGGTCCCTGAGGTCCCCGTCGTAACTCGAGAAGACCTGCCGCAACTCGAGAAAATCCAGGAGGTTCTCCCCTCCAGGCGAGATGAGGCCCATTTCCGCTGAGGCGTCTCGAGGCTGATCACATCTCACCTCTGGAACTTCGAAAGGGTCCTTCACACGCTTGGTGCAAATCAAGAAGTTCCCCGACCTAGCCGTCTCCACTCGAGAGGAATCACGAGGGTCCCGCCCACATCCAGAGGAGCCCCGTTTCCGCCTCGTAGCTCGAGATGAGGGATCCTTTCCCTGCTTCGTCGGGAAAGAGTTCCCGGCGTTCCCGTCGCATCTCAAGAGGAGGCCCTCTCAACAGGAACGGCGAGAGGAACTCCAGGGTCGTGCCACCATTCCAAGAGTCCCCCAGATGTCTCAGTCCATTCCAGAGGAACCTCTTTTCCCTTCACCGGCTCGTCTTTCACGCCGAGGATCGACTCACACCAAGGTGGCACGTGGCACAGCCCTGTGGGAAAGCCTCGTGGGAAAGCCTCGAGGGACAGCCACGAGGGAAACCACAGATCCCTTGATCCACGTGACAGGAAGCGTGACACTACTGCTGCAGCTCGGGAGGAAAGCGCACGTGCATGCCCCCACTCGAGACGAGGCCTGAATCCCCTGGGGAGACTCAGAAGCACCCCAAGATCCATAGCAACACTGGAGAGAAATCCTCAGGTTCCGGCCCCGACTCCACACAAGGACTGAGGCCCCGGTTTGGACGGGAGAGGAATCCCGAGAGGTCCCCTAGCAACTCACATGGGGACTGGCCTTTCCTGAGGCCCCCAGAGCGGGTCCCTGTGGTCCCCGTCGTAACTCGAGAAGACCTGCCGCAACTCGAGAAAATCCAGGAGGTTCTCCCCTCCAGGCGAGATGAGGCCCATTTCCGCTGAGGCGTCTCGAGGCTGATCACACCTCACCTCTGGAACTTCGAAAGGGTCCTTCACACCCTTGGACAAATCAAGAAGTTCCCCGACATACCCGTCTCCACTCGAGAGGAATCACGAGGGTCCCGCCCACATCAAGAGGAGCCCCGTTTCCGCCTCGTCGCTCGAGATGAGGGATCCTTTCCCTGCTTCGTCGGGAAAGAGTTCCCGGCGTTCCCGTCGCATCTCAAGAGGAGGCCCTCTCAACAGGAACGGCGAGAGGAACTCCAGCGTCGTGCCACCATACCAAGAGTCCCCCAGATGTCTCAGTCCATTACAGAGGAACCTCTTTTCCCTTCACCGGCTCGTCTTTCACGCCGAGGATCGACTCACACCAAGGTGGCACGTGGCACAGCCCTGTGGGAAAGCCTCGTGGGAAAGCCTCGAGGGACAGCCTCGAGGGAAAGCCACAGATCCCTTGATCCACGTGACAGGAAGCGTGACACTACAGCTGCAGCTCGGGAGGAAAGCGCACGTGCATGCCCCCACTCGAGACGAGGCCTGACTCCCCTGGGGAGACTCAGAAGCACCCCAAGATCCATGGCAACACTGGAGAGAAATCCTCAGGTTCCGGCCCCGACTCCACACAAGGACTTAGGCCCCGGCATGGACGGGAGAGGAATCCCGAGAGGTCCCCTAGCATCTCGCATGGGGACTGGCCTTTCCTGAGGCCCCCAGAGCGGGTCCCTGTGGTCCCCGTCGTAACTCGAGAAGACCTGCCGCAACTCGAGAAAATCCAGGAGGTTCTCCCCTCCAGGCGAGATGAGGCCCATTTCCGCTGAGGTGTCTCGAGGCTGATCACACCTCACCTCTGGAACTTCGAAAGGGTCCTTCACACCCTTGGGCAAATCAAGAAGTTCCCCGACATACCCGTCTCCACTCGAGAGGAATCACGAGGGTCCCGCCCACATCCAGAGGAGCCCCGTTTCCGCCTCGTAGCTCGAGATGAGGGATCCTTTCCCTGCTTCGTCGGGAATGAGTTCCCGGCGTTCCCGTCGCATCTCAAGAGGAGGCCCTCTCAACAGGAACGGCGAGAGGAACTCTAGGGTCGTGCCACCATTCCAAGAGTCCCCCAGATGTCTCAGTCCATTCCAGAGGAACCTCTTTTCCCTTCACCGGCTCGTCTTTCACGCCGAGGATCGACTCACACCAAGGTGGCACGTGGCACAGCCCTGTGGGAAAGCCTGGTGGGAAAGCCTCGAGGGACAGCCTCGAGGGAAAGCCACAGATCCCTTGATCCACGTGACAGGAAGCGTGACACTACTGCTGTAGCTCGGGAGGAAAGCGCACGTGCATGCCCCCACTCGAGACGAGGCCTGACTCCCCTGGGGAGACTCAGAAGCACCCCAAGATCCATGGCCACACTGGAGAGGAATCCTCAGTTTCCGGCCCCGACTCCACTCAAGGACTGAGGCCCCGGCATGGACGGGAGAGGAATCCTGAGAGGTCCCCTAGCAACTCGCATGGGGACTGGCCTTTCCTGAGGCCACCAGAGCGGGTCCCTGTGGTCCCCGTCGTATCTCGAGAAGACCTGCCGCAACTCGAGAAAATCCAGGAGGTTCTCCCCTCCAGGCGAGATGAGGCCCATTTCCGCTGAGGCGTCTCGAGGCTGATCACACCTCACCTCTGGAACTTCGAAAGGGTCCTTCACAGCCTTGGTGCAAATCAAGAAGTTCCCCGACCTAGCCGTCTCCACTCGAGAGGAATCACGAGGGTCCCGCCCACATCCAAAGAAGCCCCGTTTCCGCCTCGTAGCTCGAGATGAGGGATCCTTTCCCTGCTTCGTCGGGAAAGAGTTCCCGGCGTTCCCGTCGCATCTCAAGAGGAGGCCCTCTCAACAGGAACGGCGAGAGGAACTCCAGCGTCGTGCCACCATACCAAGAGTCTCCCAGATGTCTCAGTCCATTCCAGAGGAACCTCTTTTCCCTTCACCGGCTCGTCTTTCACGCCGAGGATCGACTCACACCAAGGTGGCACGTGGCACAGCCCTGTGGGAAAGCCTCGTGGGAAAGCCTCGAGGGACAGCCTCGAGGGAAAGCCACAGATCCCTTGATCCACGTGACAGGAAGCGTGACACTACAGCTGCAGCTCGGGAGGAAAGCGCACGTGCATGCCCCCACTCGAGACGAGTCCTGACTTCCGTGGGGAGACTCAGAAGCACCCCAAGATCCATGGCAACACTGGAGAAGAATCCTCAGGTTCCAGCCCCGACTCCACACAAGGACTGAGGCCCCGGCATGGACGGGAGAGGAATCCCGAGAGGTCCCCTAGCAACTCGCTTGGGGACTGGCCTTTCCTGAGGCCACCAGAGCGGGTCCCTGAGGTCCCCGTCGTAACTCGAGATGACCTGCCGGAACTGGAGAAAATCCAGGAGGTTCTCCCCTCCAGGCGAGATGAGGCCCATTTCCGCTGAGGCGTCTCGAGGCTGATCACACCTCACCTCTGGAACTTCGAAAGGGTCCTTCACACCCTTGGTGCAAATCAAGAAGTTCCCCGACCTAGCCGTCTCCACTCGAGAGGAATCACGAGGGTCCCGCCCACATCCAAAGAAGCCCCGTTTCCGCCTCGTAGCTCGAGATGAGGGATCCTTTCCCTGCTTCGTCGGGAAAGAGTTCCCGGCGTTCCCGTCGCATCTCAAGAGGAGGCCCTCTCAACAGGAACGGCGAGAGGAACTCCAGCGTCGTGCCACCATACCAAGAGTCTCCCAGATGTCTCAGTCCATTCCAGAGGAACCTCTTTTCCCTTCACCGGCTCGTCTTTCACGCCGAGGATCGACTCACACCAAGGTGGCACGTGGCACAGCCCTGTGGGAAAGCCTCGTGGGAAAGCCTCGAGGGACAGCCTCGAGGGAAAGCCACAGATCCCTTGATCCACGTGACAGAAAGCGTGACACTACAGCTGCAGCACGGGAGGAAAGCGCACGTGCATGCCCCCACTCGAGACGAGTCCTGACTTCCGTGGGGAGACTCAGAAGCACCCCAAGATCCATGGCAACACTGGAGAGGAATCCTCAGGTTCCGGCCCCGACTCCACACAAGGACTGAGGCCCCGGCATAGACGGGAGAGGAATCCCGAGAGGTCCCCTAGCAACTCGCATGGGGACCGGCCTTTCCTGAGGCCACCAGAGCGGGTCCCTGAGGTCCCCGTCGTAACTCGAGAAGACCTGCCGCAACTGGAGAAAATCCAGGAGGTTCTCTCCTCCAGGCGAGATGAGGCCCATTTCCGCTGAGGCGTCTCGAGGCTGATCACACCTCACCTCTGGAACTTCAAAAGGGTCCTTCACACCCTTGGTGCAAATCAAGAAGTTCCCCGACATACCCGTCTCCACTCGAGAGGAATCACGAGGGTCCCGCCCACATCCAGAGGAGCCCCGTTTCCGCCTCGTAGCTCGAGATGAGGGATCCTTTCCCTGCTTCGTCGGGAAAGAGTTCCCGGCGTTCCCGTCGCATCTCAAGAGGAGGCCCTCTCAACAGGAATGGCGAGAGGAACTCCAGGGTCGTGCCACCATTCCAAGAGTCCCCCAGATGTCTCAGTCCATTCCAGAGGAACCTCTTTTCCCTTCACCGGCTCGTCTTTCACGCCGAGGATCGACTCACACCAAGGTGGCACGTGGCACAGCCCTGTGGGAAAGCCTCGTGGGAAAGCCTCGAGGGACAGCCTCGAGGGAAAGCCACAGACCCCTTGATCCACGTGACAGGAAGCGTGACACTACTGCTGCAGCTAGGGAGGAAAGCGCACGTGCATGCCCCCACTCGAGACGAGGCCTGACTCCCCTGGGGAGACTCAGAAGCACCCCAAGATCCATGGCAACACTGGAGAGGAATCCTCAGGTTCCGGCCCCGACTCCACACAAGGACTGAGGCCCCGGCATGGACGGGAGAGGAATCCCGAGAGCTCCCCTAGCAACTCCATGGGGACTAGCCTTTCCTGAGGCCACCAGAGCGGGTCCCTGAGGTCCCCGTCGTAACTCGAGAAGACTGCCGCAACTCGAGAAAATCCAGGAGGTTCTCCCCTCCAGGCGAGATGAGGCCCATTTCCTCTGAGGCGTCTCGAGGCTGATCACACCTCACCTCTGGAACTTCGAAAGGGTCCTTCACACCCTTGGTGCAAATCAAGAAGTTCCCCGACCTAGCCGTCTCCACTCGAGAGGAATCACGAGGGTCCCGCCCACATCCAGAGGAGCCCCGTTTCCGCCTCGTCGCTCGAGATGAGGGATCCTTTCCTGCTTCGTCGGGAAAGAGTTCCCGGCGTTCCCGTCGCATCTCAAGACGAGGCCCTCTCAACAGGAACGGCGAGAGGAACTCCAGGGTCATGCCACCATTCCAAGAGTCCCCCAGATGTCTCAGTCCATTCCAGAGGAACCTCTTTTCCCTTCACCGGCTCGTCTTTCACGCCGAGGATCGACTCACACCAAGGTGGCACGTGGCACAGCCCTGTGGGAAAGCCTCGTGGGAAAGCCTCGAGGGACAGCCTCGAGGGAAAGCCACAGATCCCTTGATCCACGTGACAGGAAGCGTGACACTACTGCTGCAGCTCGGGAGGAAAGCGCACGTGCATGCCCCCACTCGAGACGAGGCCTGACTCCCCTGGGGAGACTCAGAAGCACCCCAAGATCCATGGCAACACTGGAGAGGAATCCTCAGGTTCCGGCCCCGACTCCACACAAGGACTGAGGCCCCGGCATGGACGGGAGAGGAATCCCGAGAGGTCCCCTAGCAACTCGCATGGGGACTGGCCTTTCCTGAGGCCACCAGAGCGGGTCCCTGTGGTCCCCGTCGTAACTCGAGAAGACCTGCCGCAACTCGAGAAAATCCAGGAGGTTCTCCCCTCCAGGCGAGATGAGGCCCATTTCCACTGAGGCGTCTCGAGGCTGATCACACCTCACCTCTGGAACTTCGAAAGGGTCCTTCACACCCTTGGTGCAAATCAAGAAGTTCCCCGACCTAGCCGTCTCCACTCGAGAGGAATCACGAGGGTCCCGCCCACATCCAGAGGAGCCCCGTTTCCGCCTCGTCGCTCGAGATGAGGGATCCTTTCCCTGCTTCGTCGGGAAAGAGTTCCCGGCGTTCCCGTCGCATCTCAAGAGGAGGCCCTCTCTACAGGAACGGCGAGAGGAACTCCAGGGTCGTGCCACCATTCCAAGAGTCCCCCAGATGTCTCAGTCCATTCCAGAGGAACCTCTTTTCCCTTCACCGGCTCGTCTTTCACGCCGAGGATCGACTCACACCAAGGTGGCACGTGGCACAGCCCTGTGGGAAAGCCTCGTGGGAAAGCCTCGAGGGACAGCCTCGAGGGAAAGCCACAGATCCCTTGATCCACGTGACAGGAAGCGTGACACTACTGCTGCAGCTCGGGAGGAAAGCGCACGTGCATGCCCCCACTCGAGACGAGGCCTGACTCCCCTGGGGAGACTCAGAAGCACCCCAAGATCCATGGCAACACTGGAGAGGAATCCTCAGGTTCCGGCCCCGACTCCACACAAGGACTGAGGCCCCGGCATGGACGGGAGAGGAATCCCGAGAGGTCCCCTAGCAACTCGCAAGGGGACTGGCCTTTCCTGAGGCCAACAGAGCGGGTCCCTGTGGTCCCCGTCGTAACTCGAGAAGACCTGTCGCAACTCGAGAAAATCCAGGAGGTTCTCTCCTCCAGGCGAGATGAGGCCCATTTCCGCTGAGGCGTCTCGAGGCTGATAACACCTCCCCTCTGGAACTTCGAAAGGGTCCTTCACACCCTTGGTGCAAATCAAGAAGTTCCCCGACATACCCGTCTCCACTCGAGAGGAATCACGAGGGTCCCGCCCACATCCAGAGGAGCCCCGTTTCCGCCTCGTAGCTCGAGATGAGGGATCCTTTCCCTGCTTCGTCGGGAAAGAGTTCCCGGCGTTCCCGTCGCATCTCAAGAGGAGGCCCTCTCAACAGGAACGGCGAGAGGAACTCCAGGGTCGTGCCACCATTCCAAGAGTCCCCCAGATGTCTCAGTCCATTCCAGAGGAACCTCTTTTCCCTTCACCGGCTCGTCTTTCACGCCGAGGATCGACTCACACCAAGGTGGCACGTGGCACAGCCCTGTGGGAAAGCCTCGTGGGAAAGCCTCGAGGGACAGCCTCGAGGGAAAGCCACAGATCCCTTGATCCACGTGACAGGAAGCGTGACACTACTGCTGAAGATCGGGAGGAAAGTGCACGTGCATGCCCCCACTCGAGACGAGGCCTGACTCCCCTGGGGAGACTCAGAAGCACCCCAAGATCCATGGCAACACTGGAGAGGAATCTTCAGGTTCCGGCCCCGACTCCACACAAGGACTGAGGCCCCGGCATGGACGGGAGAGCAATCCCGAGAGGTCTCCTAGCAACTCGCATGGGGACTGGCCTTTCCTGAGGCCACCAGAGCGGGTCCCTGTGGTCCCCGTCGTAACTCGAGAAGACCTGCCGCAACTCGAGAAAATCCAGGAGGTTCTCCCCTCCAGGCGAGATGAGGCCCATTTCCGCTGAGGCGTCTCGAGGCTGATCACACCTCACCTCTGGAACTTCGAAAGGGTCCTTCACACCCTTGGTGCAAATCAAGAAGTTCCCCGACATACCCGTCTCCACTCGAGAGGAATCACGAGGGTCCCGCCCACATCCAGAGGAGCCCCGTTTCCGCCTCGTAGCTCGAGATGAGGGATCCTTTCCCTGCTTCGTCGGGAAAGAGTTCCCGGCGTTCCCGTCGCATCTCAAGAGGAGGCCCTCTCAACAGGAACGGCGAGAGGAACTCCAGGGTCGTGCCACCATTCCAAGAGTCCCCCAGATGTCTCAGTCCATTCCAGAGGAACCTCTTTTCCCTTCACCGGCTCGTCTTTCACGCCGAGGATCGACTCACACCAAGGTGGCACGTGGCACAGCCCTGTGGGAAAGCCTCGTGGGAAAGCCTCGAGGGACAGCCTCGAGGGAAAGCCACAGATCCCTTGATCCACGTGACAGGAAGCGTGACACTACTGCTGCAGCTCGGGAGGAAACCGCACGTGCATGCCCCCACTCGAGACGAGGCCTGAATCCCCTGGGGAGACTCAGAAGCACCCCAAGATCCATGGCAACACTGGAGAGGAATCCTCAGGTTCCGGCCCCGACTCCACACAAGGACTGAGGCCCCGGCATGGACGGGAGAGGAATCCCGAGAGGTCCCCTAGCAACTCGCATGGGGACTGGCCTTTCCTGAGGCCACCAGAGCGGGTCCCTGTGGTCCCCATCGTAACTCGAGAAGACCTGCCGCAACTCGAGAAAATCCAGGAGGTTCTCCCCTCCAGGCGAGATGAGGCCCATTTCCGCTGAGGCGTCTCGAGGCTGATCACACCTCACATCTGGAACTTCGAAAGGGTCCTTCACACCCTTGGTGCAAATCAAAAATTTCCCCGACCTAGCCGTCTCCACTTGAGAGGAATCACGAGGGTCCCGCCCACATCCAGAGGAGCCCCGTTTCCGCCTCGTCGCTCGAGATGAGGGATCCTTTCCCTGCTTCGTCGGGAAAGAGTTCCCGGCGTTCCCGTCGCATCTCAAGAGGAGGCCCTCTCAACAGGAACGGCGAGAGGAACTCCAGGGTCGTGCCACCATTCCAAGAGTCCCCTATATGTCTCAGTCCATTCCAGAGGAACCTCTTTTCCCTTCACCGGCTCGTCTTTCACGCCGAGGATCGACTCACACCAAGGTGGCACGTGGCACAGCCCTGTGGGAAAGCCTCGTGGGAAAGCCTCGAGGGACAGCCTCGAGGGAAAGCCACAGATCCCTTGATCCACGTGACAGGAAGCGTGACACTACTGCTGCAGCTCGGGAGGAAAGCGCACGTGCATGCCCCCACTCGAGACGAGGCCTGACTCCCCTGGGGAGACTCAGAAGCACCCCAAGATCCATGGCAACACTGGAGAGGAATCCTCAGGTTCCGGCCCCGACTCCACACAAGGACTGAAGCCCCGGCATGGACGGGAGAGGAATCCCGAGAGGTCCCCTAGCAACTCCCATGGGGACTGGCCTTTCCTGAGGCCACCAGAGCGGGTCCCTGTGGTCCCTGTCGTAACTCGAGAAGACCTGCCGCAACTCGAGAAAATCCAGGAGGTTCTCCCCTCCAGGCGAGATGAGGCCCATTTCCGCTGAGGCGTCTCGAGGCTGATCACACCTCACCTCTGGAACTTCGAAAGGGTCCTTCACACCCTTGGTGCAAATCAAGAAGTTCCCCGACATACCCGTCTCCACTCGAGAGGAATCACGAGGGTCCCGCCCACATCCAAAGAAGCCCCGTTTCCGCCTCGTAGCTCGAGATGAGGGATCCTTTCCCTGCTTCGTCGGGAAAGAGTTCCCGGCGTTCCCGTCGCATCTCAAGAGGAGGCCCTCTCAACAGGAACGGCGAGAGGAACTCCAGCGTCGTGCCACCATACCAAGAGTCTCCCAGATGTCTCAGTCCATTCCAGAGGAACCTCTTTTCCCTTCACCGGCTCGTCTTTCACGCCGAGGATCGACTCACACCAAGGTGGCACGTGGCACAGCCCTGTGGGAAAGCCTCGTGGGAAAGCCTCGAGGGACAGCCTCGAGGGAAAGCCACAGATCCCTTGATCCACGTGACAGGAAGCGTGACACTACAGCTGCAGCACGGGAGGAAAGCGCACGTGCATGCCCCCACTCGAGACGAGTCCTGACTTCCGTGGGGAGACTCAGAAGCACCCCAAGATCCATGGCAACACTGGAGAGGAATCCTCAGGTTCCGGCCCCGACTCCACACAAGGACTGAGGCCCCGGCATAGACGGGAGAGGAATCCCGAGAGGTCCCCTAGCAACTCGCATGGGGACCGGCCTTTCCTGAGGCCACCAGAGCGGGTCCCTGAGGTCCCCGTCGTAACTCGAGAAGACCTGCCGCAACTGGAGAAAATCCAGGAGGTTCTCTCCTCCAGGCGAGATGAGGCCCATTTCCGCTGAGGCGTCTCGAGGCTGATCACACCTCACCTCTGGAACTTCAAAAGGGTCCTTCACACCCTTGGTGCAAATCAAGAAGTTCCCCGACATACCCGTCTCCACTCGAGAGGAATCACGAGGGTCCCGCCCACATCCAGAGGAGCCCCGTTTCCGCCTCGTAGCTCGAGATGAGGGATCCTTTCCCTGCTTCGTCGGGAAAGAGTTCCCGGCGTTCCCGTCGCATCTCAAGAGGAGGCCCTCTCAACAGGAATGGCGAGAGGAACTCCAGGGTCGTGCCACCATTCCAAGAGTCCCCCAGATGTCTCAGTCCATTCCAGAGGAACCTCTTTTCCCTTCACCGGCTCGTCTTTCACGCCGAGGATCGACTCACACCAAGGTGGCACGTGGCACAGCCCTGTGGGAAAGCCTCGTGGGAAAGCCTCGAGGGACAGCCTCGAGGGAAAGCCACAGACCCCTTGATCCACGTGACAGGAAGCGTGACACTACTGCTGCAGCTAGGGAGGAAAGCGCACGTGCATGCCCCCACTCGAGACGAGGCCTGACTCCCCTGGGGAGACTCAGAAGCACCCCAAGATCCATGGCAACACTGGAGAGGAATCCTCAGGTTCCGGCCCCGACTCCACACAAGGACTGAGGCCCCGGCATGGACGGGAGAGGAATCCCGAGAGCTCCCCTAGCAACTCCATGGGGACTAGCCTTTCCTGAGGCCACCAGAGCGGGTCCCTGAGGTCCCCGTCGTAACTCGAGAAGACTGCCGCAACTCGAGAAAATCCAGGAGGTTCTCCCCTCCAGGCCAGATGAGGCCCATTTCCTCTGAGGCGTCTCGAGGCTGATCACACCTCACCTCTGGAACTTCGAAAGGGTCCTTCACACCCTTGGTGCAAATCAAGAAGTTCCCCGACCTAGCCGTCTCCACTCGAGAGGAATCACGAGGGTCCCGCCCACATCCAGAGGAGCCCCGTTTCCGCCTCGTCGCTCGAGATGAGGGATCCTTTCCTGCTTCGTCGGGAAAGAGTTCCCGGCGTTCCCGTCGCATCTCAAGACGAGGCCCTCTCAACAGGAACGGCGAGAGGAACTCCAGGGTCATGCCACCATTCCAAGAGTCCCCCAGATGTCTCAGTCCATTCCAGAGGAACCTCTTTTCCCTTCACCGGCTCGTCTTTCACGCCGAGGATCGACTCACACCAAGGTGGCACGTGGCACAGCCCTGTGGGAAAGCCTCGTGGGAAAGCCTCGAGGGACAGCCTCGAGGGAAAGCCACAGATCCCTTGATCCACGTGACAGGAAGCGTGACACTACTGCTGCAGCTCGGGAGGAAAGCGCACGTGCATGCCCCCACTCGAGACGAGGCCTGACTCCCCTGGGGAGACTCAGAAGCACCCCAAGATCCATGGCAACACTGGAGAGGAATCCTCAGGTTCCGGCCCCGACTCCACACAAGGACTGAGGCCCCGGCATGGACGGGAGAGGAATCCCGAGAGGTCCCCTAGCAACTCGCATGGGGACTGGCCTTTCCTGAGGCCACCAGAGCGGGTCCCTGTGGTCCCCGTCGTAACTCGAGAAGACCTGCCGCAACTCGAGAAAATCCAGGAGGTTCTCCCCTCCAGGCGAGATGAGGCCCATTTCCACTGAGGCGTCTCGAGGCTGATCACACCTCACCTCTGGAACTTCGAAAGGGTCCTTCACACCCTTGGTGCAAATCAAGAAGTTCCCCGACCTAGCCGTCTCCACTCGAGAGGAATCACGAGGGTCCCGCCCACATCCAGAGGAGCCCCGTTTCCGCCTCGTCGCTCGAGATGAGGGATCCTTTCCCTGCTTCGTCGGGAAAGAGTTCCCGGCGTTCCCGTCGCATCTCAAGAGGAGGCCCTCTCTACAGGAACGGCGAGAGGAACTCCAGGGTCGTGCCACCATTCCAAGAGTCCCCCAGATGTCTCAGTCCATTCCAGAGGAACCTCTTTTCCCTTCACCGGCTCGTCTTTCACGCCGAGGATCGACTCACACCAAGGTGGCACGTGGCACAGCCCTGTGGGAAAGCCTCGTGGGAAAGCCTCGAGGGACAGCCTCGAGGGAAAGCCACAGATCCCTTGATCCACGTGACAGGAAGCGTGACACTACTGCTGCAGCTCGGGAGGAAAGCGCACGTGCATGCCCCCACTCGAGACGAGGCCTGACTCCCCTGGGGAGACTCAGAAGCACCCCAAGATCCATGGCAACACTGGAGAGGAATCCTCAGGTTCCGGCCCCGACTCCACACAAGGACTGAGGCCCCGGCATGGACGGGAGAGGAATCCCGAGAGGTCCCCTAGCAACTCGCAAGGGGACTGGCCTTTCCTGAGGCCAACAGAGCGGGTCCCTGTGGTCCCCGTCGTAACTCGAGAAGACCTGTCGCAACTCGAGAAAATCCAGGAGGTTCTCTCCTCCAGGCGAGATGAGGCCCATTTCCGCTGAGGCGTCTCGAGGCTGATAACACCTCCCCTCTGGAACTTCGAAAGGGTCCTTCACACCCTTGGTGCAAATCAAGAAGTTCCCCGACATACCCGTCTCCACTCGAGAGGAATCACGAGGGTCCCGCCCACATCCAGAGGAGCCCCGTTTCCGCCTCGTAGCTCGAGATGAGGGATCCTTTCCCTGCTTCGTCGGGAAAGAGTTCCCGGCGTTCCCGTCGCATCTCAAGAGGAGGCCCTCTCAACAGGAACGGCGAGAGGAACTCCAGGGTCGTGCCACCATTCCAAGAGTCCCCCAGATGTCTCAGTCCATTCCAGAGGAACCTCTTTTCCCTTCACCGGCTCGTCTTTCACGCCGAGGATCGACTCACACCAAGGTGGCACGTGGCACAGCCCTGTGGGAAAGCCTCGTGGGAAAGCCTCGAGGGACAGCCTCGAGGGAAAGCCACAGATCCCTTGATCCACGTGACAGGAAGCGTGACACTACTGCTGAAGATCGGGAGGAAAGTGCACGTGCATGCCCCCACTCGAGACGAGGCCTGACTCCCCTGGGGAGACTCAGAAGCACCCCAAGATCCATGGCAACACTGGAGAGGAATCCTCAGGTTCCGGCCCCGACTCCACACAAGGACTGAGGCCCCGGCATGGACGGGAGAGCAATCCCGAGAGGTCTCCTAGCAACTCGCATGGGGACTGGCCTTTCCTGAGGCCACCAGAGCGGGTCCCTGTGGTCCCCGTCGTAACTCGAGAAGACCTGCCGCAACTCGAGAAAATCCAGGAGGTTCTCCCCTCCAGGCGAGATGAGGCCCATTTCCGCTGAGGCGTCTCGAGGCTGATCACACCTCACCTCTGGAACTTCGAAAGGGTCCTTCACACCCTTGGTGCAAATCAAGAAGTTCCCCGACATACCCGTCTCCACTCGAGAGGAATCACGAGGGTCCCGCCCACATCCAGAGGAGCCCCGTTTCCGCCTCGTAGCTCGAGATGAGGGATCCTTTCCCTGCTTCGTCGGGAAAGAGTTCCCGGCGTTCCCGTCGCATCTCAAGAGGAGGCCCTCTCAACAGGAACGGCGAGAGGAACTCCAGGGTCGTGCCACCATTCCAAGAGTCCCCCAGATGTCTCAGTCCATTCCAGAGGAACCTCTTTTCCCTTCACCGGCTCGTCTTTCACGCCGAGGATCGACTCACACCAAGGTGGCACGTGGCACAGCCCTGTGGGAAAGCCTCGTGGGAAAGCCTCGAGGGACAGCCTCGAGGGAAAGCCACAGATCCCTTGATCCACGTGACAGGAAGCGTGACACTACTGCTGCAGCTCGGGAGGAAACCGCACGTGCATGCCCCCACTCGAGACGAGGCCTGAATCCCCTGGGGAGACTCAGAAGCACCCCAAGATCCATGGCAACACTGGAGAGGAATCCTCAGGTTCCGGCCCCGACTCCACACAAGGACTGAGGCCCCGGCATGGACGGGAGAGGAATCCCGAGAGGTCCCCTAGCAACTCGCATGGGGACTGGCCTTTCCTGAGGCCACCAGAGCGGGTCCCTGTGGTCCCCATCGTAACTCGAGAAGACCTGCCGCAACTCGAGAAAATCCAGGAGGTTCTCCCCTCCAGGCGAGATGAGGCCCATTTCCGCTGAGGCGTCTCGAGGCTGATCACACCTCACCTCTGGAACTTCGAAAGGGTCCTTCACACCCTAGGTGCAAATCAAAAATTTCCCCGACCTAGCCGTCTCCACTTGAGAGGAATCACGAGGGTCCCGCCCACATCCAGAGGAGCCCCGTTTCCGCCTCGTCGCTCGAGATGAGGGATCCTTTCCCTGCTTCGTCGGGAAAGAGTTCCCGGCGTTCCCGTCGCATCTCAAGAGGAGGCCCTCTCAACAGGAACGGCGAGAGGAACTCCAGGGTCGTGCCACCATTCCAAGAGTCCCCTATATGTCTCAGTCCATTCCAGAGGAACCTCTTTTCCCTTCACCGGCTCGTCTTTCACGCCGAGGATCGACTCACACCAAGGTGGCACGTGGCACAGCCCTGTGGGAAAGCCTCGTGGGAAAGCCTCGAGGGACAGCCTCGAGGGAAAGCCACAGATCCCTTGATCCACGTGACAGGAAGCGTGACACTACTGCTGCAGCTCGGGAGGAAAGCGCACGTGCATGCCCCCACTCGAGACGAGGCCTGACTCCCCTGGGGAGACTCAGAAGCACCCCAAGATCCATGGCAACACTGGAGAGGAATCCTCAGGTTCCGGCCCCGACTCCACACAAGGACTGAAGCCCCGGCATGGACGGGAGAGGAATCCCGAGAGGTCCCCTAGCAACTCCCATGGGGACTGGCCTTTCCTGAGGCCACCAGAGCGGGTCCCTGTGGTCCCTGTCGTAACTCGAGAAGACCTGCCGCAACTCGAGAAAATCCAGGAGGTTCTCCCCTCCAGGCGAGATGAGGCCCATTTCCGCTGAGGCGTCTCGAGGCTGATCAGACCTCACCTCTGGAACTTCGAAAGGGTCCTTCACACCCTTGGTGCAAATCAAGAAGTTCCCCGACATACCCGTCTCCACTCGAGAGGAATCACGAGGGTCCCGCCCACATCCAGAGGAGCCCCTTTTCCGCGTCGTAGCTCGAGATGAGGGATCCTTTCCCTGCTTCGTCGGGAAAGAGTTCCCGGCGTTCCCGTCGCATCTCAAGAGGAGGCCCTCTCAACAGGAACGGCGAGAGGAACTCCAGGGTCGTGCCACCATTCCAAGAGTCCCCCAGATGTCTCAGTCCATTCCAGAGGAACCTCTTTTCCCTTCACCGGCTCGTCTTTCACGCCGAGGATCGACTCACACCAAGGTGGCACGTGGCACAGCCCTGTGGGAAAGCCTCGTGGGAAAGCCTCGAGGGACAGCCTCGAGGGAAAGCCACAGATCCCTTGATCCACGTGACAGGAAGCGTGACACTACTGCTGCAGCTCGGGAGGAAAGCGCACGTGCATGCCCCCACTCGAGATGAGGCCTGACTCCCCTGGGGAGACTCAGAAGCACCCCAAGATCCATGGCAACACTGGAGAGGAATCCTCAGGTTCCGGCCCCGACTCCACACAAGGACTGAGGCCCCAGCATGGAAGGGAGAGGAATCCCGAGAGGTCCCCTAGCAACTCGCATGGGGACTGGCCTTTCCTGAGGCCACCAGAGCGGGTCCCTGTGGTCCCCGTCGTAACTCGAGAAGACCTGCCGCAACTCGAGAAAATCCAGGAGGTTCTCCCCTCCAGGCGAGATGAGGCCCATTTCCTCTGAGGTGTCTCGAGGCTGATCACACCTCACCTCTGGAACTTCGAAAGGGTCCTTCACACCCTTGGTGCAAAATAAGAAGTTCCCCGACATACCCGTCTCCACTCGAGAGGAATCACGAGGGTCCCGCCCACATCCAGAGGAGCCCCGTTTCCGCCTCGTAGCTCGAGATGAGGGATCCTTTCCCTGCTTCGTCGGGAAAGAGTTCCCGGCGTTCCCGTCGCATCTCAAGAGGAGGCCCTCTCAACAGGAACGGCGAGAGGAACTCCAGGGACGTGCCACCATTCCAAGAGTCCCCCAGATGTCTCAGTCCATTCCAGAGGAACCTCTTTTCCCTTCACCGGTTCGTCCTTCACGCCGAGGATCGACTCACACCAAGGTGGCACGTGGCACAGCCCTGTGGGAAAGCCTCGTGGGAAAGCCTCGAGGGACAGCCTCGAGGGAAAGCCACAGATCCCTTGATCCACGTGACAGGAAGCGTGACACTACTGCTGCAGCTCGGGAGGAAAGCGCACGTGCATGCCCCCACTCGAGACGAGGCCTGACTCCCCTGGGGAGACTCAGAAGCACCCCAAGATCCATGGCAACACTGGAGAGGAATCCTCAGGTTCCGGCCCCGACTCCACACAAGGACTGAGGCCCCGGCATGGACGGGAGAGGAATCCCGAGAGGTCCCCTAGCAACTCGCATGGGGACTGGCCTTTCCTGAGGCCACCAGAGCGGGTCCCTGAGGTCCCCGTCGTAACTCGAGAAGACCTGCCGCAACTCGAGAAAATCCAGGAGGTTCCCCCTCCAGGCGAGATGAGGCCCATTTCCGCTGAGGCGTCTCGAGGCTGATCACACCTCACCTCTGGAACTTCGAAAGGGTCCTTCACACCCTTGGTGCAAATCAAGAAGTTCCCCGACCTAGCCGTCTCCACTCGAGAGGAATCACGAGGGTCCCGCCCACATCCAGAGGAGCCCCGTTTCCGCCTCGTTGCTCGAGATGAGGGATCCTTAACCTGCTTCGTAGGGAAAGAGTTCCCGGCATTCCCGTCGCATCTCAAGAGGAGGCCCTCTCAACAGGAACGGCGAGAGGAACTCCAGGGTCGTGCCACCATTCCAAGAGTCCCCCAGATGTCTCAGTCCATTCCAGAGGAACCTCTTTTCCCTTCACCGGCTCGTCTTTCACGCCTAGGATCGACTCACACCAAGGTGGCACGTGGCACAGCCCTGTGGGAAAGCCTCGTGGGAAAGCCTCGAGGGACAGCCTCGAGGGAAAGCCACAGATCCCTTGATCCACGTGACAGGAAGCGTGAAACTACTGCTGCAGCTCGGGAGGAAATCGCACGTGCATGCCCCCACTCGAGACGAGGCCTGAATCCCCTGGGGAGACTCAGAAGCACCCCAAGATCCATGGCAACACTGGAGAGGAATCCTCAGGTTCCAGCCCCGACTCCACACAAGGACTGAGGCCTCGGCATGGACGGGAGAGGAATCCCGAGAGGTCCCCTAGCAACTCGCATGGGGACTGGCCTTTCCTGAGGCCACCAGAGCGGGTCCCTGAGGTCCCCGTCGTAACTCGAGAAGACCTGCCGCAACTCGAGAAAATCCAGGAGGTTCCCCCTCCAGGCGAGATGAGGCCCATTTCCGCTGAGGCGTCTCGAGGCCGATCACACCTCACCTCTGGAACTTCGAAAGGGTCCTTCACACCCTTGGTGCAAATCAAGAAGTTCCCCGACATACCCGTCTCCACTCGAGAGGAATCACGAGGGTCCAGCCCACATCCAGAGGAGCCCCGTTTCCGCCTCATAGCTCGAGATGAGGGATCCTTTCCCTGCTTCGTCGGGAAAGAGTTCCCGGCGTTCCCGTCGCATCTCAAGACGAGGCCCTCTCAACAGGAACGGCGAGAGGAACTCCAGGGTCGTGCCACCATTCCAAGAGTCCCCCAGATGTCTCAGTCCATTCCAGAGGAACCTCTTTTCCCTTCACCGGCTCGTCTTTCACGCCGAGGATCGACTCACACCAAGGTGGCACGTGGCACAGCCCTGTGGGAAAGCCTCGTGGGAAAGCCTCGAGGGACAGCCTCGAGGGAAAGCCACAGATCCCTTGATCCACGTGACAGGAAGCGTGACACTACTGCTGCAGCTCGGGAGGAAAGCGCACGTGCATGCCCCCACTCGAGACGAGGCCTGACTCCCCTGGGGAGACTCAGAAGCACCCCAAGATCCATGGCAACACTGGAGAGGAATCCTCAGGTTCCGGCCCCGACTCCACACAAGGACTGAGGCCCCGGCATGGACGGGAGAGGAATCCCGAGAGGTCCCCTAGCAACTCGCATGGGGACTGGCCTTTACTGAGGCCACCAGAACGGGTCCCTGTGGTCCCCGTCGTAACTCGAGACGACCTGCCGCAACTGGAGAAAATCCAGGAGGTTCTCCCCTCCAGGCGAGATGAGGCCCATTTCCGCTGAGGCCTCTCGAGCCTGATCACACCTCACCTCTGGAACTTCGAAAGGGTCTTCACACCCTTGGTGCAAATCAAGAAGTTCCCCGACATACCCGTCTCCACTCGAGAGGAATCACGAGGGTCCCGCCCACATCCAGAGGAGCCCCGTTTCCGCCTCGTAGCTCGAGATGAGGGATCCTTTCCCTGCTTCGTCGGGAAAGAGTTCCCGGCGTTCCCGTCGCATCTCAAGAGGAGGCCCTCTCAACAGGAACGGCGAGAGGAACTCCAGGGTCATGCCACCATTCCAAGAGTCCCCCAGATGTCTCAGTCCATTCCAGAGGAACCTCTTTTCCCTTCACCGGCTCGTCTTTCACGCCGAGGATCGACTCACACCAAGGTGGCACGTGGCACAGCCCTGTGGGAAAGCCTCGTGGGAAAGCCTCGAGGGACAGCCTCGAGGGAAAGCCACAGATCCCTTGATCCACGTGAGAGGAAGCGTGACACTACTGCTGCAGCTCGGGAGGAAAGCGCACGTGCATGCCCCCACTCGAGACGAGGCCTGACTCCCCTGGGGAGACTCAGAAGCACCCCAAGATCCATGGCAACACTGGAGAGGAATCCTCAGGTTCCGGCCCCGACTCCACACAAGGACTGAGGCCCCGGCATGGACGGGAGAGGAATCCCGAGAGGTCCCCTAGCAACTCGCATGGGGACTGGCCTTTCCTGAGGCCACCAGAGCGGGTCCCTGAGGTCCCCGTCGTAACTCGAGAAGACCTGCCGCAACTCGAGAAAATCCAAGAGGTTCCCCCTCAAGGCGAGATGAGGCCCATTTCCGCTGAGGCGTCTCGAGGCCGATCACACCTCACCTCTGGAACTTCGAAATGGTCCTTCACACACTTGGTGCAAATCAAGAAGTTCCCCGACATACCCGTCTCCACTCGAGAGGAATCACGAGGGTCCCGCCCACATCCAGAGGAGCCCCGTTTCCGCCTCGTAGCTCGAGATGAGGGATCCTTTCCCTGCTTCGTCGGGAAAGAGTTCCCGGCGTTCCCGTCGCATCTCAAGAGGAGGCCCTCTCAACAGGAACGGCGAGAGGAACTCCAGGGTCGTGCCACCATTCCAAGAGTCCCCCAGATGTCTCAGTCCATTCCAGAGGAACCTCTTTTCCCTTCACCGGCTCGTCTTTCACTTCGAGGATCGACTCACACCAAGATGGCACGTGGCACAGCCCTGTGGGAAAGCCTCGTGGGAAAGCCTCGAGGGACAGCCTCGAGGGAAAGCCACAGATCCCTTGATCCACGTGACAGGAAGCGTGACACTACTGCTGCAGCTCGGGAGGAAAGCGCACGTGCAGGCCCCCACTCGAGACGAGGCCTGACTCCCCTGGGGAGACTCAGAAGCACCCCAAGATCCATGGCAACACTGGAGAGGAATCCTCTGGTTCCGGCCCCGACTCCACACAAGGACTGAGGCCCCGGCATGGACGGGAGAGGAATCCCGAGAGGTCCCCTAGCAACTCGCATGGGGACTGGCCTTTCCTGAGGCCACCAGAGCGGGTCCCTGAGGTCCCCGTCCTAACTCGAGAAGACCTTCCGCAACACGAGAAAATCCAGGAGGTTCCCCCTCCAGGCGAGATGAGGCCCATTTCCGCTGAGGCGTCTCGAGGCCGATCACACCTCACCTCTGGAACTTCGAAAGGGTCCTTCACACCCTTGGTGCAAATCAAGAAGTTCCCCGACATACCCGTCTCCACTCGAGAGGAATCAAGAGGGTCCAGCCCACATCCAGAGGAGCCCCGTTTCCGCCTCGTAGCTCGAGATGAGGGATCCTTTCCCTGCTTCGTCGGGAAAGAGTTCCCGGCGTTCCCATCGCATCTCAAGAGGAGGCCCTCTCAACAGGAACGGCGAGAGGAACTCCAGGGTCCTGCCACCATTCCAAGAGTCCCCCAGATGTCTCAGTCCATACCAGAGGAACCTCTTTTCCCTACACCGGCTCGTCTTTCACGCCGAGGTTCGACTCACACCAAGGTGGCACGTGGCACAGCCCTGTGGGAAAGCCTCGTGGGAAAGCCTCGTGGGACAGACTCGAGAGAAAGTCACAGATCCCTTGATCCACGTGACAGGAAGCGTGACACTACTGCTGCAGCTCGGGAGGAAAGCGCACGTGCATGCCCCCACTCGAGACGAGGCCTGACTCCCCTGGGGAGACTCAGAAGCACCCCAAGATCCATGGCAACACTGGAGAGGAATCCTCACGTTCCGGCCCCGACTCCACACAAGGACTGAGGCCCCGGCATGGACGGGAGAGGAATCCCGAGAGGTCCCCTAGCAACTCGCATGGGGACTGGCCTTTCCTGAGGCCACCAGAGCGGGTCCCTGAGGTCCCCGTCGTAACTCGAGAAGACCTGCCGCAACTCGAGAAAATCCAGGAGGTTCTCCCCTCCAGGCGAGATGAGGCCCATTTCCGCTGAGGTGTCTCGAGGCTGATCACACCTCACCTCTGGAACTTCGAAAGGGTCCTTCACACCCTTGGTGCAAATCAAGAAGTTCCCCGACATACCCGTCTCCACTCGAGAGGAATCACGAGGGTCCCGCCCACATCCAGAGGAGCCCCGTTTCCGCCTCGTAGCTCGAGATGAGTGATCCTTTCCCTGCTTCGTCGGGAAAGAGTTCCCGGCCTTCCCGTCGCATCTCAAGAGGAGGCCCTCTCAACAGGAACGGCGAGAGGAACTCCAGGGTCGTGCCACCATTCCAAGAGTCCCCCAGATGTCTCAGTCCATTCCAGAGGAACCTCTTTTCCCTTCACCGGCTCGTCTTTCACGCCGAGGATCGACTCACACCAAGGTGGCACGTGGCACAGCCCTGTGGGAAAGCCTCGTGGGAAAGCCTCGAGGGACAGCCTCGAGGGAAAGCCACAGATCCCTTGATCCACGTGACAGGAAGCGTGACACTACTGCTGCAGCTCGGGAGGAAAGCGCACGTGCAGGCCCCCACTCGAGACGAGGCCTGACTCCCCTGGGGAGACTCAGAAGCACCCCAAGATCCATGGCAACACTGGAGAGGAATCCTCAGGTTCCGGCCCCGACTCCACACAAGGACTGAGGCCCCGGCATGGACGGGAGAGGAAGCCCGAGAGGTCCCCTAGCAACTCGCATGGGGACTGGCCTTTCCTGAGGCCACAAGAGCGGGTCCCTGAGGTCCCCGTCGTAACTCGAGAAGACCTGCCGCAACTCGAGAAAATCCAAGAGGTTCCCCCTCCAGGCGAGATGAGGCCCATTTCCGCTGAGGCGTCTCGAGGCCGATCACACCTCACCTCTGGAACTTCGAAAGGGTCCTTCACACCCTTGGTGCAAATCAAGAAGTTCCCCGACATACCCGTCTCCACTCGAGAGGAATCAGGAGGGTCCAGCCCACATCCAGAGGAGCCCCGTTTCCGCCTCGTAGCTCGAGATGAGGGATCCTTTCCCTGCTTCGTCGGGAAAGAGTTCCCGGCGTTCCCATCGCATCTCAAGAGGAGGCCCTCTCAACAGGAACGGCGAGAGGAACTCCAGGGTCCTGCCACCATTCCAAGAGTCCCCCAGATGTCTCAGTCCATACCAGAGGAACCTCTTTTCCCTACACCGGCTCGTCTTTCACGCCGAGGATCGACTCACACCAAGGTGGCACGTGGCACAGCCCTGTGGGAAAGCCTGGTGGGAAAGCCTCGTGGGACAGACTCGAGAGAAAGTCACAGATCCCTTGATCCACGTGACAGGAAGCGTGACACTACTGCTGCAGCTCGGGAGGAAAGCGCACGTGCAGGCCCCCACTCGAGACGAGGCCTGACTCCCCTGGGGAGACTCAGAAGCACCCCAAGATCCATGGCAACACTGGAGAGGAATCCTCAGGTTCCGGCCCCGACTCCACACAAGGACTGAGGCCCCGGCATGGACGGGAGAGGAATCCCGAGAGGTCCCCTAGCAACTCGCATGGGGACTGGCCTTTCCTGAGGCCACCAGAGCGGGTCCCTGAGGTCCCCGTCGTAACTCGAGAAGACCTGCCGCAACTCGAGAAAATCCAGGAGGTTCTCCCCTCCAGGCGAGATGAGGCCCATTTCCGCTGAGGCGTCTCGAGGCTGATCACACCTCACCTCTGGAACTTCGAAAGGGTCCTTCACACCCTTGGTGCAAATCAAGAAGTTCCCCGACATACCCGTCTCCACTCGAGAGGAATCACGAGGGTCCCGCCCACATCCAGAGGAGCCCCGTTTCCGCCTCATAGCTCGAGATGAGGGATCCTTTCCCTGCTTCGTCGGGAAAGAGTTCCCGGCGTTCCCGTCGCATCTCAAGAGGAGGCCCTCTCAACAGGAACGGCGAGAGGAACTCCAGGGTCGTGCCACCATTCCAAGAGTCCCCCAGATGTCTCAGTCCATTCCAGAGGAACCTCTTTTCCCTTCACCGGCTCGTCTTTCACGCCGAGGATCGACTCACACCAAGGTGGCACGTGGCACAGCCCTGTGGGAAAGCCTCGTGGGAAAGCCTCGAGGGACAGCCTCGAGGGAAAGCCATAGATCCCTTGATCCACGTGACAGGAAGCGTGACACTACTGCTGCAGCTCGGGAGTAAAGCGCACGTGCATGCCCCCACTCGAGACGAGGCCTGACTCCCCTGGGGAGACTCAGAAGCACCCCAAGATCCATGGCAACAATGGAGAGGAATCCTCAGGTTCCGGCCCCGACTCCACAAAAGGACTGAGGCCTCGGCATGGACGGGAGAGGAATCCCGAGAGGTCCCCTAGCAACTCGCATGGGGACTGGCCTTTCCTGAGGCCACCAGAGCGGGTCCCTGAGGTCCCCGTCGTAACTCGAGAAGACCTGCCGCAACTCGAGAAAATCCAGGAGGTTCCCCCTCCAGGCGAGATGAGGCCCATTTCCGCTGAGGCGTCTCGAGGCCGATCACACCTCACCTCTGGAACTTCGAAAGGGTCCTTCACACCCTTGGTGCAAATCAAGAAGTTCCCCGACATACCCGTCTCCACTCGAGAGGAATCACGAGGGTCCAGCCCACATCCAGAGGAGCCCCGTTTCCGCCTCGTAGCTGGAGATGAGGGATCCTTTCCCTGCTTCGTCGGGAAAGAGTTCCCGGCCTTCCCGTCGCATCTCAAGAGGAGGCCCTCTCAACAGGAACGGCGAGAGGAACTCCAGGGTCGTGCCACCATTCCAAGAGTCCCCCAGATGTCTCAGTCCATTCCAGAGGAACCTCTTTTCCCTTCACCGGCTCGTCTTTCACGCCGAGGATCGACTCACACCAAGGTGGCACGTGGCACAGCCCTGTGGGAAAGCCTCGTGGGAAAGCCTCGAGGGACAGCCTCGAGGGAAAGCCACAGATCCCTTGATCCACGTGACAGGAAGCGTGACACTACTGCTGCAGCTCGGGAGCAAAGCGCACGTGCATGCCCCCACTCGAGACGAGGCCTGACTCCCCTGGGGAGACTCAGAAGCACCCCAAGATACATGGCAACACTGGAGAGGAATGCTCAGGTTCCGGCCCCGACTCCACACAAGGACTGAGGCCCCGGCATGGACGGGAGAGGAATCCCGAGAGGTCCCCTAGCAACTCGCATGGGGACTGGCCTTTCCTGAGGCCACCAGAACGGGTCCCTGTGGTCCCCGTCGTAACTCGAGACGACCTGCCGCAACTGGAGAAAATCCAGGAGGTTCTCCCCTCCAGGCGAGATGAGGCCCATTTCCGCTGAGGCGTCTCGAGGCTGATCACACCTCACCTCTGGAACTTCGAAAGGGTCCTTCACACCCTTGGTGCAAATCAAGAAGTTCCCCGACATACCCGTCTCCACTCGAGAGGAATCACGAGGGTCCCGCCCACATCCAGAGGAGCCCCGTTTCCGCCTCGTCGCTCGAGATGAGGGATCCTTTCCCTGCTTCGTCGGGAAAGAGTTCCCGGCATTCCCGTCGCATCTCAAGAGGAGGCCCTCTCAACAGGAACGGCGAGAGGAACTCCAGGGTCATGCCACCATTCCAAGAGTCCCCCAGATGTCTCAGTCCATTCCAGAGGAACCTCTTTTCCCTTCACCGGCTCGTCTTTCACGCCGAGGATCGACTCACACCAAGGTGGCACGTGGCACAGCCCTGTGGGAAAGCCTCGTGGGAAAGCCTCGAGGGACAGCCTCGAGGGAAAGCCACAGATCCCTTGATCCACGTGACAGGAAGCGTGACACTACTGCTGCAGCTCGGGAGGAAAGCGCACGTGCATGCCCCCACTCGAGACGAGGCCTGACTCCCCTGGGGAGACTCAGAAGCACCCCAAGATCCATGGCAACACTGGAGAGGAATCCTCAGGTTCCGGCCCCGACTCCACACAAGGACTGAGGCCCCGGCATGGACGGGAGAGGAATCCCGAGAGGTCCCCTAGCAACTCGCATGGGGACTGGCCTTTCCTGAGGCCACCAGAGCGGGTCCCTGAGGTCCCCGTCGTAACTCGAGAAGACCTGCCGCAACTCGAGAAAATCCAAGAGGTTCCCCCTCAAGGCGAGATGAGGCCCATTTCCGCTGAGGCGTCTCGAGGCCGATCACACCTCACCTCTGGAACTTCGAAAGGGTCCTTCACACACTTGGTGCAAATCAAGAAGTTCCCCGACATACCCGTCTCCACTCGAGAGGAATCACGAGGGTCCCGCCCACATCCAGAGGAGCCCCGTTTCCGCCTCGTAGCTCGAGATGAGGGATCCTTTCCCTGCTTCGTCGGGAAAGAGTTCCCGGCGTTCCCGTCGCATCTCAAGAGGAGGCCCTCTCAACAGGAACGACGAGAGGAACTCCAGGGTCGTGCCACCATTCCAAGAGTCCCCCAGATGTCTCAGTCCATTCCAGAGGAACCTCTTTTCCCTTCACCGGCTCGTCTTTCAATTCGAGGATCGACTCACAACAAGATGGCACGTGGCACAGCCCTGTGGGAAAGCCTCGTGGGAAAGCCTCGAGGGACAGCCTCGAGGGAAAGCCACAGATCCCTTGATCCACGTGACAGGAAGCGTGACACTACTGCTGCAGCTCGGGAGGAAAGCGCACGTGCAGGCCCCCACTCGAGACGAGGCCTGACTCCCCTGGGGAGACTCAGAAGCACCCCAAGATCCATGGCAACACTGGAGAGGAATCCTCTGGTTCCGGCCCCGACTCCACACAAGGACTGAGGCCCCGGCATGGACGGGAGAGGAATCCCGAGAGGTCCCCTAGCAACTCGCATGGGGACTGGCCTTTCCTGAGGCCACCAGAGCGGGTCCCTGAGGTCCCCGTCCTAACTCGAGAAGACCTTCCGCAACACGAGAAAATCCAGGAGGTTCCCCCTCCAGGCGAGATGAGGCCCATTTCCGCTGAGGCGTCTCGAGGCCGATCACACCTCACCTCTGGAACTTCGAAAGGGTCCTTCACACCCTTGGTGCAAATCAAGAAGTTCCCCGACATACCCGTCTCCACTCGAGAGGAATCAAGAGGGTCCAGCCCACATCCAGAGGAGCCCCGTTTCCGCCTCGTAGCTCGAGATGAGGGATCCTTTCCCTGCTTCGTCGGGAAAGAGTTCCCGGCGTTCCCATCGCATCTCAAGAGGAGGCCCTCTCAACAGGAACGGCGAGAGGAACTCCAGGGTCCTGCCACCATTCCAAGAGTCCCCCAGATGTCTCAGTCCATACCAGAGGAACCTCTTTTCCCTACACCGGCTCGTCTTTCACGCCGAGGTTCGACTCACACCAAGGTGGCACGTGGCACAGCCCTGTGGGAAAGCCTCGTGGGAAAGCCTCGTGGGACAGACTCGAGAGAAAGTCACAGATCCCTTGATCCACGTGACAGGAAGCGTGACACTACTGCTGCAGCTCGGGAGGAAAGCGCACGTGCATGCCCCCACTCGAGACGAGGCCTGACTCCCCTGGGGAGACTCAGAAGCACCCCAAGATCCATGGCAACACTGGAGAGGAATCCTCAGGTTCCGGCCCCGACTCCACACAAGGACTGAGGCCCCGGCATGGACGGGAGAGGAATCCCGAGAGGTCCCCTAGCAACTCGCATGGGGACTGGCCTTTCCTGAGGCCACCAGAGCGGGTCCCTGAGGTCCCCGTCGTAACTCGAGAAGACCTGCCGCAACTCGAGAAAATCCAGGAGGTTCTCCCCTCCAGGCGAGATGAGGCCCATTTCCGCTGAGGCGTCTCGAGGCTGATCACACCTCACCTCTGGAACTTCGAAAGGGTCCTTCACACCCTTGGTGCAAATCAAGAAGTTCCCCGACATACCCGTCTCCACTCGAGAGGAATCACGAGGGTCCCGCCCACATCCAGAGGAGCCCCGTTTCCGCCTCGTAGCTCGAGATGAGGGATCCTTTCCCTGCTTCGTCGGGAAAGAGTTCCCGGCCTTCCCGTCGCATCTCAAGAGGAGGCCCTCTCAACAGGAACGGCGAGAGGAACTCCAGGGTCGTGCCACCATTCCAAGAGTCCCCCAGATGTCTCAGTCCATTCCAGAGGAAACTCTTTTCCCTTCACCGGCTCGTCTTTCACGCCGAGGATCGACTCACACCAAGGTGGCACGTGGCACAGCCCTGTGGGAAAGCCTCGTGGGAAAGCCTCGAGGGACAGCCTCGAGGGAAAGCCACAGATCCCTTGATCCACGTGACAGGAAGCGTGACACTACTGCTGCAGCTCGGGAGGAAAGCGCACGTGCAGGCCCCCACTCGAGACGAGGCCTGACTCCCCTGGGGAGACTCAGAAGCACCCCAAGATCCATGGCAACACTGGAGAGGAATCCTCAGGTTCCGGCCCCGACTCCACACAAGGACTGAGGCCCCGGCATGGACGGGAGAGGAAGCCCGAGAGGTCCCCTAGCAACTCGTATGGGGACTGGCCTTTCCTGAGGCCACAAGAGCGGGTCCCTGAGGTCCCCGTCGTAACTCGAGAAGACCTGCCGCAACTCGAGAAAATCCAAGAGGTTCCCCCTCCAGGCGAGATGAGGACCATTTCCGCTGAGGCGTCTCGAGGCCGATCACACCTCACCTCTGGAACTTCGTAAGGGTCCTTCACACCCTTGGTGCAAATCAAGAAGTTCCCCGACATACCCGTCTCCACTCGAGAGGAATCAGGAGGGTCCAGCCCACATCCAGAGGAGCCCCGTTTCCGCCTCGTAGCTCGAGATGAGGGATCCTTTCCCTGCTTCGTCGGGAAAGAGTTCCCGGCGTTCCCATCGCATCTCAAGAGGAGGCCCTCTCAACAGGAACGGCGAGAGGAACTCCAGGGTCCTGCCACCATTCCAAGAGGCCCCCAGATGTCTCAGTCCATACCAGAGGAACCTCTTTTCCCTACACCGGCTCGTCTTTCACGCCGAGGATCGACTCACACCAAGGTGGCACGTGGCACAGCCCTGTGGGAAAGCCTGGTGGGAAAGCCTCGTGGGACAGACTCGAGAGAAAGTCACAGATCCCTTGATCCACGTGACAGGAAGCGTGACACTACTGCTGCAGCTCGGGAGGAAAGCGCACGTGCATGCCCCCACTCGAGACGAGGCCTGACTCCCCTGGGGAGACTCAGAAGCACCCCAAGATCCATGGCAACACTGGAGAGGAATCCTCAGGTTCCGGCCCCGAATCCACACAAGGACTGAGGCCCCGGCATGGACGGGAGAGGAATCCCGAGAGGTCCCCTAGCAACTCGCATGGGGACTGGCCTTTCCTGAGGCCACCAGAGCGGGTCCCTGAGGTCCCCGTCGTAACTCGAGAAGACCTGCCGCAACTCGAGAAAATCCAGGAGGTTCTCCCCTCCAGGCGAGATGAGGCCCATTTCCGCTGAGGCGTCTCGAGGCTGATCACACCTCACCTCTGGAACTTCGAAAGGGTCCTTCACACCCTTGGTGCAAATCAAGAAGTTCCCCGACATACCCGTCTCCACTCGAGAGGAATCACGAGGGTCCCGCCCACATCCAGAGAAGCCCCGTTTCCGCCTCGTAGCTCGAGATGAGGGATCCTTTCCCTGCTTCGTCGGGAAAGAGTTCCCGGCGTTCCCGTCGCATCTCAAGAGGAGGCCCTCTCAACAGGAACGGCGAGAGGAACTCCAGGGTCGTGCCACCATTCCAAGAGTCCCCCAAATGTCTCAGTCCATTCCAGAGGAACCTCTTTTCCCTTCACCGGCTCGTCTTTCACGCCGAGGATCGACTCACACCAAGGTGGCACGTGGCACAGCCCTGTGGGAAAGCCTCGTGGGAAAGCCTCGAGGGACAGCCTCGAGGGAAAGCCACAGATCCCTTGTTCCACGTGACAGGAAGCGTGACACTACTGCTGCACTTCGGGAGGAAAGCGCACGTGCATGCCCCCACTCGAGACGAAGCCTGACTCCCCTGGGGAGACTCAGAAGCACCCCAAGATCCATGGCAACACTGGAGAGGAATCCTCAGGTTCTGGCCCAGAATCCACACAAGGACTGAGGCCCCGGCATGGACGGGAGAGGAATCCCGATAGGTCCCCTAGCAACTCGCATGGGGACTGGCCTTTCCTGAGGCCACCAGAGCGGGTCCCTGAGATCCCCGTCGTAACTCGAGAAGACCTGCCGCAACTCGAGAAAATCCAGGAAGTTCTCCCCTCCAGGCGAGACGAGGCCCATTTCCGCTGAGGCGTCTCGAGGCTGATCACACCTCACCTCTGGAAATTCGAAAGGGTCCTTCACACCCTTGGTGCAAATCAAGAAGTTCCACGACATACCCGTCTCCACTGGAGAGGAATCACTAGGGTCCCGCCCACATCCAGAGGAGCCCCGTTTCCGCCTCGTAGCTCGAGATGAGGGATCCTTTCCCTGCTTCGTCGGGAAAGAGTTCCCGGCGTTCCCATCGCATCTCAAGAGGAGGCCCTCTCAACAGGAACGGCGAGAGGATCTCCAGGGTCCTGCCACCATTCCAAGAGTCCCCCAGATGTCTCAGTCCATACCAGAGGAACCTCTTTTCCCTACACCGGCTCGTCTTTCACGCCGAAGATCGACTCACGCCAAGGTGGCACGTGGCACAGCCCTGTGGGAAAGCCTCGTGGGAAAGCCTCGAGGGACAGCCTCGAGGGAAAGCCACAGATCCCTTGATCCACGTGACAGGAAGCGTGACACTACTGCTGCAGCTCGGGAGGAAAGCCCACGTGCAGGCCCCCACTCGAGACGAGGCCTGACTCCCCTGGGGAGACTCAGAAGCACCCCAAGATCCATGGCAACACTGGAGAGGAATCCTCAGGTTCCGGCCCCGACTCCACACAAGGACTGAGGCCCCGGCATGGACGGGAGAGGAAGCCCGAGAGGTCCCCTAGCAACTCGCATGGGGACTGGCCTTTCCTGAGGCCACCAGAACGGGTCCCTGTGGTCCCCGTCGTAACTCGAGACGACCTGCCGCAACTGGAGAAAATCCAGGAGGTTCTCCCCTCCAGGCGAGATGAGGCCCATTTCCGCTGAGGCGTCTCGAGGCTGATCACACCTCACCTCTGGAACTTCGAAAGGGTCCTTCACACCCTTGGTGCAAATCAAGAAGTTCCCCGACATACCCGTCTCCACTCGAGAGGAATCACGAGGGTCCCGCCCACATCCAGAGGAGCCCCGTTTCCGCCTCGTCGCTCGAGATGAGGGATCCTTTCCCTGCTTCGTCGGGAAAGAGTTCCCGGCATTCCCGTCGCATCTCAAGAGGAGGCCCTCTCAACAGGAACGGCGAGAGGAACTCCAGGGTCGTGCCACCATTCCAAGAGTCCCCCAGATGTCTCAGTCCATTCCAGAGGAACCTCTTTTCCCTTCACCGGCTCGTCTTTCACGCCGAGGATCGACTCACACCAAGGTGGCACGTGGCACAGCCCTGTGGGAAAGCCTCGTGGGAAAGCCTCGAGGGACAGCCTCGAGGGAAAGCCACAGATCCCTTGATCCACGTGACAGGAAGCGTGACACTACTGCTGCAGCTCGGGAGGAAAGCGCACGTGCATGCCCCCACTCGAGACGAGGCCTGACTCCCCTGGGGAGACTCAGAAGCACCCCAAGATCCATGGCAACACTGGAGAGGAATCCTCAGGTTCCGGCCCCGACTCCACACAAGGACTGAGGCCCCGGCATGGACGGGAGAGGAATCCCGAGAGGTCCCCTAGCAACTCGCATGGGGACTGGCCTTTCCTGAGGCCACCAGAACGGGTCCCTGTGGTCCCCGTCGTAACTCGAGACGACCTGCCGCAACTGGAGAAAATCCAGGAGGTTCTCCCCTCCAGGCGAGATGAGGCCCATTTCCGCTGAGGCGTCTCGAGGCTGATCACACCTCACCTCTGGAACTTCGAAAGGGTCCTTCACACCCTTGGTGCAAATCAAGAAGTTCCCCGACCTAGCCGTCTCCACTCGAGAGGAATCACGAGGGTCCCGCCCACATCCAGAGGAGCCCCGTTTCCGCCTCGTAGCTCGAGATGAGGGATCCTTTCCCTGCTTCGTCGGGAAAGAGTTCCCGGCGTTCCCGTCGCATCTCAAGAGGAGGCCCTCTCAACAGGAACGGCGAGAGGAACTCCAGGGTCGTGCCACCATTCCAAGAGTCCCCCAGATGTCTCAGTCCATTCCAGAGGAACCTATTTTCCCTTCTCCGGCTCGTCTTTCACGTCGAGGATCGACTCACACCAAGGTGGCACGTGGCACAGCCCTGTGGGAAAGCCTCGTGGGAAAGCCTCGAGGGACAGCCTCGAGGGAAAGCCACAGATCCCTTGATCCACGTGACAGGAAGCGTGACACTACTGCTGCAGCTCGGGAGGAAAGCGCACGTGCAGGCCCCCACTCGAGACGAGGCCTGACTCCCCTGGGGAGACTCAGAAGCACCCCAAGATCCATGGCAACACTGGAGAGGAATCCTCAGGTTCCGGCCCCGACTCCACACAAGGACTGAGGCCCCGGCATGGACGGGAGAGGAATCCCGAGAGGTCCCCTAGCAACTCGCATGGGGACTGGCCTTTCCTGAGGCCACCAGAGCGGGTCCCTGAGGTCCCCGTCGTAACTCGAGAAGACCTGCCGCAACTCGAGAAAATCCAGGAGGTTCTCCTATCCAGGCGAGATGAGGCCCATTTCCGCTGAGGCGTCTCGAGGCTGATCACACCTCACCTCTGGAACTTCGAAAGGGTCCTTCACACCCTTGGTGCAAATCAAGAATTTCCCCGACCTAGCCGTCTCCACTCGAGAGGAATCACGAGGGTCCCGCCCACATCCAGAGGAGCCCCGTTTCCGCCTCGTAGCTCGAGATGAGGGATCCTTTCCCTGCTTCCTCGGGAAAGAGTTCCCGGCGTTCCAGTCGCATCTCAAGAGGAGGCCCTCTCAACAGGAACGGCGAGAGGAACTCCAGGGTCGTGCCACCATTCCAAGAGTCCCCCAGATGTCTCAGTCCATTCCAGAGGAACCTCTTTTCCCTTCACCGGCTCGTCTTTCACGCCGAGGATCGACTCACACCAAGGTGGCACGTGGCACAGCCCTGTGGGAAAGCCTCGTGGGAAAGCCTCGAGGGACAGCCTCGAGGGAAAGCCATAGATCCCTTGATCCACGTGACAGGAAGCGTGACACTACTGCTGCAGCTCGGGAGTAAAGCGCACGTGCATGCCCCCACTCGAGACGAGGCCTGACTCCCCTGGGGAGATTCAGAAGCACCCCAAGATCCATGGCAACAATGGAGAGGAATCCTCAGGTTCCGGCCCCGACTCCACACAAGGACTGAGGCCTCGGCATGGACGGGAGAGGAATCCCGAGAGGTCCCCTAGCAACTCGCATGGGGACTGGCCTTTCCTGAGGCCACCAGAGCGGGTCCCTGAGGTCCCCGTCGTAACTCGAGAAGACCTGCCGCAACTCGAGAAAATCCAGGAGGTTCCCCCTCCAGGCGAGATGAGGCCCATTTCCGCTGAGGCGTCTCGAGGCCGATCACACCTCACCTCTGGAACTTCGAAAGGGTCCTTCACACCCTTGGTGCAAATCAAGAAGTTCCCCGACATACCCGTCTCCACTCGAGAGGAATCACGAGGGTCCAGCCCACATCCAGAGGAGCCCGGTTTCCGCCTCGTAGTTGGAGATGAGGGATCCTTTCCCTGCTTCGTCGGGAAAGAGTTCCCGGCCTTCCCGTCGCATCTCAAGAGGAGGCCCTCTCAACAGGAACGGCGAGAGGAACTCCAGGGTCGTGCCACCATTCCAAGAGTCCCCCAGATGTCTCAGTCCATTCCAGAGGAACCTCTTTCCCTTCACCGGCTCGTCTTTCACGCCGAGGATCGACTCACACCAAGGTGGCACGTGGCACAGCCCTGTGGGAAAGCCTCGTGGGAAAGCCTCGAGGGACAGCCTCGAGGGAAAGCCACAGATCCCTTGATCCACGTGACAGGAAGCGTGACACTACTGCTGCAGCTCGGGAGGAAAGCGCACGTGCATGCCCCCACTCGAGACGAGGCCTGACTCCCCTGGGGAGACTCAGAAGCACCCCAAGATACATGGCAACACTGGAGAGGAATGCTCAGGTTCCGGCCCCGACTCCACACAAGGACTGAGGCCCCGGCATGGACGGGAGAGGAATCCCGAGAGGTCCCCTAGCAACTCGCATGGGGACTGGCCTTTCCTGAGGCCACCAGAACGGGTCCCTGTGGTCCCCGTCGTAACTCGAGACGACCTGCCGCAACTGGAGAAAATCCAGGAGGTTCTCCCCTCCAGGCGAGATGAGGCCAATTTCCGCTGAGGCGTCTCGAGGCTGATCACACCTCACCTCTGGAACTTCGAAAGGGTCCTTCACACCCTTGGTGCAAATCAAGAAGTTCCCCGACATACCCGTCTCCACTCGAGAGGAATCACGAGGGTCCCGCCCACATCCAGAGGAGCCCCGTTTCCGCCTCGTCGCTCGAGATGAGGGATCCTTTCCCTGCTTCGTCGGGAAAGAGTTCCCGGCATTCCCGTCGCATCTCAAGAGGAGGCCCTCTCAACAGGAACGGCGAGAGGAACTCCAGGGTCATGCCACCATTCCAAGAGTCCCCCAGATGTCTCAGTCCATTCCAGAGGAACCTCTTTTCCCTTCACCGGCTCGTCTTTCACGCCGAGGATCGACTCACACCAAGGTGGCACGTGGCACAGCCCTGTGGGAAAGCCTCGTGGGAAAGCCTCGAGGGACAGCCTCGAGGGAAAGCCACAGATCCCTTGATCCACGTGACAGGAAGCGTGACACTACTGCTGCAGCTCGGGAGGAAAGCGCACGTGCATGCCCCCACTCGAGACGAGGCCTGACTCCCCTGGGGAGACTCAGAAGCACCCCAAGATCCATGGCAACACTGGAGAGGAATCCTCAGGTTCCGGCCCCGACTCCACACAAGGACTGAGGCCCCGGCATGGACGGGAGAGGAATCCCGAGAGGTCCCCTAGCAACTCGCATGGGGACTGGCCTTTCCTGAGGCCACCAGAGCGGGTCCCTGAGGTCCCCGTCGTAACTCGAGAAGACCTGCCGCAACTCGAGAAAATCCAAGAGGTTCCCCCTCAAGGCGAGATGAGGCCCATTTCCGCTGAGGCGTCTCGAGGCCGATCACACCTCACCTCTGGAACTTCGAAAGGGTCCTTCACACACTTGGTGCAAATCAAGAAGTTCCCCGACATACCCGTCTCCACTCGAGAGGAATCACGAGGGTCCCGCCCACATCCAGAGGAGCCCCGTTTCCGCCTCGTAGCTCGAGATGAGGGATCCTTTCCCTGCTTCGTCGGGAAAGAGTTCCCGGCGTTCCCGTCGCATCTCAAGAGGAGGCCCTCTCAACAGGAACGGCGAGAGGGACTCCAGGGTCGTGCCACCATTCCAAGAGTCCCCCAGATGTCTCAGTCCATTCCAGAGGAACCTCTTTTCCCTTCACCGGCTCGTCTTTCACTTCGAGGATCGACTCACACCAAGATGGCACGTGGCACAGCCCTGTGGGAAAGCCTCGTGGGAAAGCCTCGAGGGACAGCCTCGAGGGAAAGCCACAGATCCCTTGATCCACGTGACAGGAAGCGTGACACTACTGCTGCAGCTCGGGAGGAAAGCGCACGTGCAGGCCCCCACTCGAGACGAGGCCTGACTCCCCTGGGGAGACTCAGAAGCACCCCAAGATCCATGGCAACACTGGAGAGGAATCCTCTGGTTCCGGCCCCGACTCCACACAAGGACTGAGGCCCCGGCATGGACGGGAGAGGAATCCCGAGAGGTCCCCTAGCAACTCGCATGGGGACTGGCCTTTCCTGAGGCCACCAGAGCGGGTCCCTGAGGTCCCCGTCCTAACTCGAGAAGACCTTCCGCAACACGAGAAAATCCAGGAGGTTCCCCCTCCAGGCGAGATGAGGCCCATTTCCGCTGAGGCGTCTCGAGGCCGATCACACCTCACCTCTGGAACTTCGAAAGGGTCCTTCACACCCTTGGTGCAAATCAAGAAGTTCCCCGACATACCCGTCTCCACTCGAGAGGAATCAAGAGGGTCCAGCCCACATCCAGAGGAGCCCCGTTTCCGCCTCGTAGCTCGAGATGAGGGATCCTTTCCCTGCTTCGTCGGGAAAGAGTTCCCGGCGTTCCCATCGCATCTCAAGAGGAGGCCCTCTCAACAGGAACGGCGAGAGGAACTCCAGGGTCCTGCCACCATTCCAAGAGTCCCCCAGATGTCTCAGTCCATACCAGAGGAACCTCTTTTCCCTACACCGGCTCGTCTTTCACGCCGAGGTTCGACTCACACCAAGGTGGCACGTGGCACAGCCCTGTGGGAAAGCCTCGTGGGAAAGCCTCGTGGGACAGACTCGAGAGAAAGTCACAGATCCCTTGATCCACGTGACAGGAAGCGTGACACTACTGCTGCAGCTCGGGAGGAAAGCGCACGTGCATGCCCCCACTCGAGACGAGGCCTGACTCCCCTGGGGAGACTCAGAAGCACCCCAAGATCCATGGCAACACTGGAGAGGAATCCTCAGGTTCCGGCCCCGACTCCACACAAGGACTGAGGCCCCGGCATGGACGGGAGAGGAATCCCGAGAGGTCCCCTAGCAACTCGCATGGGGACTGGCCTTTCCTGAGGCCACCAGAGCGGGTCCCTGAGGTCCCCGTCGTAACTCGAGAAGACCTGCCGCAACTCGAGAAAATCCAGGAGGTTCTCCCCTCCAGGCGAGATGAGGCCCATTTCCGCTGAGGTGTCTCGAGGCTTATCTCACCTCACCTCTGGAACTTCGAAAGGGTCCTTCACACCCTTGGTGCAAATCAAGAAGTTCCCCGACATACCCGTCTCCACTCGAGAGGAATCACGAGGGTCCCGCCCACATCCAGAGGAGCCCCGTTTCCGCCTCGTAGCTCGAGATGAGGGATCCTTTCCCTGCTTCGTCGGGAAAGAGTTCCCGGCCTTCCCGTCGCATCTCAAGAGGAGGCCCTCTCAACAGGAACGGCGAGAGGAACTCCAGGGTCGTGCCACCATTCCAAGAGTCCCCCAGATGTCTCAGTCCATTCCAGAGGAAACTCTTTTCCCTTCACCGGCTCGTCTTTCACGCCGAGGATCGACTCACACCAAGGTGGCACGTGGCACAGCCCTGTGGGAAAGCCTCGTGGGAAAGCCTCGAGGGACAGCCTCGAGGGAAAGCCACAGATCCCTTGATCCACGTGACAGGAAGCGTGACACTACTGCTGCAGCTCGGGAGGAAAGCGCACGTGCAGGCCCCCACTCGAGACGAGGCCTGACTCCCCTGGGGAGACTCAGAAGCACCCCAAGATCCATGGCAACACTGGAGAGGAATCCTCTGGTTCCGGCCCCGACTCCACACAAGGACTGAGGCCCCGGCATGGACGGGAGAGGAAGCCCGAGAGGTCCCCTAGCAACTCGCATGGGGACTGGCCTTTCCTGAGGCCACCAGAGCGGGTCCCTGAGGTCCCCGTCGTAACTCGAGAAGACCTGCCGCAACTCGAGAAAATCCAAGAGGTTCCCCCTCCAGGCGAGATGAGGCCCATTTCCGCTGAGGCGTCTCGAGGCCGACGACACCTCACCTCTGGAACTTCGAAAGGGTCCTTCACACCCTTGGTGCAAATCAAGAAGTTCCCCGACATACCCGTCTCCACTCGAGAGGAATCAGGAGGGTCCAGCCCACATCCAGAGGAGCCCCGTTTGCGCCTCGTAGCTCGAGATGAGGGATCCTTTCCCTGCTTCGTCGGGAAAGATTTCCCGGCGTTCCCATCGCATCTCAAGAGGAGGCCCTCTCAACAGGAACGGCGAGAGGAACTCCAGGGTCCTGCCACCATTCCAAGAGTCCCCCAGATGTCTAAGTCCATACCAGAGGAACCTCTTTTCCCTACACCGGCTCGTCTTTCACGCCGAGGATCGACTCACACCAAGGTGGCACGTGGCACAGCCCTGTGGGAAAGCCTCGTGGGAAAGCCTCGTGGGACAGACTCGAGAGAAAGTCACAGATCCCTTGATCCACGTGACAGGAAGCGTGACACTACTGCTGCAGCTCGGGAGGAAAGCGCACGTGCATGCCCCCACTCGAGACGAGGCCTGACTCCCCTGGGGAGACTCAGAAGCACCCCAAGATCCATGGCAACACTGGAGAGGAATCCTCAGGTTCCGGCCCCGACTCCACACAAGGACTGAGGCCCCGGCATGGACGGGAGAGGAATCCCGAGAGGTCCCCTAGCAACTCGCATGGGGACTGGCCTTTCCTGAGGCCACCAGAGCGGGTCCCTGAGGTCCCCGTCGTAACTCGAGAAGACCTGCCGCAACTCGAGAAAATCCAGGAGGTTCTCCCCTCCAGGCGAGATGAGGCCCATTTCCGCTGAGGCGTCTCGAGGCTGATCACACCTCACCTCTGGAACTTCGAAAGGGTCCTTCACACCCTTGGTGCAAATCAAGAAGTTCCCCGACATACCCGTCTCCACTCGAGAGCAATCACGAGGGTCCCACCCACATCCAGAGGAGCCCCGTTTCCGCCTCGTAGCTCGAGATGAGGGATCCTTTCCCTGCTTCGTCGGGAAAGAGTTCCCGGCCTTCCCGTCGCATCTCAAGAGGAGGCCCTCTCAACAGGTACGGCGAGAGGAACTCCAGGGTCGTGCCACCATTCCAAGAGTCCCCCAGATGTCTCAGTCCATTCCAGAGGAAACTCTTTTCCCTTCACCGGCTCGTCTTTCACGCCGAGGATCGACTCACACCAAGGTGGCACGTGGCACAGCCCTGTGGGAAAGCCTCGTGGGAAAGCCTCGAGGGACAGCCTCGTGGGAAAGCCACAGATCCCTTGATCCACGTGACAGGAAGCGTGACACTACTGCTGCAGCTCGGGAGGAAAGCGCACGTGCAGGCCCCCACTCGAGACGAGGCCTGACTCCCCTGGGGAGACTCAGAAGCACCCCAAGATCCATGGCAACACTGGAGAGGAATCCTCAGGTTCCGGCCCCGACTCCACACAAGGACTGAGGCCCCGGCATGGACGGGAGAGGAAGCACGAGAGGTCCCCTAGCAACTCGCATGGGGACTGGCCTTTCCTGAGGCCACCAGAGCGGGTCCCTGAGGTCCCCGTCGTAACTCGAGAAGACCTACCGCAATTCGAGAAAATCCAGGAGGTTCTCCCCTCCAGGCGAGATGAGGCCCATTTCCGCTGAGGCGTCTCGAGGCTGATCACAACTCACCTCTGGAACTTTGAAAGGGTCCTTCACACCCTTGGTGCAAATCAAGAAGTTCCCCGACATACCCGTCTCCACTCGAGAGGAATCAGGAGGGTCCAGCCCACATCCAGAGGAGCCCCGTTTCCGCCTCGTAGCTCGAGATGAGGGATCCTTTCCCTGCTTCGTCGGGAAAGATTTCCCGGCGTTCCCATCGCATCTCAAGAGGAGGCCCTCTCAACAGGAACGGCGAGAGGAACTCCAGGGTCCTGCCACCATTCCAAGAGTCCCCCAGATGTCTCAGTCCATACCAGAGGAACCTCTTTTCCCTACACCGGCTCGTCTTTCACGCCGAGGATCGACTCACACCAAGGTGGCACGTGGCACAGCCCTGTGGGAAAGCCTCGTGGGAAAGCCTCGTGGGACAGACTCGAGAGAAAGTCACAGATCCCTTGATCCACGTGACAGGAAGCGTGACACTACTGCTGCAGCTCGGGAGGAAAGCGCACGTGCATGCCCCCACTCGAGACGAGGCCTGACTCCCCTGGGGAGACTCAGAAGCACCCCAAGATCCATGGCAACACTGGAGAGGAATCCTCAGGTTCCGGCCCCGACTCCACACAAGGACTGAGGCCCCGGCATGGACGGGAGAGGAAGCACGAGAGGTCCCCTAGCAACTCGCATGGGGACTGGCCTTTCCTGAGGCCACCAGAGCGGGTCCCTGAGGTCCCCGTCGTAACTCGAGAAGACCTGCCGCAACTCGAGAAAATCCAGGAGGTTCCCCCTCCAGGCGAGATGAGGCCCATTTCCGCTGAGGCGTCTCGAGGTCGATCACACCTCACCTCTGGAACTTCGAAAGTGTCCATCACACCCTTGGTGCAAATCAAGAAGTTCCCCGACATACCCGTCTCCACTCGAAAGGAATCAAGAGGGTCCAGCCCACATCCAGAGGAGCCCCGTTTCCGCCTTGTAGCTCGAGTTGAGGGATCCTTTCCCTGCTTCGTCGGGAAAGAGTTCCCGGCGTTCCCGTCGCATCTCAAGAGGAGGCCCTCTCAACAGGAACGGCGAGAGGAACTCCAGGGTCGTGCCACCATTCCAAGAGTCCCCCAGATGTCTCAGTCCATACCAGAGGAACCTCTTTTCCCTACACCGGCTCGTCTTTCACGCCGAGGATCGACTCACACCAAGGTGGCACGTGGCACAGCCCTGTGGGAAATCCTGGTGGGAAAGCCTTGTGGGACAGACTCGAGAGAAAGTCACAGATCCCTTGATCCACGTGACAGGAAGCGTGACACTACTGCTGTAGCTCGGGAGGAAAGCGCACGTGCATGCCCCCACTCGAGACGAAGCCTGACTCCCCTGGGGAGACTCAGAAGCACCCCAAGATCCATGGCAACACTGGAGAGGAATCCTCAGGTTCCGGCCCCGACTCCACACAAGGACTGAGGCCCCGGCATGGACGGGAGAGGAATCCCGAGAGGTCCCCTAGCAACTCGCATGGGGTCTGGCCTTTCCTGAGGCCACCAGAGCGTGTCCCTGAGGTCCCCGTCGTAACTCGAGAAGACCTACCGCAATTCGAGAAAATCCAGGAGGTTCTCCCCTCCAGGCGAGATGAGGCCCATTTCCGCTGAGGCGTCTCGAGGCTGATCTCAACTCACCTCTGGAACTTTGAAAGGGTCCTTCACACCCTTGGTGCAAATCAAGATGTTCCCCGACATACCCGGCTCCCCTCGAGAGGATACACGAGGGTACCGCCCACATCCAGAGGAGCCCCGTTTCTGCCTCGTAGCTCGAGATGAGGTATCCTTTCCCTGCTTCGTCGGGAAAGAGTTCCCGGCGTTCCCGTCGCATCTCAAGAGGAGACCCTCTCAACAGGAACGGCGAGAGGAACTCCAGGGTCGTGCCACCATTCCAAGAGTCCCCCAGATGTCTCAGTCCATTCCAGAGGAACCTCTTTTCCCTTCACCGGCTCGTCTTTCACGCCGAGGATCGACTCACACCAAGGTGGCACGTGGCACAGCCCTGTGGGAAAGCCTCGTGGGAAAGCCTCGAGGGACAGCTTCGAGGGAAAGCCACAGATCCCTTGTTCCACGTGACAGGAAGCATGACACTACTGCTGTACTTCGGGAGGAAAGCGCACGTGCATGCCCCCACTCGAGACGAGGCCTGACTCCCCTGGGGAGACTCAGAAGCACCCCAAGATCCATGGCAACACTGGAGAGGAATCCTCAGGTTCCGGCCCCGACTCCACACAAGGACTGAGGCCCCGGCATGGACGGGAGAGGAATCCCGAGAGGTCCCCCAGCAACTCGCATGGGGACTGGCCTTTCCTGAGGCCACCAGAGCGGGTCCCTGAGATCCCCGTCGTAACTCGAGAAGACCTGCCGCAACTCGAGAAAATCCAGGAAGTTCTCCCCTCCAGGCGAGACGAGGCCCATTTCCGCTGAGGCGTCTCGAGGCTGATCACACCTCACCTCTGGAAATTCGAAAGGGTCCTTCACACCCTTGGTGCAAATCAAGAAGTTCCACGACATACCCGTCTCCACTGGAGAGGAATCACTAGGGTCCCGCCCACATCCAGAGGAGCCCCGTTTCTGCCTCGTAGCTCGAGATGAGGGATCCTTTCCCTGCTTCGTCGGGAAAGAGTTCCCGGCCTTCCCGTCGCATCTCAAGAGGAGGCCCTCTCAACAGGAACGGCGAGAGGAACTCCAGGGTCGTGCCACCATTCCAAGAGTCCCCCAGATATCTCAGTCCATTCCCGAGGAACCTCTTTGCCCTTCACCGGCTCGTCTTTCACACCGAGGAACGACTCACACCAAGGTGTCACGTGGCACAGCCCTGTGGGAAAGCCTCGTGGGAAAGCCTCGAGGGACAGCCTCGAGGGAAAGCCACAGATCCCTTGTTCCACGTGACAGGAAGCGTGACACTACTGCTGCAGCTCGGGAGGAAAGCGCACGTGCATGCCCCCACTCGAGACGAGGCCTGACTCCCCTGGGGAGACTCAGAAGCACCCCAAGATCCATGGCAACACTGGAGAGGAATCCTCAGGTACCGGCCCCGACTCCACACAAGGACTGAGGCCCCGGCATGGACGGGAGAGGAATCCCGAGAGGTCCCCTAGCAACTCGCATGGGGACTGGCCTTTCCTGAGGCCACCAGAGCGGGTCCCTGAGGTCCCCGTCCTAACTCGAGAAGACATGCCGCAACTGGAGAAAATCCAGGAGGTTCCCCCTCCAGGCGAGACGAGGCCCATTTCCGCTGAGGCGTCTCGAGGCTGATCACACCTCACCTCTGGAACTTCGAAAGGGTCCTTCACACCCTTGGTGCAAATCAAGAAGTTCCCCGACATACCCGTCTCCACTCGAGAGGAATCACGAGGGTCCCGCCCACAACCAGAGGAGCCCCGTTTCCGCCTCGTAGCTCGAGATGAGGGATCCTTTCCCTGCTTCGTCGGGAAAGAGTTCCCGGCGTTCCCGTCGCATCTCAAGAGGAGGCCCTCTCAACAGGAACGGCGAGAGGTACTCCAGGGTCCTGCCACCATTCCAAGAGTCCCCCAGATGTCTCAGTCCATACCAGAGGAACCTCTTTTCCCTACACCGGCTCGTCTTTCACGCCGAAGATCGACTCACACCAAGGTGGCACGTGGCACAGCCCTGTGGGAAAGCCTCGTGGGAAAGCCTTGAGGGACAGCCTCGAGGGAAAGCCACAGATCCCTTGATCCACGTGACAGGAAGCGTGACACTACTGCTGCAGCTCGGGAGGAAAGCGCACGTGCAGGCCCCCACTCGAGACGAGGCCTGACTCCCCTGGGGAGACTCAGAAGCACCCCAAGATCCATGGCAACACTGGAGAGGAATCCTCAGGTTCCGGCCCCGACTCCACACAAGGACTGAGGCCCCGGCATGGACGGGAGAGGAAGCCCGAGAGGTCCCCTAGCAACTCGCATGGGGACTGGCCTTTCTTGAGGCCACCAGAGCGGGTCCCTGAGGTCCCCGTCGTAACTCGAGAAGACCTGCCGCAACTCGAGAAAATCCAAGAGGTTCCCCCTCCAGGCGAGATGAGGCCCATTTCCGCTGAGGCGTCTCGAGGCCGATCACACCTCACCTCTGGAACTTCGAAAGGGTCCTTCACACCCTTGGTGCAAATCAAGAAGTTCCCCGACATACCCGTCTCCACTCGAGAGGAATCAGGAGGGTCCAGCCCACATCCAGAGGAGCCCCGTTTCCGCCTCGTAGCTCGAGATGAGGGATCCTTTCCCTGCTTCGTCGGGAAAGAGTTCCCGGCGTTCCCATCGCATCTCAAGAGGAGGCCCTCTCAACAGGAACGGCGAGAGGAACTCCAGGGTCCTGCCACCATTCCAAGAGTCCCCCATATGTCTCAGTCCATACCAGAGGAACCTCTTTTTCCTACACCGGCTCGTCTTTCACGCCGAGGATCGACTCACACCAAGGTGGCACGTGGCACAGCCCTGTGGGAAAGCCTCGTGGGAAAGCCTCGTGGGACAGACTCGAGAGAAAGTCACAGATCCCTTGATCCACGTGACAGGAAGCGTGACACTACTGCTGCAGCTCGGGAGGAAAGCGCACGTGCATGCCCCCACTCGAGACGAGGCCTGACTCCCCTGGGGAGACTCAGAAGCACCCCAAGATCCATGGCAACACTGGAGAGGAATCCTCAGGTTCCGGCCCCGACTCCACACAAGGACTGAGGCCCCGGCATGGACGGGAGAGGAATCCCGAGAGGTCCCCTAGCAACTCGCATGGGGACTGGCCTTTCCTGAGGCCACCAGAGCGGGTCCCTGAGGTCCCCGTCGTAACTCGAGAAGACCTGCCGCAACTCGAGAAAATCCAGGAGGTTCTCCCCTCCAGGCGAGATGAGGCCCATTTCCGCTGAGGCGTCTCGAGGCTGATCACACCTCAACTCTGGAACTTCGAAAGGGTCCTTCACACCCTTGGTGCAAATCAAGAAGTTCCCCAACATACCCGTCTCCACTGGAGAGGAATCACGAGGGTCCCGCCCACATCCAGAGGAGCCCCGTTTCCGCCTCGTAGCTCGAGATGAGGGATCCTTTCCCTGCTTCTTCGGGAAAGAGTTCCCGGCCTTCCCGTCGCATCTCAAGAGGAGGCCCTCTCAACAGGAACGGCGAGAGGAACTCCAGGGTCGTGCCACCATTCCAAGAGTCCCCCAGATGTCTCAGTCCATTCCAGAGGAAACTCTTTTCCCTTCACCGGCTCGTCTTTCACGCCGAGGATCGACTCACACCAAGGTGGCACGTGGCACAGCCCTGTGGGAAAGCCTCGTGGGAAAGCCTCGAGGGACAGCCTCGTGGGAAAGCCACAGATCCCTTGATCCACGTGACAGGAAGCGTGACACTACTGCTGCAGCTCGGGAGGAAAGCGCACGTGCAGGCCCCCACTCGAGACGAGGCCTGACTCCCCTGGGGAGACTCAGAAGCACCCCAAGATCCATGGCAACACTGGAGAGGAATCCTCAGGTTCCGGCCCCGACTCCACACAAGGACTGAGGCCCCGGCATGGACGGGAGAGGAAGCCCGAGAGGTCCCCTAGCAACTCGCATGGGGATTGGCCTTTGCTGAGGCCACCAGAGCGGGTCCCTGAGGTCCCCGTCGTAACTCGAGAAGACCTGCCGCAACTCGAGAAAATCCAGGAGGTTCCCCCTCCAGGCGAGATGAGGCCCATTTCTGCTGAGGCGTCTCGAGGTCGATCACACCTCACCTCTGGAACTTCGAAAGTGTCCTTCACACCCTTGGTGCAAATCAAGAAGTTCCCCGACATACCCGTCTCCACTCGAGAGGAATCAAGAGGGTCCAGCCCACATCCAGAGGAGCCCCGTTTCCGCCTTGTAGCTCGAGATGAGGGATCCTTTCCCTGCTTCGTCGGGAAAGAGTTCCCGGCGTTCCCGTCGCATCTCAAGAGGAGGCCCTCTCAACAGGAACGGCGAGAGGAACTCCAGGGTCCTGCCACCATTCCAAGAGTCCCCCAGATGTCTCAGTCCATACCAGAGGAACCTCTTTTCCCTACACCGGCTCGTCTTTCACGCCGAGGATCGACTCACACCAAGGTAGCACGTGGCACAGCCCTGTGGGAAAGCCTCGTGGGAAAGCCTCGTGGGACAGACTCGAGAGAAAGTCACAGATCCCTTGATCCACGTGACAGGAAGCGTGACACTACTGCTGCAGCTCGGGAGGAAAGCGCACGGGCATGCCCCCACTCGAGACGAGGCCTGACTCCCCTGGGGAGACTCAGAAGCACCCCAAGATCCATGGCAACACTGGAGAGGAATCCTCAGGTTCCGGCCCCGACTCCACACAAGGACTGAGGCCCCGGCATGGACGGGAGAGGAATCCCGAGAGGTCCCCTAGCAACTCGCATGGGGACTGGCCTTTCCTGAGGCCACCAGAGCGGGTCCCTGAGGTCCCCGTCGTAACTCGAGAAGACCTGCCGCAACTGGAGAAAATCCAGGAGGTTCCCCCTCCAGGCGAGATGAGGCCCATTTCCGCTGAGGCGTCTCGAGGCTGATCACACCTCACCTCTGGAACTTCGAAAGGGTCCTTCACACCCTTGGTGCAAATCAAGAAGTTCCCCGACATACCCGTCTCCACTCGAGAGGAATCACGAGGGTCCCGTCCACAACCAGAGGAGCCCCGTTTCCGCCTCGTAGCTCGAGATGAGGGATCCTTTCCCTGCTTCGTCGGGAAAGAGTTCCCGGCGTTCCCGTCGCATCTCAAGAGGAGGCCCTCTCAACAGGAACGGCGAGAGGTACTCCAGGGTCGTGCCACCATTCCAAGAGTCCCCCAGATGTCTCAGTCCATTCCAGAGGAACCTCTTTTCCCTTCACCGGCTCGTCTTTCACGCCGAGGATCGACTCACACCAAGGTGGCACGTGGCACAGCCCTGTGGGAAAGCCTCGTGGGAAAGCCTCGAGGGACAGCCTCGAGGGAAAGCCACAGATCCCTTGATCCACGTGACAGGAAGCGTGACACTACTGCTGCAGCTCGGGAGGAAAGCGCACGTGCATGCCCCCACTCGAGACGAGGCCTGACTCCCCTGGGGAGACTCAGAAGCACCCCAAGATCCATGGCAACACTGGAGAGGAATCCTCAGGTTCCGGCCCCGACTCCACACAAGGACTGAGGCCCCGGCATGGACGGGAGAGGAATCCCGAGAGGTCCCCTAGCAACTCGCATGGGGACTGGCCTTTCCTGAGGCCACCAGAGCGGGTCCCTGAGGTCCCCGTCGTAACTCGAGAAGACCTGCCGCAACTCGAGAAAATCCAGGAGGTTCTCCCCTCCAGGCGAGATGAGGCCCATTTCCGCTGAGGCGTCTCGAGGCTGATCACACCTCACCTCTGGAACTTCGAAAGGGTCCTTCACACCCTTGGTGCAAATCAAGAAGTTCCCCGACATACCCGTCTCCACTCGAGAGGAATCACGAGAGTCCCGCCCACAACCAGAGGAGCCCCGTTTCCGCCTCGTAGCTCGAGATGAGGGATCCTTTCCCTGCTTCGTCGGGAAAGAGTTCCCGGCGTTCCCGTCGCATCTCAAGAGGAGGCCCTCTCAACAGGAACGGCGAGAGGTACTCCAGGGTCCTGCCACCATTCCAAGAGTCCCCCAGATGTCTCAGTCCATACCAGAGGAACCTCTTTTCCCTACACCGGCTCGTCTTTCACGCCGAAGATCGACTCACACCAAGGTGGCACGTGGCACAGCCCTGTGGGAAAGCCTCGTGGGAAAGCCTTGAGGGACAGCCTCGAGGGAAAGCCACAGATCCCTTGATCCACGTGACAGGAAGCGTGACACTACTGCTGCAGCTCGGGAGGAAAGCGCACGTGCAGGCCCCCACTCGAGACGAGGCCTGACTCCCCTGGGGAGACTCAGAAGCACCCCAAGATCCATGGCAACACTGGAGAGGAATCCTCAGGTTCCGGCCCCGACTCCACACAAGGACTGAGGCCCCGGCATGGACGGGAGAGGAAGCCCGAGAGGTCCCCTAGCAACTCGCATGGGGACTGGCCTTTCCTGAGGCCACCAGAGCGGGTCCCTGAGGTCCCCGTCGTAACTCGAGAAGACCTGCCGCAACTCGAGAAAATCCAAGAGGTTCCCCCTCCAGGCGAGATGAGGCCCATTTCCCCTGAGGCGTCTCGAGGCCGATCACACCTCACCTCTGGAACTTCGAAAGGGTCCTTCACACCCTTGGTGCAAATCAAGAAGTTCCCCGACATACCCGTCTCCACTCGAGAGGAATCAGGAGGGTCCAGCCCACATCCAGAGGAGCCCCGTTTCCGCCTCGTAGCTCGAGATGAGGGATCCTTTCCCTGCTTCGTCGGGAAAGAGTTCCCGGCGTTCCCATCGCATCTCAAGAGGAGGCCCTCTCAACAGGAACGGCGAGAGGAACTCCAGGGTCCTGCCACCATTCCAAGAGTCCCCCATATGTCTCAGTCCATACCAGAGGAACCTCTTTTCCCTACACCGGCTCGTCTTTCACGCCGAGGATCGACTCACACCAAGGTGGCACGTGGCACAGCCCTGTGGGAAAGCCTCGTGGGAAAGCCTCGTGGGACAGACTCGAGAGAAAGTCACAGATCCCTTGATCCACGTGACAGGAAGCGTGACACTACTGCTGCAGCTCGGGAGGAAAGCGCACGTGCATGCCCCCACTCGAGACGAGGCCTGACTCCCCTGGGGAGACTCAGAAGCACCCCAAGATCCATGGCAACACTGGAGAGGAATCCTCAGGTTCCGGCCCCGACTCCACACAAGGACTGAGGCCCCGGCATGGACGGGAGAGGAATCCCGAGAGGTCCCCTAGCAACTCGCATGGGGACTGGCCTTTCCTGAGGCCACCAGAGCGGGTCCCTGAGGTCCCCGTCGTAACTCGAGAAGACCTGCCGCAACTCGAGAAAATCCAGGAGGTTCTCCCCTCCAGGCGAGATGAGGCCCATTTCCGCTGAGGCGTCTCGAGGCTGATCACACCTCACCTCTGGAACTTCGAAAGGGTCCTTCACACCCTTGGTGCAAATCAAGAAGTTCCCCGACATACCCGTCTCCACTGGAGAGGAATCACGAGGGTCCCGCCCACATCCAGAGGAGCCCCGTTTCCGCCTCGTAGCTCGAGATGAGGGATCCTTTCCCTGCTTCGTCGGGAAAGAGTTCCCGGCCTTCCCGTCGCATCTCAAGAGGAGGCCCTCTCAACAGGAACGGCGAGAGGAACTCCAGGGTCGTGCCACCATTCCAAGAGTCCCCCAGATGTCTCAGTCCATTCCAGAGGAAACTCTTTTCCCTTCACCGGCTCGTCTTTCACGCCGAGGATCGACTCACACCAAGGTGGCACGTGGCACAGCCCTGTGGGAAAGCCTCGTGGGAAAGCCTCGAGGGACAGCCTCGTGGGAAAGCCACAGATCCCTTGATCCACGTGACAGGAAGCGTGACACTACTGCTGCAGCTCGGGAGGAAAGCGCACGTGCAGGCCCCCACTCGAGACGAGGCCTGACTCCCCTGGGGAGACTCAGAAGCACCCCAAGATCCATGGCAACACTGGAGAGGAATCCTCAGGTTCCGGCCCCGACTCCACACAAGGACTGAGGCCCCGGCATGGACGGGAGAGGAAGCCCGAGAGGTCCCCTAGCAACTCGCATGGGGATTGGCCTTTGCTGAGGCCACCAGAGCGGGTCCCTGAGGTCCCCGTCGTAACTCGAGAAGACCTGCCGCAACTCGAGAAAATCCAGGAGGTTCCCCCTCCAGGCGAGATGAGGCCCATTTCTGCTGAGGAGTCTCGAGGTCGATCACACCTCACCTCTGGAACTTCGAAAGTGTCCTTCACACCCTTGGTGCAAATCAAGAAGTTCCCCGACATACCCGTCTCCACTCGAGAGGAATCAAGAGGGTCCAGCCCACATCCAGAGGAGCCCCGTTTCCGCCTTGTAGCTCGAGATGAGGGATCCTTTCCCTGCTTCGTCGGGAAAGAGTTCCCGGCGTTCCCGTCGCATCTCAAGAGGAGGCCCTCTCAACAGGAACGGCGAGAGGAACTCCAGGGTCCTGCCACCATTCGAAGAGTCCCCCAGATGTCTCAGTCCATACCAGAGGAACCTCTTTTCCCTACACCGGCTCGTCTTTCACGCCGAGGATCGACTCACACCAAGGTGGCACGTGGCACAGCCCTGTGGGAAAGCCTCGTGGGAAAGCCTCGTGGGACAGACTCGAGAGAAAGTCACAGATCCCTTGATCCACGTGACAGGAAGCGTGACACTACTGCTGCAGCTCGGGAGGAAAGCGCACGTGCATGCCCCCACTCGAGACGAGGCCTGACTCCCCTGGGGAGACTCAGAAGCACCCCAAGATCCATGGCAACACTGGAGAGGAATCCTCAGGTTCCGGCCCCGACTCCACACAAGGACTGAGGCCCCGGCATGGACGGGAGAGGAATCCCGAGAGGTCCCCTAGCAACTCGCATGGGGACTGGCCTTTCCTGAGGCCACCAGAGCGGGTCCCTGAGGTCCCCGTCGTAACTCGAGAAGACCTGCCGCAACTGGAGAAAATCCAGGAGGTTCCCCCTCCAGGCGAGATGAGGCCCATTTCCGCTGAGGCGTCTCGAGGCTGATCACACCTCACCTCTGGAACTTCGAAAGGGTCCTTCACACCCTTGGTGCAAATCAAGAAGTTCCCCGACATACCCGTCTCCACTCGAGAGGAATCACGAGGGTCCCGTCCACAACCAGAGGAGCCCCGTTTCCGCCTCGTAGCTCGAGATGAGGGATCCTTTCCCTGCTTCGTCGGGAAAGAGTTCCCGGCGTTCCCGTCGCATCTCAAGAGGAGGCCCTCTCAACAGGAACGGCGAGAGGTACTCCAGGGTCGTGCCACCATTCCAAGAGTCCCCCAGATGTCTCAGTCCATTCCAGAGGAACCTCTTTTCCCTTCACCGGCTCGTCTTTCACGCCGAGGATCGACTCACACCAAGGTGGCACGTGGCACAGCCCTGTGGGAAAGCCTCGTGGGAAAGCCTCGAGGGACAGCCTCGAGGGAAAGACACAGATCCCTTGATCCACGTGACAGGAAGCGTGACACTACTGCTGCAGCTCGGGAGGAAAGCGCACGTGCATGCCCCCACTCGAGACGAGGCCTGACTCCCCTGGGGAGACTCAGAAGCACCCCAAGATCCATGGCAACACTGGAGAGGAATCCTCAGGTTCCGGCCCCGACTCCACACAAGGACTGAGGCCCCGGCATGGACGGGAGAGGAATCCCGAGAGGTCCCCTAGCAACTCGCATGGGGACTGGCCTTTCCTGAGGCCACCAGAGCGGGTCCCTGAGGTCCCCGTCGTAACTCGAGAAGACCTGCCGCAACTCGAGAAAATCCAGGAGGTTCTCCCCTCCAGGCGAGATGAGGCCCATTTCCGCTGAGGCGTCTCGAGGCTGATCACACCTCACCTCTGGAACTTCGAAAGGGTCCTTCACACCCTTGGTGCAAATCAAGAAGTTCCCCGACATACCCGTCTCCACTCGAGAGGAATCACGAGGGTCCCGCCCACATTCAGAGGAGCCCCGTTTCCGCCTCGTCGCTCGAGATGAGGGATCCTTTCCCTGCTTCGTCGGGAAAGAGTTCCCGGCGTTCCCGTCGCATCTCAAGAGGAGGCCCTCTCAACAGGAACGCCGAGAGGAACTCCAGGGTCGTGCCACCATTCCAAGAGTCCCCCAGATGTCTCAGTCCATTCCAGAGGAACCTCTTTTCCCTTCACCGGCTCGTCTTTCACGCCGAGGATCGACTCACACCAAGGTGGCACGTGGCACAGCCCTGTGGGAAAGCCTCGTGGGAAATCCTCGAGGGACAGCCTCGAGGGAAACCACAGATCCCTTGATCCACGTGACAGGAAGCGTGACACTACTGCTGCAGCGCGGGAGGAAAGCGCACGTGCATGCCCCCACTCGAGACGAGGCCTGACTCCCCTGGGGAGACTCAGAAGCACCCCAAGATCCATGGCAACACTGGAGAGGAATCCTCAGGTTCCGGCCCCGACTCCACACAAGGACTGAGGCCCCGGCATGGACGGGAGAGGAATCCCGAGAGGTCCCCTAGCAACTCGCATGGGGACTGGCCTTTCCTGAGGCCACCAGAGCGGGTCCCTGAGGTCCCCGTCGTAACTCGAGAAGACCTGCCGCAACTCGAGAAAATCCAGGAGGTTCTCCCTCCAGGCGAGATGAGGCCCATTTCCGCTGAGGCGTCTCGAGGCCGATCACACCTCACCTCTGGAACTTCGAAAGGGTCCTTCACAACCTTGGTGCAAATCAAGAAGTTCCCCCACATACCCGTCTCCACTCGAGAGGAATCAAGAGGGTCCAGCCCACATCCAGAGGAGCCCCCGTTTCCCGCCTCGTAGCTCGAGATGAGGGATCCTTTCCTGCTTCGTCGGGAAAGAGTTCCTGGCGTTCCCATCGCATCTCAAGAGGAGGCCCTCTCAACAGGAACGGCGAGAGGAACTCCAGGGTCCTGCCACCATTCCAAGAGTCCCCCAGATGTCTCAGTCCATACCAGAGGAACCTCTTTTCCCTACACCGGCTCGTCTTTCACGCCGAGGATCGACTCACACCAAGGTGGCACGTGGCACAGCCTTGTGGGAAAGCCTGGTGGGAAAGCCTCGTGGGACAGACTCGAGAGAAAGTCACAGATCCCTTGATCCACGTGACAGGAAGCGTGACACTACTGCTGCAGCTCGGGAGGAAAGCGCACGTGCATGCCCCCACTCGAGACGAGGCCTGACTCCCCTGGGGAGACTCAGAAGCATCCCAAGATCCATGGCAACACTGGAGAGGAATCCTCAGGTTCCGGCCCCGACTCCCCACAAGGACTGAGGCCCCGGCATGGACGGGAGAGGAATCCCGAGAGGTCCCCTAGCAACTCGCATGGGGACTGGCCTTTCCTGAGGCCACCAGAGCGGGTCCCTGAGGTCCCCGTCGTAACTCGAGAAGACCTGCCGCAACTCGAGAAAATCCAGGAGGTTCTCCCCTCCAGGCGAGATGAGGCCCATTTCCGCTGAGGCGTCTCGAGGCTGATCACACCTCACCTCTGGAACTTCGAAAGGGTCCTTCACACCCTTGGTGCAAATCAAGAAGTTCCCCGACATACCCGTCTCCACTCGAGAGGAATCACGAGGGTCCCGCCCACATCCAGAGGAGCCCCGTTTGCGCCTCGTAGCTCGAGATGAGGGATCCTTTCCCTGCTTCGTCGGGAAAGAGTTCCCGGCCTTCCCGTCGCATCTCAAGAGGAGGCCCTCTCAACAGGAACGGCGAGAGGAACTCCAGGGTCGTGCCACCACTCCAAGAGTCCCCCAGATGTCTCAGTCCATTCCCGAGGAACCTCTTTGCCCTTCACCGGCTCGTCTTTCACACCGAGGATCGACTCACACCAAGGTGTCACGTGGCACAGCCCTGTGGGAAAGCCTCGTGGGAAAGCCTCGAAGGACAGCCTCGAGGGAAAGCCACAGATCCCTTGTTCCACGTGACAGGAAGCGTGACACTACTGCTGCAGCTCGGGAGGAAAGCGCACGTGCATGCCCCCACTCGAGACGAGGCCTGACTCACCTGGGGAGACTCAGAAGCACCCCAAGATCCATGGCAACACTGGAGAGGAATCCTCAGGTTCCGGCCCCGACTCCACACAAGGACTGAGGCCCCGGCATGGACGGGAGAGGAATCCCGAGAGGTCCCCTAGCAACTCGCATGGGGACTGGCCTTTCCTGAGGCCACCAGAGCGGGTCCCTGAGGTCCCCGTCGTAACTCGAGAAGACCTGCCGCAACTCGAGAAAATCCAGGAGGTTCCCCCTCCAGGCGAGATGAGGCCCATTTCCGCTGAGGCGTCTCGAGGCTGATCACACCTCACCTCTGGAACTTCGAAAGGGTCCTTCACACCCTTGGTGCAAATCAAGAAGTTCCCCGACATACCCGTCTCCACTCGAGAGGAATCAAGAGGGTCCAGCCCACATCCAGAGGAGCCCCGTTTCCGCCTTGTAGCTCGAGATGAGGGATCCTTTCCCTGCTTCGTCGGGAAAGAGTTCCCGGCGTTCCCGTCGCATCTCAAGAGGAGGCCCTCTCAACAGGAACGGCGAGAGGAACTCCAGGGTCCTGCCACCATTCCAAGAGTCCCCCAGATGTCTCAGTCCATACCAGAGGAACCCTCTTTTCCCTACACCGGCTCGTCTTTCACGCCGAGGATCGACTCCACACCAAGGTGGCACGTGGCACAGCCCTGTGGGAAAGCCTCGTGGGAAAGCCTCGTGGGACAGACTCGAGAGAAAGTCACAGATCCCTTGATCCACGTGACAGGAAGCGTGACACTACTGCTGCAGCTCGGGAGGAAAGCGCACGTGCATGCCCCCACTCGAGACGAGGCCTGACTCCCCTGGGGAGACTCAGAAGCACCCCAAGATCCATGGCAACACTGGAGAGGAATCCTCAGGTTCCGGCCCCGACTCCACACAAGGACTGAGGCCCCGGCATGGACGGGAGAGGAATCCCGAGAGGTCCCCTAGCAACTCGCATGGGGACTGGCCTTTCCTGAGGCCACCAGAACGGGTCCCTGAGGTCCCCGTCGTAACTCGAGAAGACCTGCCGCAACTGGAGAAAATCCAGGAGGTTCCCCCTCCAGGCGAGATGAGGCCCATTTCCGCTGAGGCGTCTCGAGGCTGATCACACTCACCTCTGGAACTTCGAAAGGGTCCTTCACACCCTTGGTGCAAATCAAGAAGTTCCCCGACATACCCGTCTCCACTCGAGAGGAATCACGAGGGTCCCGTCCACAACCAGAGGAGCCCCGTTTCCGCCTCGTAGCTCGAGATGAGGGATCCTTTCCCTGCTTCGTCGGGAAAGAGTTCCCGGCGTTCCCGTCGCATCTCAAGAGGAGGCCCTCTCAACAGGAACGGCGAGAGGTACTCCAGGGTCGTGCCACCATTCCAAGAGTCCCCCAGATGTCTCAGTCCATTCCAGAGGAACCTCTTTTCCCTTCACCGGCTCGTCTTTCACGCCGAGGATCGACTCACACCAAGGTGGCACGTGGCACAGCCCTGTGGGAAAGCCTCGTGGGAAAGCCTCGAGGGACAGCCTCGAGGGAAAGCCACAGATCCCTTGATCCACGTGACAGGAAGCGTGACACTACTGCTGCAGCTCGGGAGGAAAGCGCACGTGCATGCCCCCACTCGAGACGAGGCCTGACTCCCCTGGGGAGACTCAGAAGCACCCCAAGATCCATGGCAACACTGGAGAGGAATCCTCAGGTTCCGGCCCCGACTCCACACAAGGACTGAGGCCCCGGCATGGACGGGAGAGGAATCCCGAGAGGTCCCCTAGCAACTCGCATGGGGACTGGCCTTTCCTGAGGCCACCAGAGCGGGTCCCTGAGGTCCCCGTCGTAACTCGAGAAGACCTGCCGCAACTCGAGAAAATCCAGGAGGTTCTCCCCTCCAGGCGAGATGAGGCCCATTTCCGCTGAGGCGTCTCGAGGCTGATCACACCTCACCTCTGGAACTTCGAAAGGGTCCTTCACACCCTTGGTGCAAATCAAGAAGTTCCCCGACATACCCGTCTCCACTCGAGAGGAATCACGAGGGTCCCGCCCACATTCAGAGGAGCCCCGTTTCCGCCTCGTCGCTCGAGATGAGGGATCCTTTCCCTGCTTCGTCGGGAAAGAGTTCCCGGCGTTCCCGTCGCATCTCAAGAGGAGGCCCTCTCAACAGGAACGCCGAGAGGAACTCCAGGGTCGTGCCACCATTCCAAGAGTCCCCCAGATGTCTCAGTCCATTCCAGAGGAACCTCTTTTCCCTTCACCGGCTCGTCTTTCACGCCGAGGATCGACTCACACCAAGGTGGCACGTGGCACAGCCCTGTGGGAAAGCCTCGTGGGAAATCCTCGAGGGACAGCCTCGAGGGAAACCACAGATCCCTTGATCCACGTGACAGGAAGCGTGACACTACTGCTGCAGCGCGGGAGGAAAGCGCACGTGCATGCCCCCACTCGAGACGAGGCCTGACTCCCCTGGGGAGACTCAGAAGCACCCCAAGATCCATGGCAACACTGGAGAGGAATCCTCAGGTTCCGGCCCCGACTCCACACAAGGACTGAGGCCCCGGCATGGACGGGAGAGGAATCCCGAGAGGTCCCCTAGCAACTCGCATGGGGACTGGCCTTTCCTGAGGCCACCAGAGCGGGTCCCTGAGGTCCCCGTCGTAACTCGAGAAGACCTGCCGCAACTCGAGAAAATCCAGGAGGTTCTCCCTCCAGGCGAGATGAGGCCCATTTCCGCTGAGGCGTCTCGAGGCCGATCACACCTCACCTCTGGAACTTCGAAAGGGTCCTTCACACCCTTGGTGCAAATCAAGAAGTTCCCCGACATACCCGTCTCCACTCGAGAGGAATCAAGAGGGTCCAGCCCACATCCAGAGGAGCCCCGTTTCCGCCTCGTAGCTCGAGATGAGGGATCCTTTCCCTGCTTCGTCGGGAAAGAGTTCCTGGCGTTCCCATCGCATCTCAAGAGGAGGCCCTCTCAACAGGAACGGCGAGAGGAACTCCAGGGTCCTGCCACCATTCCAAGAGTCCCCCAGATGTCTCAGTCCATACCAGAGGAACCTCTTTTCCGTACACCGGCTCGTCTTTCACGCCGAGGATCGACTCACACCAAGGTGGCACGTGGCACAGCCCTGTGGGAAAGCCTGGTGGGAAAGCCTCGTGGGACAGACTCGAGAGAAAGTCACAGATCCCTTGATCCACGTGACAGGAAGCGTGACACTACTGCTGCAGCTCGGGAGGAAAGCGCACGTGCATGCCCCCACTCGAGACGAGGCCTGACTCCCCTGGGGAGACTCAGAAGCACCCCAAGATCCATGGCAACACTGGAGAGGAATCCTCAGGTTCCGGCCCCGACTCCCCACAAGGACTGAGGCCCCGGCATGGATGGGAGAGGAATCCCGAGAGGTCCCCTAGCAACTCGCATGGGGACTGGCCTTTCCTGAGGCCACCAGAGCAGGTCCCTGAGGTCCCCGTCGTAACTCGAGAAGACCTGCCGCAACTCGAGAAAATCCAGGAGGTTCTCCCCTCCACGCGAGATGAGGCCCATTTCCGCTGAGGCGTCTCGAGGCTGATCACACCTCACCTCTGGAACTTCGAAAGGGTCCTTCACACCCTTGGTGCAAATCAAGAAGTTCCCCGACATACCCGTCTCCACTCGAGAGGAATCACGAGGGTCCCGCCCACATCCAGAGGAGCCCCGTTTCCGCCTCGTAGCTCGAGATGAGGGATCCTTTCCCTGCTTCGTCGGGAAAGAGTTCCCGGCCTTCCCGTCGCATCTCAAGAGGAGGCCCTCTCAACAGGAACGGCGAGAGGAACTCCAGGGTCGTGCCACCACTCCAAGAGTCCCCCAGATGTCTCAGTCCATTCCCGAGGAACCTCTTTGCCCTTCACCGGCTCGTCTTTCACACCGAGGATCGACTCACACCAAGGTGTCACGTGGCACAGCCCTGTGGGAAAGCCTCGTGGGAAAGCCTCGAAGGACAGCCTCGAGGGAAAGCCACAGATCCCTTGTTCCACGTGACAGGAAGCGTGACACTACTGCTGCAGCTCGGGAGGAAAGCGCACGTGCATGCCCCCACTCGAGACGAGGCCTGACTCCCCTGGGGAGACTCAGAAGCACCCCAAGATCCATGGCAACACTGGAGAGGAATCCTCAGGTTCCGGCCCCGACTCCACACAAGGACTGAGGCCCCGGCATGGACGGGAGAGGAATCCCGAGAGGTCCCCTAGCAACTCGCATGGGGACTGGCCTTTCCTGTGGCCACCAGAGCGGGTCCCTGAGGTCCCCGTCGTAACTCGAGAAGACCTGCCGCAACTGGAGAAAATCCAGGAGGTTCCCCCTCCAGGCGAGATGAGGCCCATTTCCGCTGAGGCGTCTCGAGGCTGATCACACCTCACCTCTGGATCTTCGAAAGGGTCCTTCACACCCTTGGTGCAAATCAAGAAGTTCCCCGACATACCCGTCTCCACTCGAGAGGAATCACGAGGGTCCCGCCCACAACCAGAGGAGCACCGTTTCCGCCTCTTAGCTCGAGATGAGGGATCCTTTCCCTGCTTCGTCGGGAAAGAGTTCCCGGCGTTCCCGTCGCATCTCAAGAGGAGGCCCTCTCAACAGGAACGGCGAGAGGTACTCCAGGGTCGTGCCACCATTCCAAGAGTCCCCCAGATGTCTCAGTCCATTCCAGAGGAACCTCTTTTCCCTTCACCGGCTCGTCTTTCACGCCGAGGATCGACTCACACCAAGGTGGCACGTGGCACAGCCCTGTGGGAAAGCCTCGTGGGAAAGCCTCGAGGGACAGCCTCGAGGGAAAGCCACAGATCCCTTGATCCACGTGACAGGAAGCGTGACACTACTGCTGCAGCTCGGGAGGAAAGCGCACGTGCATGCCCCCACTCGAGACGAGGCCTGACTCCCCTGGGGAGACTCAGAAGCACCCCAAGATCCATGGCAACACTGGAGAGGAATCCTCAGGTTGCGGCCCCGACTCCACACAAGGACTGAGGCCCCGGCATGGACGGGAGAGGAATCCCGAGAGGTCCCCTAGCAACTCGCATGGGGACTGGCCTTTCCTGAGGCCACCAGAGCGGGTCCCTGAGGTCCCCGTCGTAACTCGAGAAGACCTGCCGCAACTCGAGAAAATCCAGGAGGTTCTCCCCTCCAGGCGAGATGAGGCCCATTTCCGCTGAGGCGTCTCGAGGCTGATCACACCTCACCTCTGGAACTTCGAAAGGGTGCTTCACACCCTTGGTGCAAATCAAGAAGTTCCCCGACATACCCGTCTCCACTCGAGAGGAATCACGAGGGTCCCGCCCACATCCAGAGGAGCCCCGTTTCCGCCTCGTAGCTCGAGATGAGGGATCCTTTCCCTGCTTCGTCGGGAAAGAGTTCCTGGCGTTCCCATCGCATCTCAAGAGGAGGCCCTCTCAACAGGAACGGCGAGAGGAACTCCAGGGTCCTGCCACCATTCCAAGAGTCCCCCAGATGTCTCAGTCCATACCAGAGGAACCTCTTTTCCCTACACCGGCTCGTCTTTCACGCCGAGGATCGACTCACACCAAGGTGGCACGTGGCACAGCCCTGTGGGAAAGCCTGGTGGGAAAGCCTCGTGGGACAGACTCGAGAGAAAGTCACAGATCCCTTGATCCACGTGACAGGAAGCGTGACACTACTGCTGCAGCTCGGGAGGAAAGCGCACGTGCATGCCCCCACTCGAGACGAGGCCTGACTCCCCTGGGGAGACTCAGAAGCACCCCAAGATCCATGGCAACACTGGAGAGGAATCCTCAGGTTCCGGCCCCGACTCCCCACAAGGACTGAGGCCCCGGCATGGACGGGAGAGGAATCCTGAGAGGTCCCCTAGCAACTCGCATGGGGACTGGCCTTTCCTGAGGCCACCAGAGCGGGTCCCTGAGGTCCCCGTCGTAACTCGAGAAGACCTGCCGCAACTCGAGAAAATCCAGGAGGTTCTCCCCTCCAGGCGAGATGAGGCCCATTTCCGCTGAGGCGTCTCGAGGCTGATCACACCTCACCTCTGGAACTTCGAAAGGGTCCTTCACACCCTTGGTGCAAATCAAGAAGTTCCCCGACATACCCGTCTCCACTCGAGAGGAATCACGAGGGTCCCGCCCACATCCAGAGGAGCCCCGTTTGCGCCTCGTAGCTCGAGATGAGGGATCCTTTCCCTGCTTCGTCGGGAAAGAGTTCCCGGCCTTCCCGTCGCATCTCAAGAGGAGGCCCTCTCAACAGGAACGGCGAGAGGAACTCCAGGGTCGTGCCACCATTCCAAGAGTCCCCCAGATGTCTCAGTCCATTCCAGAGGAAACTCTTTTCCCTTCACCGGCTCGTCTTTCACGCCGAGGATCGACTCACACCAAGGTGGCACGTGGCACAGCCCTGTGGGAAAGCCTCGTGGGAAAGCCTCGAGGGACAGCCTCGAGGGAAAGCCACAGATCCCTTGTTCCACGTGACAGGAAGCGTGACACTACTGCTGCACTTCGGGAGGAAAGCGCACGTGCATGCCCCCACTCGAGACGAGGCCTGACTCCCCTGGGGAGACTCAGAAGCACCCCAAGATCCATGGCAACACTGGAGAGGAATCCTCAGGTTCCGGCCCAGACTCCACACAAGGACTGAGGCCCCGGCATGGACGGGAGAGGAATCCCGAGAGGTCCCCTAGCAACTCGAATGGGGACTGGCCTTTCCTGAGGCCACCAGAGCGGGTCCCTGAGATCCCCGTCGTAACTCGAGAAGAGCTGCCGCAACTCGAGAAAATCCAGGAAGTTCTCCCCTCCAGGCGAGACGAGGCCCATTTCCGCTGAGGCGTCTCGAGGCTGATCACACCTCACCTCTGGAACTTCGAAAGGGTCCTTCACACCCTTGGTGCAAATCAAGAAGTTCCACGACATACCCGTCTCCACTGGAGAGGAATCACTAGGGTCCCGCCCACATCCAGAGGAGCCCCGTTTCTGCCTCGTAGCTCGAGATGAGGGATCCTTTCCCTGCTTCGTCGGGAAAGAGTTCCCGGCCTTCCCGTCGCATCTCAAGAGGAGGCCCTCTCAACAGGAACGGCGAGAGGAACTCCAGGGTCGTGCCACCATTCCAAGAGTCCCCCAGATGTCTCAGTCCATTCCAGAGGAACCTCTTTTCCCTTCACCGGCTCGTCTTTCACGCCGAGGATCGACTCACACCAAGGTGGCACGTGACACAGCCCTGTGGGAAAGCCTCGTGGGAAAGCCTCGAGGGACAGCCTCGAGGGAAACCACAGATCCCTTGATCCACGTGACAGGAAGCGTGACACTACTGCTGCAGCGCGGGAGGAAAGCGCACGTGCATGCCCCCACTCGAGACGAGGCCTGACTCCCCTGGGGAGACTCAGAAGCACCCCAAGATCCATGGCAACACTGGAGAGGAATCCTCAGGTTCCGGCCCCGACTCCACACAAGGACTGAGGCCCCGGCATGGACGGGAGAGGAATCCCGAGAGGTCCCCTAGCAACTCGCATGGGGACTGGCCTTTCCTGAGGCCACCCGAGCGGGTCCCTGAGGTCCCCGTCGTAACTCGAGAAGACCTGCCGCAACTCGAGAAAATCCAGGAGGTTCTCCCCTCCAGGCGAGATGAGGCCCATTTCCACTGAGGCGTCTCGAGGCTGATCACACCTCACCTCTGGAACTTCGAAAGGGTCCTTCACACCCTTGGTGCAAATCAAGAAGTTCCCCGACATACCCGTCTCCAATCGAGAGGAATAACGAGGGTACAGCCCACATCCAGAGGAGCCCCGTTTCCGCCTCGTAGCTCGAGATGAGGGATCCTTTCCCTGCTTCGTCGGGAAAGAGTTCCCGGCGTTCCCGTCGCATCTCAAGAGGAGGCCCTCTCAACAGGAACGGCGAGAGAAACTCCAGGGTCGTGCCACCATTCCAAGAGTCCCCCAGATGTCTCAGTCCATTCCAGAGGAACCTCTTTTCCCTTCACCGGCTCGTCTTTCACGCTGAGGATCGATTCACACCAAGGTGGCACGTGGCACAGCCCTGTGGGAAAGCCTCGTGGGAAAGCCTCGAGGGACAGCCTCGAGGGAAAGCCACAGATCCCTTGATCCACGTGACAGGAAGCGTGACACTACTGCTGCAGCTCGGGAGGAAAGCGCACGTGCATGCCCCCACTCGAGACGAGGCCTGACTCCCCTGGGGAGACTCAGAAGCACCCCAAGATCCATGGCAACACTGGAGAGGAATCCTCAGGTTCCGGCCCCGACTCCACACAAGGACTGAGGCCCCAGCATGGACGGGAGAGGAATCCCGAGAGGTCCCCTAGCAACTCGCATGGGGACTGGCCTTTCCTGAGGCCACCAGAGCGGGTCCCTGAGGTCCCCGTCGTAACTCGAGAAGACCTGCCGCAACTCGAGAAAATCCAGGAGGTTCTCCCCTCCAGGCGAGATGAGGCCCATTTCCGCTGAGGCGTCTCGAGGCTGATCACACCTCACCTCTGGAACTTCGAAAGGGTCCTTCACACCCTTGGTGCAAATCAAGAAGTTCCCCGACATACCCGTCTCCACTCGAGAGGAATCACGAGGGTCCCGGCCACATCCAGAGGAGCCCCGTTTCCGCCTCGTCGCTCGAGATGAGGGATCCTTTCCCTGCTTCGTCGGGAAAGAGTTCCCGGCGTTCCCGTCGCATCTCAAGAGGAGGCCCTCTCTACAGGAACGGCGAGAGGAACTCCAGGGTCGTGCCACCATTCCAAGAGTCCCCCAGATGTCTCAGTCCATTCCAGAGGAACCTCTTTTCCCTTCACCGGCTCGTCTTTCACGCCGAGGATCGACTCACACCAAGGTGGCATGTGGCACAGCCCTGTGGGAAAGCCTCGTGGGAAAGCCTCGAGGGACAGCCTCGAGGGAAAGCCACAGATCCCTTGATCCACGTGACAGGAAGCGTGACACTACTGCTGCAGCTCGGGAGGAAAGCGCACGTGCATGCCCCCACTCGAGACGAGGCCTGACTCCCCTGGGGAGACTCAGAAGCACCCCAAGATCCATGGCAACACTGGAGAGGAATCCTCAGGTTCCGGCCCCGACTCCACACAAGGACTGAGGCCCCGGCATGGACGGGAGAGGAATCCCGAGAGGTCCCCTAGCAACTCGCATGGGGACTGGCCTTCCCTGAGGCCACCAGAGCGGGTCCCTGAGGTCCCCGTCGTAACTCGAGAAGACCTGCCGCAACTCGAGAAAATCCAGGAGGTTCTCCCCTCCAGGCGAGATGAGGCCCATTTCCGCTGAGGCGTCTCGAGGCTGATCACACCTCACCTCTGGAACTTCGAAAGGGTCCTTCACACCCTTGGTGCCAATCAAGAAGTTCCCCGACATACCCGTCTCCACTCGAGAGGAATCACGAGGGTCCAGCCCACATCCAGAGGAGCCCCGTTTCCGCCTCGTAGCTCGAGATGAGGGATCCTTTCCCTGCTTCGTCGGGAAAGAGTTCCCGGCGTTCCCGTCGCATCTCAAGAGGAGGCCCTCTCAACAGGAACGGCGAGAGGAACTCCAGGGTCGTGCCACCATTCCAAGAGTCCCCCAGATGTCTCAGTCCATTCCAGAGGAACCTCTTTTCCCTTCACCGGCTCGTCTTTCACGCCGAGGATCGACTCACACCAAGGTGGCACGTGGCACAGCCCTGTGGGAAAGCCTCCTGGGAAAGCCTCGAGGGACAGCCACGAGGGAAACCACAGATCCCTTGATCCACGTGACAGGAAGCGTGACACTACTGCTGCAGCTCGGGAGGAAAGCGCACGTGCATGCCCCCACTCGAGACGAGGCCTGACTCCCCTGGGGACACTCAGAAGCACCCCAAGATCCATGGCAACACTGGAGAGGAATCCTCAGGTTCCGGCCCCGACTCCACACAAGGACTGAGGCCCCGGCATGGACGGGAGAGGAATCCCGAGAGGTCCCCTAGCAACTCGCATGGGGACTGGCCTTTCCTGAGGCCACCAGAGCGGGTCCCTGAGGTCCCCGTCGTAACTCGAGAAGACCTGCCGCAACTGGAGAAAATCCAGGAGGTTTCCCCTCCAGGCGAGATGAGGCCCATTTCCGCTGAGGCGTCTCGAGGCTGATCACACCTCACCTCTGGAACTTCGAAAGGGTCCTTCACACCCTTGGTGCAAATCAAGAAGTTCCCCGACATACCCGTCTCCACTCGAGAGGAATCACGAGGGTCCCGCCCACATCCAGAGGAGCCCCGTTTCCGCCTCGTAGCTCGAGATGAGGGATCCTTTCCCTGCTTCGTCGGGAAAGAGTTCCCGGCGTTCCCGTCGCATCTCAAGAGGAGGCCCTCTCAACAGGAACGGCGAGAGGAACTCCAGGGTCCTGCCACCATTCCAAGAGTCCCCCAGATGTCTCAGTCCATTCCAGAGGAACCTCTTTTCCCTTCACCGGCTCGTCTTTCACGCCGAGGATCGACTCACACCAAGGTGGCACGTGGCACAGCCCTGTGGGAAAGCCTCGTGGGAAAGCCTCGAGGGACAGCCTCGAGCGAAAGCCACAGATCCCTTGATCCACGTGACAGGAAGCGTGACACTACTGCTGCAGCACGGGAGGAAAGCGCACGTGCATGCCCCCACTCGAGACGAGGCCTGACTCCCCTGGGGAGACTCAGAAGCACCCCAAGATCCATGGCAACACTGGAGAGGAATCCTCAGGTTCCGGCCCCGACTCCACACAAGGACTGAGGCCCCGGCATGGACGGGAGAGGAATTCCGAGAGGTCCCCTAGCAACTCGCATTGGGACTGGCCTTTCCTGAGGCCACCAGAGCGGGTCCCTGAGGTCCCCGTCGTAACTCGAGAAGACCTGCCGCAACTGGAGAAAATCCAGGAGGTTCCCCCTCAAGGCGAGATGAGGCCCATTTCCGCTGAGGCGTCTCGAGGCTGATCACACCTCACCTCTGGAACTTCGAAAGGGTCCTTCACACCCTTGGTGCAAATCAAGAAGTTCCCCGACATACCCGTCTCCAATCGAGAGGAATCACGAGGGTCCCGCCCACATCCAGAGGAGCCCCGTTTCCGCCTCGTAGCTCGAGATGAGGGATCCTTTCCCTGCTTCGTCGGGAAAGAGTTCCCGGCGTTCCCGTCGCATCTCAAGAGGAGGCCCTCTCAACAGGAACGGCGAGAGGAACTCCAGGGTCGTGCCACCATTCCAAGAGTCCCCCAGATGTCTCAGTCCATTCCAGAGGAACCTCTTTTCCCTTCACCGGCTCGTCTTTCACGCCGAGGATCGACTCACACCAGGGTGGCACGTGGCACAGCCCTGTGGGAAAGCCTCGTGGGAAAGCCTCGAGGGACAGCCTCGAGGGAAAGCCACAGATCCCTTGATCCACGTGACAGGAAGCGTGACACTACTGCTGCAGCTCGGGAGGAAAGCGCACGTGCATGCCCCCACTCGAGACGAGGCCTGACTCCCCTGGGGAGACTCAGAAGCACCCCAAGATCCATGGCAACACTGGAGAGGAATCCTCAGGTTCCGGCCCCGACTCCACACAAGGACTGAGGCCCCGGCATGGACGGGAGAGGAATCCCGAGAGGTCCCCTAGCAACTCGCATGGGGACTGGCCTTTCCTGAGGCCACCAGAGCGGGTCCCTGAGGTCCCCGTCGTAACTCGAGAAGACCTGCCGCAACTCGAGAAAATCCAGGAGGTTCTCCCCTCCAGGAGAGATGAGGCCCATTTCCGCTGAGGCGTCTCGAGGCTGATCACACCTCACCTCTGGAACTTCGAAAGGGTCCTTCACACCCTTGGTGCAAATCAAGAAGTTCCCCGACATACCCGTCTCCACTCGAGAGGAATCACGAGGGTCCCGCCCACATCCAGAGGAGCCCCGTTTCCGCCTCGTCGCTCGAGATGAGGGATCCTTTCCCTGCTTCGTCGGGAAAGAGTTCCCGGCGTTCCCGTCGCATCTCAAGAGGAGGCCCTCTCTACAGGAACGGCGAGAGGAACTCCAGGGTCGTGCCACCATTCCAAGAGTCCCCCAGATGTCTCAGTCCATTCCAGAGGAACCTCTTTTCCCTTCACCGGCTCGTCTTTCACGCCGAGGATCGACTCACACCAAGGTGGCACGTGGCACAGCCCTGTGGGAAAGCCTCGTGGGAAAGCCTCGAGGGACAGCCTCGAGGGAAAGCCACAGATCCCTTGATCCACGTGACAGGAAGCGTGACACTACTGCTGCAGCTCGGGAGGAAAGCGCACGTGCATGCCCCCACTCGAGACGAGGCCTGACTCCCCTGGGGAGACTCAGAAGCACCCCAAGATCCATGGCAACACTGGAGAGGAATCCTCAGGTTCCGGCCCCGACTCCACACAAGGACTGAGGCCCCGGCATGGACGGGAGAGGAATCCCGAGAGGTCCCCTAGCAACTCGCATGGGGACTGGCCTTTCCTGAGGCCACCAGAGCGGGTCCCTGTGGTCCCCGTCGTAACTCGAGAAGACCTGCCGCAACTCGAGATAATCCAGGAGGTTCTCCCCTCCAGGCGAGATGAGGCCCATTTCCACTGAGGTGTCTCGAGGCTGATCACACCTCACATCTGGAACTTCGAAAGGGTCCTTCACACCCTTGGTGCAAATCAAGAAGTTCCCCAACCTAGCAGTCTCCACTCGAGAGGAATCACGAGGGTCCCGCCCACATCCAGAGGAGCCCCGTTTCCGCCTCGTCGCTCGAGATGAGGGATCCTTTCCCTGCTTCGTCGGGAAAGAGTTCCCGGCGTTCCCGTCGCATCTCAAGAGGAGGCCCTCTCAACAGGAACGGCGAGAGGAACTCCAGGGTCGTGCCACCATTCCAAGAGTCCCCCAGATGTCTCAGTCCATTCCAGAGGAACCTCTTTTCCCTTCACCGGCTCGTCTTTCACGCTGAGGATCGACTCACACCAAGGTGGCACGTGGCACAGCCCTGTGGGAAAGCCTCGTGGGAAAGCCTCGAGGGACAGCCTCGACGGAAAACCACAGATCCCTTGATCCACGTGAGAGGAAGCGTGACACTACTGCTGCAGCTCGGGAGGAAAGCGCACGTGCATGCCCCCACTCGAGACGAGGCCTGACTCCCCTGGGGAGACTCAGAAACACCCCAAGATCCATGGCAACACTGGAGAGGAATCCTCAGGTTCCGGCCCCGACTCCACACAAGGACTGAGGCACCGGCATGGACGGGAGAGGAATCCAGAGAGGTCCACTAGCAACTCGCATGGGGACTGGCCTTTCCTGAGGCCACCAGAGCGGGTCCCTGAGGTCCCCGTCGTAACTCGAGAAGACCTGCCGCAACTCGAGAAAATCCAGGAGGTTCTCCCCTCCAGCCGAGATGAGGCCCATTTCCACTGAGGCGTCTCGAGGCTGATCACACCTCACCTCTGGAACTTCGAAAGGGTCCTTCACACCCTTGATGCAAATCAAGAAGTTCCCCGACATACCCGTCTCCAATCGAGAGGAATAACGAGGGTACAGCCCACATCCAGAGGAGCCCCGTTTCCGCCTCGTAGCTCGAGATGAGGGATCCTTTCCCTGCTTCGTCGGGAAAGAGTTCCCGGCGTTCCCGTCGCATCTCAAGAGGAGGCCCTCTCAACAGGAACGGCGAGAGAAACTCCAGGGTCGTGCCACCATTCCAAGAGTCCCCCAGATGTCTCAGTCCATTCCAGAGGAACCTCTTTTCCCTTCACCGGCTCGTCTTTCACGCTGAGGATCGACTCACACCAAGGTGGCACGTGGCACAGCCCTGTGGGAAAGCCTCGTGGGAAAGCCTCGAGGGACAGCCTCGAGGGAAAGCCACAGATCCCTTGATCCACGTGACAGGAAGCGTGACACTACTGCTGCAGCTCGGGAGGAAAGCGCACGTGCATGCCCCCACTCGAGACGAGGCCTGACTCCCCTGGGGAGACTCAGAAGCACCCCAAGATCCATGGCAACACTGGAGAGGAATCCTCAGGTTCCGGCCCCGACTCCACACAAGGACTGAGGCCCCGGCATGGACGGGAGAGGAATCCCGAGAGGTCCCCTAGCAACTCGCATGGGGACTGGCCTTTCCTGAGGCCACCAGAGCGGGTCCCTGAGGTCCCCGTCGTAACTCGAGAAGACCTGCCGCAACTCGAGAAAATCCAGGAGGTTCTCCCCTCCAGGCGAGATGAGGCCCATTTCCGCTGAGGCGTCTCGAGGCTGATCACACCTCACCTCTGGAACTTCGAAAGGGTCCTTCACACCCTTGGTGCAAATCAAGAAGTTCCCCGACATACCCGTCTCCACTCGAGAGGAATCACGAGGGTCCCGCCCACATCCAGAAGAGCCCCGTTTCCGCCTCGTCGCTCGAGATGAGGGATCCTTTCCCTGCTTCGTCGGGAAAGAGTTCCCGGCGTTCCCGTCGCATCTCAAGAGGAGGCCCTCTCAACAGGAACGGCGAGAGGAACTCCAGGGTCGTGCCACCATTCCAAGAGTCCCCCAGATGTCTCAGTCCATTCCAGAGGAACCTCTTTTCCCTTCACCGGCTCGTCTTTCACGCCGAGGATCGACTCACACCAGGGTGGCACGTGGCACAGCCCTGTGGGAAAGCCTCGTGGGAAAGCCTCGAGGGACAGCCTCGAGGGAAAGCCACAGATCCCTTGATCCACGTGACAGGAAGCGTGACACTACTGCTGCAGCTCGGGAGGAAAGCGCACGTGCATGCCCCCACTCGAGACGAGGCCTGACTCCCCTGGGGAGACTCAGAAGCACCCCAAGATCCATGGCAACACTGGAGAGGAATCCTCAGGTTCCGGCCCCGACTCCACACAAGGACTGAGGCCCCGGCATGGACGGGAGAGGAATCCCGAGAGGTCCCCTAGCAACTCGCATGGGGACTGGCCTTTCCTGAGGCCACCAGAGCGGGTCCCTGAGGTCCCCGTCGTAACTCGAGAAGACCTGCCGCAACTCGAGAAAATCCAGGAGGTTCTCCCCTCCAGGAGAGATGAGGCCCATTTCCGCTGAGGCGTCTCGAGGCTGATCACACCTCACCTCTGGAACTTCGAAAGGGTCCTTCACACCCTTGGTGCAAATCAAGAAGTTCCCCGACATACCCGTCTCCACTCGAGAGGAATCACGAGGGTCCCGCCCACATCCAGAGGAGCCCCGTTTCCGCCTCGTCGCTCGAGATGAGGGATCCTTTCCCTGCTTCGTCGGGAAAGAGTTCCCGGCGTTCCCGTCGCATCTCAAGAGGAGGCCCTCTCTACAGGAACGGCGAGAGGAACTCCAGGGTCGTGCCACCATTCCAAGAGTCCCCCAGATGTCTCAGTCCATTCCAGAGGAACCTCTTTTCCCTTCACCGGCTCGTCTTTCACGCCGAGGATCGACTCACACCAAGGTGGCACGTGGCACAGCCCTGTGGGAAAGCCTCGTGGGAAAGCCTCGAGGGACAGCCTCGAGGGAAAGCCACAGATCCCTTGATCCACGTGACAGGAAGCGTGACACTACTGCTGCAGCTCGGGAGGAAAGCGCACGTGCATGCCCCCACTCGAGACGAGGCCTGACTCCCCTGGGGAGACTCAGAAGCACCCCAAGATCCATGGCAACACTGGAGAGGAATCCTCAGGTTCCGGCCCCGACTCCACACAAGGACTGAGGCCCCGGCATGGACGGGAGAGGAATCCCGAGAGGTCCCCTAGCAACTCGCATGGGGACTGGCCTTTCCTGAGGCCACCAGAGCGGGTTCCTGTGGTCCCCGTCGTAACTCGAGAAGACCTGCCGCAACTCGAGATAATCCAGGAGGTTCTCCCCTCCAGGCGAGATGAGGCCCATTTCCACTGAGGTGTCTCGAGGCTGATCACACCTCACATCTGGAACTTCGAAAGGGTCCTTCACACCCTTGGTGCAAATCAAGAAGTTCCCCAACCTAGCAGTCTCCACTCGAGAGGAATCACGAGGGTCCCGCCCACATCCAGAGGAGCCCCGTTTCCGCCTCGTCGCTCGAGATGAGGGATCCTTTCCCTGCTTCGTCGGGAAAGAGTTCCCGGCGTTCCCGTCGCATCTCAAGAGGAGGCCCTCTCAACAGGAACGGCGAGAGGAACTCCAGGGTCGTGCCACCATTCCAAGAGTCCCCCAGATGTCTCAGTCCATTCCAGAGGAACCTCTTTTCCCTTCACCGGCTCGTCTTTCACGCTGAGGATCGACTCACACCAAGGTGGCACGTGGCACAGCCCTGTGGGAAAGCCTCGTGGGAAAGCCTCGAGGGACAGCCTCGACGGAAAACCACAGATCCCTTGATCCACGTGAGAGGAAGCGTGACACTACTGCTGCAGCTCGGGAGGAAAGCGCACGTGCATGCCCCCACTCGAGACGAGGCCTGACTCCCCTGGGGAGACTCAGAAACACCCCAAGATCCATGGCAACACTGGAGAGGAATCCTCAGGTTCCGGCCCCGACTCCACACAAGGACTGAGGCACCGGCATGGACGGGAGAGGAATCCAGAGAGGTCCACTAGCAACTCGCATGGGGACTGGCCTTTCCTGAGGCCACCAGAGCGGGTCCCTGAGGTCCCCGTCGTAACTCGAGAAGACCTGCCGCAACTCGAGAAAATCCAGGAGGTTCTCCCCTCCAGCCGAGATGAGGCCCATTTCCACTGAGGCGTCTCGAGGCTGATCACACCTCACCTCTGGAACTTCGAAAGGGTCCTTCACACCCTTGGTGCAAATCAAGAAGTTCCCCGACATACCCGTCTCCAATCGAGAGGAATAACGAGGGTACAGCCCACATCCAGAGGAGCCCCGTTTCCGCCTCGTAGCTCGAGATGAGGGATCCTTTCCCTGCTTCGTCGGGAAAGAGTTCCCGGTGTTCCCGTCGCATCTCAAGAGGAGGCCCTCTCAACAGGAACGGCGAGAGAAACTCCAGGGTCGTGCCACCATTCCAAGAGTCCCCCAGATGTCTCAGTCCATTCCAGAGGAACCTCTTTTCCCTTCACCGGCTCGTCTTTCACGCTGAGGATCGACTCACACCAAGGTGGCACGTGGCACAGCCCTGTGGGAAAGCCTCGTGGGAAAGCCTCGAGGGACAGCCTCGAGGGAAAGCCACAGATCCCTTGATCCACGTGACAGGAAGCGTGACACTACTGCTGCAGCTCGGGAGGAAAGCGCACGTGCATGCCCCCACTCGAGACGAGGCCTGACTCCCCTGGGGAGACTCAGAAGCACCCCAAGATCCATGGCAACACTGGAGAGGAATCCTCAGGTTCCGGCCCCGACTCCACACAAGGACTGAGGCCCCGGCATGGACGGGAGAGGAATCCCGAGAGGTCCCCTAGCAACTCGCATGGGGACTGGCCTTTCCTGAGGCCACCAGAGCGGGTCCCTGAGGTCCCCGTCGTAACTCGAGAAGACCTGCCGCAACTCGAGAAAATCCAGGAGGTTCTCCCCTCCAGGCGAGATGAGGCCCATTTCCGCTGAGGCGTCTCGAGGCTGATCACACCTCACCTCTGGAACTTCGAAAGGGTCCTTCACACCCTTGGTGCAAATCAAGAAGTTCCCCGACATACCCGTCTCCACTCGAGAGGAATCACGAGGGTCCCGCCCACATCCAGAAGAGCCCCGTTTCCGCCTCGTCGCTCGAGATGAGGGATCCTTTCCCTGCTTCGTCGGGAAAGAGTTCCCGGCGTTCCCGTCGCATCTCAAGAGGAGGCCCTCTCTACAGGAACGGCGAGAGGAACTCCAGGGTCGTGCCACCATTCCAAGAGTCCCCCAGATGTCTCAGTCCATTCCAGAGGAACCTCTTTTCCCTTCACCGGCTCGTCTTTCACGCCGAGGATCGACTCACACCAAGGTGGCACGTGGCACAGCCCTGTGGGAAAGCCTCGTGGGAAAGCCTCGAGGGACAGCCTCGAGGGAAAGCCACAGATCCCTTGATCCACGTGACAGGAAGCGTGACACTACTGCTGCAGCTCGGGAGGAAAGCGCACGTGCATGCCCCCACTCGAGACGAGGCCTGACTCCCCTGGGGAGACTCAGAAGCACCCCAAGATCCATGGCAACACTGGAGAGGAATCCTCAGGTTCCGGCCCCGACTCCACACAAGGACTGAGGCCCCGGCATGGACGGGAGAGGAATCCCGAGAGGTCCCCTAGCAACTCGCATGGGGACTGGCCTTTCCTGAGGCCACCAGAGCGGGTCCCTGTGGTCCCCGTCGTAACTCGAGAAGACCTGCCGCAACTCGAGATAATCCAGGAGGTTCTCCCCTCCAGGCGAGATGAGGCCCATTTCCACTGAGGTGTCTCGAGGCTGATCACACCTCACATCTGGAACTTCGAAAGGGTCCTTCACACCCTTGGTGCAAATCAAGAAGTTCCCCAACCTAGCAGTCTCCACTCGAGAGGAATCACGAGGGTCCCGCCCACATCCAGAGGAGCCCCGTTTCCGCCTCGTAGCTCGAGATGAGGGATCCTTTCCCTGCTTCGTCGGGAAAGAGTTCCCGGCGTTCCCGTCGCATCTCAAGAGGAGGCCCTCTCAACAGGAACGGCGAGAGGAACTCCAGGGTCGTGCCACCATTCCAAGAGTCCCCCAGATGTCTCAGTCCATTCCAGAGGAACCTCTTTTCCCTTCACCGGCTGGTCTTTCACGCCGAGGATCGACTCACACCAAGGTGGCACGTGGCACAGCCCTGTGGGAAAGCCTCGTGGGAAAGCCTCGAGGGACAGCCTCGAGGGAAACCACAGATCCCTTGATCCACGTGACAGGAAGCGTGACACTACTGCTGCAGCGCGGGAGGAAAGCGCACGTGCATGCCCCCACTCGAGACGAGGCCTGACTCCCCTGGGGAGACTCAGAAGCACCCCAAGATCCATGGCAACACTGGAGAGGAATCCTCAGGTTCCGGCCCCGACTCCACACAAGGACTGAGGCCCCGGCATGGACGGGAGAGGAATCCCGAGAGGTCCCCTAGCAACTCGCATGGGGACTGGCCTTTCCTGAGGCCACCAGAGCGGGTCCCTGAGGTCCCCGTCGTAACTCGAGAAGACCTGCCGCAACTGGAGAAAATCCAGGAGGTTCCCCCTCCAGGCGAGATGAGGCCCATTTCCGCTGAGGCGTCTCGAGGCTGATCACACCTCACCTCTGGAACTTCGAAAGGGTCCTTCACACCCTTGGTGCAAATCAAGAAGTTCCCCGACATACCCGTCTCCACTCGAGAGGAATCACGAGGGTCCCGCCCACATCCAGAGGAGCCCCGTTTCCGCCTCGTAGCTCGAGATGAGGGATCCTTTCCCTGCTTCGTCGGGAAAGAGTTCCCGGCGTTCCCGTCGCATCTCAAGAGGAGGCCCTCTCAACAGGAACGGCGAGAGGAACTCCAGGGTCGTGCCACCATTCCAAGAGTCCCCCAGATGTCTCAGTCCATTCCAGAGGAACCTCTTTTCCCTTCACCGGCTCGTCTTTCACGCCGAGGATCGACTCACACCAAGGTGGCACGTGGCACAGCCCTGTGGGAAAGCCTCGTGGGAAAGCCTCGAGGGACAGCCTCGAGCGAAAGCCACAGATCCCTTGATCCACGTGACAGGAAGCGTGACACTACTGCTGCAGCACGGGAGGAAAGCGCACGTGCATGCCCCCACTCGAGACGAGGCCTGACTCCCCTGGGGAGACTCAGAAGCACCCCAAGATCCATGGCAACACTGGAGAGGAATCCTCAGGTTCCGGCCCCGACTCCACACAAGGACTGAGGCCCCGGCATGGACGGGAGAGGAATTCCGAGAGGTCCCCTAGCAACTCGCATGGGGACTGGCCTTTCCTGAGGCCACCAGAGCGGGTCCCTGAGGTCCCCGTCGTAACTCGAGAAGACCTGCCGCAACTGGAGAAAATCCAGGAGGTTCCCCCTCAAGGCGAGATGAGGCCCATTTCCGCTGAGGCGTCTCGAGGCTGATCACACCTCACCTCTGGAACTTCGAAAGGGTCCTTCACACCCTTGGTGCAAATCAAGAAGTTCCCCGACATACCCGTCTCCAATCGAGAGGAATCACGAGGGTACAGCCCACATCCAGAGGAGCCCCGTTTCCGCCTCGCAGCTCGAGATGAGGGATCCTTTACCTGCTTCTTCGGGAAAGAGTTCCCGGCGTTCCCGTCGCATCTCAAGAGGAGGCCCTCTCAACAAGAACGGCGAGAGGAACTCCAGGGTCGTGCCACCATTCCAAGAGTCCCCCAGATGTCTCAGTCCATTCCAGAGGAACCTCTTTTCCCTTCACCGGCTCGTCTTTCACGCCGAGGATCGACTCACACCAAGGTGGCACGTGGCACAGCCCTGTGGGAAAGCCTCGTGGGAAAGCCTCGAGGGACAGCCTCGAGGGAAAGCCACAGATCCCTTGATCCACGTGACAGGAACCCTGACACTACTGCTGCAGCTCGGGAGGAAAGCGCACGTGCATGCCCCCACTCGAGACGAGGCCTGACTCCCCTGGGGAGACTCAGAAGCACCCCAAGATCCATGGCAACACTGGAGAGGAATCCTCAGGTTCCGGCCCCGACTCCACACAAGGACTGAGGCCCCGGCATGGACGGGAGAGGAATCCCGAGAGGTCCCCTAGCAACTCGCATGGGGACTGGCCTTTCCTGAGGCCACCAGAGCGGGTCCCTGAGGTCCCCGTCGTAACTCGAGAAGACCTGCCGCAACTCGAGAAAATCCAGGAGGTTCTCCCCTCCAGGCGAGATGAGGCCCATTTCCGCTGAGGCGTCTCGAGGCTGATCACACCTCACCTCTGGAACTTCGAAAGGGTCCTTCACACCCTTGGTGCAAATCAAGAAGTTCCCCGACATACCCGTCTCCACTCGAGAGGAATCACGAGGGTCCCGCCCACATCCAGAGGAGCCCCGTTTCCGCCTCGTCGCTCGAGATGAGGGATCCTTTCCCTGCTTCGTCGGGAAAGAGTTCCCGGCGTTCCCGTCGCATCTCAAGAGGAGGCCCTCTCTACAGGAACGGCGAGAGGAACTCCAGGGTCGTGCCACCATTCCAAGAGTCCCCCAGATGTCTCAGTCCATTCCAGAGGAACCTCTTTTCCCTTCACCGGCTCGTCTTTCACGCCGAGGATCGACTCACACCAAGGTGGCACGTGGCACAGCCCTGTGGGAAAGCCTCGTGGGAAAGCCTCGAGGGACAGCCTCGAGGGAAACCACAGATCCCTTGATCCACGTGACAGGAAGCGTGACACTACTGCTGCAGCGCGGGAGGAAAGCGCACGTGCATGCCCCCACTCGAGACGAGGCCTGACTCCCCTGGGGAGACTCAGAAGCACCCCAAGATCCATGGCAACACTGGAGAGGAATCCTCAGGTTCCGGCCCCGACTCCACACAAGGACTGAGGCCCCGGCATGGACGGGAGAGGAATCCCGAGAGGTCCCCTAGCAACTCGCATGGGGACTGGCCTTTCCTGAGGCCACCAGAGCGGGTCCCTGAGGTCCCCGTCGTAACTCGAGAAGACCTGCCGCAACTGGAGAAAATCCAGGAGGTTCCCCCTCCAGGCGAGATGAGGCCCATTTCCGCTGAGGCGTCTCGAGGCTGATCACACCTCACCTCTGGAACTTCGAAAGGGTCCTTCACACCCTTGGTGCAAATCAAGAAGTTCCCCGACATACCCGTCTCCACTCGAGAGGAATCACGAGGGTCCCGCCCACATCCAGAGGAGCCCCGTTTCCGCCTCGTAGCTCGAGATGAGGGATCCTTTCCCTGCTTCGTCGGGAAAGAGTTCCCGGCGTTCCCGTCGCATCTCAAGAGGAGGCCCTCTCAACAGGAACGGCGAGAGGAACTCCAGGGTCGTGCCACCATTCCAAGAGTCCCCCAGATGTCTCAGTCCATTCCAGAGGAACCTCTTTTCCCTTCACCGGCTCGTCTTTCACGCCGAGGATCGACTCACACCAAGGTGGCACGTGGCACAGCCCTGTGGGAAAGCCTCGTGGGAAAGCCTCGAGGGACAGCCTCGAGCGAAAGCCACAGATCCCTTGATCCACGTGACAGGAAGCGTGACACTACTGCTGCAGCACGGGAGGAAAGCGCACGTGCATGCCCCCACTCGAGACGAGGCCTGACTCCCCTGGGGAAACTCAGAAGCACCCCAAGATCCATGGCAACACTGGAGAGGAATCCTCAGGTTCCGGCCCCGACTCCACACAAGGACTGAGGCCCCGGCATGGACGGGAGAGGAATTCCGAGAGGTCCCCTAGCAACTCGCATGGGGACTGGCCTTTCCTGAGGCCACCAGAGCGGGTCCCTGAGGTCCCCGTCGTAACTCGAGAAGACCTGCCGCAACTGGAGAAAATCCAGGAGGTTCCCCCTCAAGGCGAGATGAGGCCCATTTCCGCTGAGGCGTCTCGAGGCTGATCACACCTCACCTCTGGAACTTCGAAAGGGTCCTTCACACCCTTGGTGCAAATCAAGAAGTTCCCCGACATACCCGTCTCCAATCGAGAGGAATCACGAGGGTACAGCCCACATCCAGAGGAGCCCCGTTTCCGCCTCGTAGCTCGAGATGAGGGATCCTTTACCTGCTTCTTCGGGAAAGAGTTCCCGGCGTTCCCGTCGCATCTCAAGAGGAGGCCCTCTCAACAAGAACGGCGAGAGGAACTCCAGGGTCGTGCCACCATTCCAAGAGTCCCCCAGATGTCTCAGTCCATTCCAGAGGAACCTCTTTTCCCTTCACCGGCTCGTCTTTCACGCCGAGGATCGACTCACACCAAGGTGGCACGTGGCACAGCCCTGTGGGAAAGCCTCGTGGGAAAGCCTCGAGGGACAGCCTCGAGGGAAAGCCACAGATCCCTTGATCCACGTGACAGGAAGCGTGACACTACTGCTGCAGCTCGGGAGGAAAGCGCACGTGCATGCCCCCACTCGAGACGAGGCCTGACTCCCCTGGGGAGACTCAGAAGCACCCCAAGATCCATGGCAACACTGGAGAGGAATCCTCAGGTTCCGGCCCCGACTCCACACAAGGACTGAGGCCCCGGCATGGACGGGAGAGGAATCCCGAGAGGTCCCCTAGCAACTCGCATGGGGACTGGCCTTTCCTGAGGCCACCAGAGCGGGTCCCTGAGGTCCCCGTCGTAACTCGAGAAGACCTGCCGCAACTCGAGAAAATCCAGGAGGTTCTCCCCTCCAGGAGAGATGAGGCCCTTTTCCGCTGAGGCGTCTCGAGGCTGATCACACCTCACCTCTGGAACTTCGAAAGGGTCCTTCACACCCTTGGTGCAAATCAAGAAGTTCCCCGACATACCCGTCTCCACTCGAGAGGAATCACGAGGGTCCCGTCCACATCCAGAGGAGCCCCGTTTCCGCCTCGTCGCTCGAGATGAGGGATCCTTTCCCTGCTTCGTCGGGAAAGAGTTCCCGGCGTTCCCGTCGCATCTCAAGAGGAGGCCCTCTCAACAGGAACGGCGAGAGGAACTCCAGGGTCGTGCCACCATTCCAAGAGTCCCCCAGATGTCTCAGTCCATTCCAGAGGAACCTCTTTTCCCTTCACCGGCTCGTCTTTCACGCCGAGGATCGACTCACACCAAGGTGGCACGTGGCACAGCCCTGTGGGAAAGCCTCGTGGGAAAGCCTCGAGGGACAGCCTCGAGGGAAAGCCACAGATCCCTTGATCCACGTGACAGGAAGCGTGACACTACTGCTGCAGCTCGGGAGGAAAGCGCACGTGCATGCCCCCACTCGAGACGAGGCCTGACTCCCCTGGGGAGACTCAGAAGCACCCCAAGATCCATGGCAACACTGGAGAGGAATCCTCAGGTTCCGGCCCCGACTCCACACAAGGACTGAGGCCCCGGCATGGACGGGAGAGGAATCCCGAGAGGTCCCCTAGCAACTCGCATGGGGACTGGCCTTTCCTGAGGCCACCAGAGCGGGTCCCTGTGGTCCCCGTCGTAACTCGAGAAGACCTGCCGCAACTCGAGATAATCCAGGAGGTTCTCCCCTCCAGGCGAGATGAGGCCCATTTCCACTGAGGTGTCTCGAGGCTGATCACACCTCACATCTGGAACTTCGAAAGGGTCCTTCACACCCTTGGTGCAAATCAAGAAGTTCCCCAACCTAGCAGTCTCCACTCGAGAGGAATCACGAGGGTCCCGCCCACATCCAGAGGAGCCCCGTTTCCGCCTCGTCGCTCGAGATGAGGGATCCTTTCCCTGCTTCGTCGGGAAAGAGTTCCCGGCGTTCCCGTCGCATCTCAAGAGGAGGCCCTCTCAACAGGAACGGCGAGAGGAACTCCAGGGTCGTGCCACCATTCCAAGAGTCCCCCAGATGTCTCAGTCCATTCCAGAGGAACCTCTTTTCCCTTCACCGGCTCGTCTTTCACGCCGAGGATCGACTCACACCAAGGTGGCACGTGGCACAGCCCTGTGGGAAAGCCTCGTGGGAAAGCCTCGAGGGACAGCCTCGAGGGAAACCACAGATCCCTTGATCCACGTGACAGGAAGCGTGACACTACTGCTGCAGCGCGGAAGGAAAGCGCACGTGCATGCCCCCACTCGAGACGAGGCCTGACTCCCCTGGGGAGACTCAGAAGCACCCCAAGATCCATGGCAACACTGGAGAGGAATCCTCAGGTTCCGGCCCCGACTCCACACAAGGACTGAGGCCCCGGCATGGACGGGAGAGGAATCCCGAGAGGTCCCCTAGCAACTCGCATGGGGACTGGCCTTTCCTGAGGCCACCAGAGCGGGTCCCTGAGGTCCCCGTCGTAACTCGAGAAGACCTGCCGCAACTCGAGAAAATCCAGGAGGTTCCCCCTCCAGGCGAGATGAGGCCCATTTCCGCTGAGGCGTCTCGAGGCTGATCACACCTCACCTCTGGAACTTCGAAAGGGTCCTTCACACCCTTGGTGCAAATCAAGAAGTTCCCCGACATACCCGTCTCCACTCGAGAGGAATCACGAGGGTCCCGCCCACATCCAGAGGAGCCCCGTTTCCGCCTCGTAGCTCGAGATGAGGGATCCTTTCCCTGCTTCGTCGGGAAAGAGTTCCCGGCGTTCCCGTCGCATCTCAAGAGGAGGCCCTCTCAACAGGAACGGCGAGAGGAACTCCAGGGTCGTGCCACCATTCCAAGAGTCCCCCAGATGTCTCAGTCCATTCCAGAGGAACCTCTTTTCCCTTCACCGGCTCGTCTTTCACGCCGAGGATCGACTCACACCAAGGTGGCACGTTGGACAGCCCTGTGGGAAAGCCTCGTGGGAAAGCCTCGAGGGACAGCCTCGAGGGAAAGCCACAGATCCCTTGATCCACGTGACAGGAAGCGTGACACTACTGCTGCAGCACGGGAGGAAAGCGCACGTGCATGCCCCCACTCGAGACGAGGCCTGACTCCCCTGGGGAGACTCAGAAGCACCCCAAGATCCATGGCAACACTGGAGAGGAATCCTCAGGTTCTGGCCCCGACTCCACACAAGGACTGAGGCCCCGGCATGGACGGGAGAGGAATTCCGAGAGGTCCCCTAGCAACTCGCATGGGGACTGGCCTTTCCTGAGGCCACCAGAGCGGGTCCCTGAGGTCCCCGTCGTAACTCGAGAAGACCTGCCGCAACTGGAGAAAATCCAGGAGGTTCCCCCTCAAGGCGAGATGAGGCCCATTTCCGCTGAGGCGTCTCGAGGCTGATCACACCTCACCTCTGGAACTTCGAAAGGGTCCTTCACACCCTTGGTGCAAATCAAGAAGTTCCCCGACATACCCGTCTCCAATCGAGAGGAATCACGAGGGTACAGCCCACATCCAGAGGAGCCCCGTTTCCGCCTCGTAGCTCGAGATGAGGGATCCTTTACCTGCTTCTTCGGGAAAGAGTTCCCGGCATTCCCGTCGCATCTCAAGAGGAGGCCCTCTCAACAGGAACGGCGAGAAGAACTCCAGGGTCGTGCCACCATTCCAAGAGTCCCCCAGATGTCTCAGTCCATTCCAGAGGAACCTCTTTTCCCTTCACCGGCTCGTCTTTCACGCCGAGGATCGACTCACACCAAGGTGGCACGTGGCACAGCCCTGTGGGAAAGCCTCGTGGGAAAGCCTCGAGGGACAGCCTCGAGGGAAAGCCACAGATCCCTTGATCCACGTGACAGGAAGCGTGACACTACTGCTGCAGCTCGGGAGGAAAGCGCACGTGCATGCCCCCACTCGAGACGAGGCCTGACTCCCCTGGGGAGACTCAGAAGCACCCCAAGATCCATGGCAACACTGCAGAGGAATCCTCAGGTTCCGGCCCCGACTCCACACAAGGACTGAGGCCCCGGCATGGACGGGAGAGGAATCCCGAGAGGTCCCCTAGCAACTCGCATGGGGACTGGCCTTTCCTGAGGCCACCAGAGCGGGTCCCTGAGGTCCCCGTCGTAACTCGAGAAGACCTGCCGCAACTCGAGAAAATCCAGGAGGTTCTCCCCTCCAGGAGAGATGAGGCCCTTTTCCGCTGAGGCGTCTCGAGGCTGATCACACCTCACCTCTGGAACTTCGAAAGGGTCCTTCACACCCTTGGTGCAAATCAAGAAGTTCCCCGACATACCCGTCTCCACTCGAGAGGAATCACGAGGGTCCCGTCCACATCCAGAGGAGCCCCGTTTCCGCCTCGTCGCTCGAGATGAGGGATCCTTTCCCTGCTTCGTCGGGAAAGAGTTCCCGGCGTTCCCGTCGCATCTCAAGAGGAGGCCCTCTCAACAGGAACGGCGAGAGGAACTCCAGGGTCGTGCCACCATTCCAAGAGTCCCCCAGATGTCTCAGTCCATTCCAGAGGAACCTCTTTTCCCTTCACCGGCTCGTCTTTCACGCCGAGGATCGACTCACACCAAGGTGGCACGTGGCACAGCCCTGTGGGAAAGCCTCGTGGGAAAGCCTCGAGGGACAGCCTCGAGGGAAAGCCACAGATCCCTTGATCCACGTGACAGGAAGCGTGACACTACTGCTGCAGCTCGGGAGGAAAGCGCACGTGCATGCCCCCACTCGAGACGAGTCCTGACTCCCCTGGGGAGACTCAGAAGCACCCCAAGATCCATGGCAACACTGGAGAGGAATCCTCAGGTTCCGGCCCCGACTCCACACAAGGACTGAGGCCCCGGCATGGACGGGAGAGGAATCCCGAGAGGTCCCCTACCAACTTGCATGGGGACTGGCCTTTCCTGAGGCCACCAGAGCGGGTCCCTGTGGTCCCCGTCGTAACTCGAGAAGACCTGCCGCAACTCGAGAAAATCCAGGAGGTTCTCCCCTCCAGGCGAGATGAGGCCCATTTCCACTGAGGCGTCTCGAGGCTGATCACACCTCACCTCTGGAACTTCGAAAGGGTCCTTCACATCCTTGGTGCAAATCAAGAAGTTCCCCGACCTAGCAGTCTCCACTCGAGAGGAATCACGAGGGTCCCGCCCACATCCAGAGGAGCCCCGTTTCCGCCTCGTCGCTCGAGATGAGGGATCCTTTCCCTGCTTCGTCGGGAAAGAGTTCCCGGCGTTCCCGTCGCATCTCAAGAGGAGGCCCTCTCAACAGGAACGGCGAGAGGAACTCCAGGGTCGTGCCACCATTCCAAGAGTCCCCCAGATGTCTCAGTCCATTCCAGAGGAACCTCTTTTCCCTTCACCGGCTCGTCTTTCACGCCGAGGATCGAGTCACACCAAGGTGGCACGGGGCACAGCCCTGTGGGAAAGCCTCGTGGGAAAGCCTCGAGGGACAGCCTCGAGGGAAAGCCACAGATCCCTTGATCCACGTGACAGGAAGCGTGACACTACTGCTGCAGCTCGGGAGGAAAGCGCACGTGCATGCCCCCACTCGAGACGAGGCCTGACTCCCCTGGGGAGACTCAGAAGCACCCCAAGATCCATGGCAACACTGGAGAGGAATCCTCAGGTTCCGGCCCCGACGCCACACAAGGACTGAGGCCCCGGCATGGACGGGAGAGGAATCCCGAGAGGTCCCCTAGCAACTCGCATGGGGACTGGCCTTTCCTGAGGCCACCAGAGCGGGTCCCTGAGGTCCCCGTCGTAACTCGAGAAGACCTGCCGCAACTCGAGAAAATCCAGGAGGTTCTCCCCTCCAGGCGAGATGAGGCCCATTTCCGCTGAGGCGTCTCGAGGCTGATCACATCTCACCTCTGGAACTTCGAAAGGGTCCTTCACACCCTTGGTGCAAATCAAGAAGTTCCCCGACATACCCGTCTCCACTCGAGAGGAATCACGAGGGTCCTGCCCACATCCAGAGGAGCCCCGTTTCTGCCTCGTCGCTCGAGATGAGGGATCCTTTCCCTGCTTCGTCGGGAAAGAGTTCCCGGCGTTCCCGTCGCATCTCAAGAGGAGGCCCTCTCAACAGGAACGGCGAGAGGAACTCCAGGGTCGTGCCACCATTCCAAGAGTCCCCCAGATGTCTCAGTCCATTCCAGAGGAACCTCTTTTCCCTTCACCGGCTCGTCTTTCACGCCGAGGATCGACTCACACCAAGGTGGCACGTGGCACAGCCCTGTGGGAAAGCCTCGTGGGAAAGCCTCGAGGGACAGCCTCGAGGGAAAGCCACAGATCCCTTGATCCACGTGACAGGAAGCGTGACACTACTGCTGCAGCTCGGGAGGAAAGCGCACGTGCATGCCCCCACTCGAGACGAGGCCTGACTCCCCTGGGGAGACTCAGAAGCACCCCAAGATCCATGGCAACACTGGAGAGGAATCCTCAGGTTCCGGCCCCGACTCCACACAAGGATTGAGGCCCCGGCATGGACGGGAGAGGAATCCCGAGAGGTCCCCTAGCAACTCGCATGGGGACTGGCCTTTCCTGAGGCCACCAGAGCGGGTCCCTGTGGTCCCCGTCGTAACTCGAGAAGACCTGCCGCAACTCGAGAAAATCCAGGAGGTTCTCCCCTCAAGGCGAGATGAGGCCCATTTCCCCTGAGGCGTCTCGAGGCTGATCACACCTCACCTCTGGAACTTCGAAAGGGTCCTTCACAGCCTTGGTGCAAATCAAGAAGTTCCCCGACATACCCGTCTCCACTCGAGAGGAATCACGAGGGTCCCGCCCACATCCAGAGGAGCCCCGTTTCCGCCTCGTCGCTCGAGATGAGGGATCCTTTCCCTGCTTCGTCGGGAAAGAGTTCCCGGCGTTCCCGTCGCATCTCAAGAGGAGGCCCTCTCTACAGGAACGGCGAGAGGAACTCCAGGGTCGTGCCACCATTCCAAGAGTCCCCCAGATGTCTCAGTCCATTCCAGAGGAACCTCTTTTCCCTTCACCGGCTCGTCTTTCACGCCGAGGATCGACTCACACCAAGGTGGCACGTGGCACAGCCCTGTGGGAAAGCCTCGTGGGAAAGCCTCGAGGGACAGCCTCGAGGGAAAGCCACAGATCCCTTGATCCACGTGACAGGAAGCGTGACACTACTGCTGCAGCTCGGGAGGAAAGCGCACGTGCATGCCCCCACTCGAGACGAGGCCTGACTCCCCTGGGGAGACTCAGAAGCACCCCAAGATCCATGGCAACACTGGAGAGGAATCCTCAGGTTCCGGCCCCGACTCCACACAAGGACTGAGGCCCCGGCATGGACGGGAGAGGAATCCCGAGAGGTCCCCTAGCAACTTGCATGGGGACTGGCCTTTCCTGAGGCCACCAGAGCGGGTCCCTGTGGTCCCCGTCGTAACTCGAGAGGACCTGCCGCAACTCGAGAAAATCCAGGAGGTTCTCCCCTCCAGGCGAGATGAGGCCCATTTCCACTGAGGCGTCTCGAGGCTGATCACACCTCACCTCTGGAACTTCGAAAGGGTCCTTCACATCCTTGGTGCAAATCAAGAAGTTCCCCGACCTAGCAGTCTCCACTCGAGAGGAATCACGAGGGTCCCGCCCACATCCAGAGGAGCCCCGTTTCCGCCTCGTCGCTCGAGATGAGGGATCCTTTCCCTGCTTCGTCGGGAAAGAGTTCCCGGCGTTCCCGTCACATCTCAAGAGGAGGCCCTCTCAACAGGAACGGCGAGAGGAACTCCAGGGTCGTGCCACCATTCCAAGAGTCCCCCAGATGTCTCAGTCCATTCCAGAGGAACCTCTTTTCCCTTCACCGGCTCGTCTTTCACGCCGAGGATCGACTCACACCAAGGTGGCACGTGGCACAGCCCTGTGGGAAAGCCTCGTGGGAAAGCCTCGAGGGACAGCCTCGAGGGAAAGCCACAGATCCCTTGATCCACGTGACAGGAAGCGTGACACTACTGCTGCAGCTCGGGAGGAAAGCGCACGTGCATGCCCCCACTCGAGACGAGGCCTGACTCCCCTGGGGAGACTCAGAAGCACCCCAAGATCCATGGCAACACTGGAGAGGAATCCTCAGGTTCCGGCCCCGACTCCACACAAGGACTGAGGCCCCGGCATGGACGGGAGAGGAATCCCGAGAGGTCCCCTAGCAACTCGCATGGGGACTGGCCTTTCCTGAGGCCACCAGAGCGGGTCCCTGTGGTCCCCGTCGTAACTCGAGAAGACCTGCCGCAACTCGAGAAAATCCAGGAGGTTCTCCCCTCCAGGCGAGATGAGGCCCTTTTCCGCTGAGGCGTCTCGAGGCTGATCACACCTCACCTCTGGAACTTCGAAAGGGTCCTTCACACCCTTGGTGCAAATCAAGAAGTTCCCCGACCTAGCCGTCTCCACTCGAGAGGAATCACGAGGGTCCCGCCCACATCCAGAGGAGCCCCGTTTCCGCCTCGTAGCTCGAGATGAGGGATCCTTTCCCTGCTTCGTCGGGAAAGAGTTCCCGGCGTTCCCGTCGCATCTCAAGAGGAGGCCCTCTCAACAGGAACGGCGAGAGGAACTCCAGGGTCGTGCCACCATTCCAAGAGTCCCCCAGATGTCTCAGTCCATTCCAGAGGAACCTCTTTTCCCTTCACCGGCTCGTCTTTCACGCCGAGGTTCGACTCACACCAAGGTGGCACGTGGCACAGCCCTGTGGGAAAGCCTCGTGGGAAAGCCTCGAGGGACAGCCTCGAGCGAAAGCCACAGATCCCTTGATCCACGTGACAGGAAGCGTGACACTACTGCTGCAGGTCGGGAGGAAAGCGCACGTGCATGCCCCCACTCGAGACGAGGCCTGACTCCCCTGGGGAGACTCAGAAGCACCCCAAGATCCATGGCAACACTGGAGAGGAATCCTCAGGTTCCGGCCCCGACTCCACACAAGGACTGAGGCCCCGGCATGGACGGGAGAGGAATCCCGAGAGGTCCCCTAGCAACTCGCATGGGGATTGGCCTTTCCTGAGGCCACCAGAGCGGGTCCCTGAGGTCCCCGTCGTAACTCGAGAACACCTGCCGCAACTCGAGAAAATCCAGGAGGTTCTCCCCTCCAGGCGAGATGAGGCCCATTTCCGCTGAGGCGTCTCGAGGCTGATCACACCTCACCTCTGGAACTTCAAAAGGGTCATTCACACCCTTGGTGCAAATCAAGAAGTTCCCTGACCTAGCCGTCTCCACTCGAGAGGAATCACGAGGGTCCCGCCCACATCCAGAGGAGCCCCGTTTCTGCCTCGTAGCTCGAGATGAGGGATCCTTTCCCTGCTTCGTCGGGAAAGAGTTCCCGGCGTTCCCGTCGCATCTCAAGAGGAGGCCCTCTCAACAGGAACGGCGAGAGGAACTCCAGGGTCGTGACACCATTCCAAGAGTCCCCCAGAAATCTCAGTCCATTCCAGAGGAACCTCTTTTCCCTTCACCGGCTCGTCTTTCACGCCGAGGATCGACTCACACCAAGGTGGCACGTGGCACAGCCCTGTGGGAAAGCCTCGTGGGAAAGCCTCGAGGGACAGCCTCGAGGGAAAGCCACAGATCCCTTGATCCACGTGACAGGAAGCGTGACACTACTGCTGCAGCGCGGGAGGAAAGCGCACGTGCATGCCCCCACTCGAGACGAGGCCTGACTCCCCTGGGGAGACTCAGAAGCACCCCAAGATCCATGGCAACACTGGAGAGGAATCCTCAGGTTCCGGCCCCGACTCCACACAAGGACTGAGGCCCCGGCATGGACGGGAGAGGAATCCCGAGAGGTCCCCTAGCAACTTGCATGGGGACTGGCCTTTCCTGAGGCCACCAGAGCGGGTCCCTGAGGTCCCCGTCGTAACTCGAGAAGACCTGCCGCAACTCGAGAAAATCCAGGAGGTTCTCCCCTCCAGGCGAGATGAGGCCCATTTCCGCTGAGGCGTCTCGAGGCTGATCACACCTCACCTCTGGAACTTCGAAAGGCTCCTTCACACCCTTGGTGCAAATCAAGAAGTTCCCCGACATACCCGTCTCCACTCGTGAGGAATCACGAGGGTCCCGCCCACATCCAGAGGAGCCCCGTTTCCGCCTCGTAGCTCGAGATGAGGGATCCTTTCCCTGCTTCGTCGGGAAAGAGTTCCCGGCGTTCCCGTCGCATCTCAAGAGGAGGCCCTCTCAACAGGAACGGCGAGAGGAACTCCAGGGTCGTGCCACCATTCCAAGAGTCCCCCAGATGTCTCAGTCCATTCCAGAGGAACCTCTTTTCCCTTCACCGGCTCGTCTTTCACGCCGAGGATCGACTCACACCAAGGTGGCACGTGGCACAGCCCTGTGGGAAAGCCTCGTGGGAAAGCCTCGAGGGACAGCCTCGAGGGAAAGCCACAGATCCCTGGATCCACGTGACAGGAAGCGTGACACTACTGCTGCAGCTCGGGAGGAAAGCGCACGTGCATGCCCCCACTCGAGACGAGGCCTGACTCCCCTGGGGAGACTCAGAAGCACCCCAAGATCCATGGCAACACTGGAGAGGAATCCTCAGGTTCCGGCCCCGACTCCACACAAGGACTGAGGCCCCGGCATGGACGGGAGAGGAATCCCGAGAGGTCCCCTAGCAACTCGCATGGGGACTGGCCTTTCCTGAGGCCACCAGAGCGGGTCCCTGAGGTCCCCGTCGTAACTCGAGAAGACCTGCCGCAACTCGAGAAAATCCAGGAGGTTCTCCCCTCCAGGCGAGATGAGGCCCATTTCCGCTGAGGCGTCTCGAGGCTGATCACACCTCACCTCTGGAACTTCGAAAGGGTCCTTCACACCCTTGGTGCAAATCAAGAAGTTCCCCGACATACCCGTCTCCACTCGTGAGGAATCACGAGGGTCCCGCCCACATCCAGAGGAGCCCCGTTTCCGCCTCGTAGCTCGAGATGAGGGATCCTTTCCCTGCTTCGTCGGGAAAGAGTTCCCGGCGTTCCCGTCGCATCTCAAGAGGAGGCCCTCTCAACAGGAACGGCGAGAGGAACTCCAGGGTCGTGCCACCATTCCAAGAGTCCCCCAGATGTCTCAGTCCATTCCAGAGGAACCTCTTTTCCCTTCACCGGCTCGTCTTTCACGCCGAGGATCGACTCACACCAAGGTGGCACGTGGCACAGCCCTGTGGGAAAGCCTCGTGGGAAAGCCTCGAGGGACAGCCTCGAGGGAAAGCCACAGATCCCTTGATCCACGTGACAGGAAGCGTGACACTACTGCTGCAGCTCGGGAGGAAAGCGCACGTGCATGCCCCCACTCGAGACGAGGCCTGACTCCCCTGGGGAGACTCAGAAGCACCCCAAGATCCATGGCAACACTGGAGAGGAATCCTCAGGTTCCGGCCCCGACTCCACACAAGGATTGAGGCCCCGGCATGGACGGGAGAGGAATCCCGATAGGTCCCCTAGCAACTCGCATGGGGACTGGCCTTTCCTGAGGCCACCAGAGCGGGTCCCTGTGGTCCCCGTCGTAACTCGAGAAGACCTGCCGCAACTCGAGAAAATCCAGGAGGTTCTCCCCTCAAGGCGAGATGAGGCCCATTTCCCCTGAGGCGTCTCGAGGCTGATCACACCTCACCTCTGGAACTTCGAAAGGGTCCTTCACAGCCTTGGTGCAAATCAAGAAGTTCCCCGACATACCCGTCTCCACTCGAGAGGAATCACGAGGGTCCCGCCCACATCCAGAGGAGCCCCGTTTCCGCCTCGTCGCTCGAGATGAGGGATCCTTTCCCTGCTTCGTCGGGAAAGAGTTCCCGGCGTTCCCGTCGCATCTCAAGAGGAGGCCCTCTCAACAGGAACGGCGAGAGGAACTCCAGGGTCGTGCCACCATTCCAAGAGTCCCCCAGATGTCTCAGTCCATTCCAGAGGAACCTCTTTTCCCTTCACCGGCTCGTCTTTCACGCCGAGGATCGACTCACACCAAGGTGGCACGTGGCACAGCCCTGTGGGAAAGCCTCGTGGGAAAGCCTCGAGGGACAGCCTCGAGGGAAAGCCACAGATCCCTTGATCCACGTGACAGGAAGCGTGACACTACTGCTGCAGCTCGGGAGGAAAGCGCACGTGCATGCCCCCACTCGAGACGAGGCCTGACTCCCCTGGGGAGACTCAGAAGCACCCCAAGATCCATGGCAACACTGGAGAGGAATCCTCAGGTTCCGGCCCCGACTCCACACAAGGACTGAGGCCCCGGCATGGACGGGAGAGGAATCCCGAGAGGTCCCCTAGCAACTCGCATGGGGACTGGCCTTTCCTGAGGCCACCAGAGCGGGTCCCTGTGGTCCCCGTCGTAACTCGAGAAGACCTGCCGCAACTCGAGAAAATCCAGGAGGTTCTCCCCTCCAGGCGAGATGAGGCCCTTTTCCGCTGAGGCGTCTCGAGGCTGATCACACCTCACCTCTGGAACTTCGAAAGGGTCCTTCACACCCTTGGTGCAAATCAAGAAGTTCCCCGACCTAGCCGTCTCCACTCGAGAGGAATCACGAGGGTCCCGCCCACATCCAGAGGAGCCCCGTTTCCGCCTCGTAGCTCGAGATGAGGGATCCTTTCCCTGCTTCGTCGGGAAAGAGTTCCCGGCGTTCCCGTCGCATCTCAAGAGGAGGCCCTCTCAACAGGAACGGCGAGAGGAACTCCAGGGTCGTGCCACCATTCCAAGAGTCCCCCAGATGTCTCAGTCCATTCCAGAGGAACCTCTTTTCCCTTCACCGGCTCGTCTTTCACGCCGAGGTTCGACTCACACCAAGGTGGCACGTGGCACAGCCCTGTGGGAAAGCCTCGTGGGAAAGCCTCGAGGGACAGCCTCGAGCGAAAGCCACAGATCCCTTGATCCACGTGACAGGAAGCGTGACACTACTGCTGCAGGTCGGGAGGAAAGCGCACGTGCATGCCCCCACTCGAGACGAGGCCTGACTCCCCTGGGGAGACTCAGAAGCACCCCAAGATCCATGGCAACACTGGAGAGGAATCCTCAGGTTCCGGCCCCGACTCCACACAAGGACTGAGGCCCCGGCATGGACGGGAGAGGAATCCCGAGAGGTCCCCTAGCAACTCGCATGGGGATTGGCCTTTCCTGAGGCCACCAGAGCGGGTCCCTGAGGTCCCCGTCGTAACTCGAGAACACCTGCCGCAACTCGAGAAAATCCAGGAGGTTCTCCCCTCCAGGCGAGATGAGGCCCATTTCCGCTGAGGCGTCTCGAGGCTGATCACACCTCACCTCTGGAACTTCAAAAGGGTCATTCACACCCTTGGTGCAAATCAAGAAGTTCCCTGACCTAGCCGTCTCCACTCGAGAGGAATCACGAGGGTCCCGCCCACATCCAGAGGAGCCCCGTTTCTGCCTCGTAGCTCGAGATGAGGGATCCTTTCCCTGCTTCGTCGGGAAAGAGTTCCCGGCGTTCCCGTCGCATCTCAAGAGGAGGCCCTCTCAACAGGAACGGCGAGAGGAACTCCAGGGTCGTGACACCATTCCAAGAGTCCCCCAGAAATCTCAGTCCATTCCAGAGGAACCTCTTTTCCCTTCACCGGCTCGTCTTTCACGCCGAGGATCGACTCACACCAAGGTGGCACGTGGCACAGCCCTGTGGGAAAGCCTCGTGGGAAAGCCTCGAGGGACAGCCTCGAGGGAAAGCCACAGATCCCTTGATCCACGTGACAGGAAGCGTGACACTACTGCTGCAGCGCGGGAGGAAAGCGCACGTGCATGCCCCCACTCGAGACGAGGCCTGACTCCCCTGGGGAGACTCAGAAGCACCCCAAGATCCATGGCAACACTGGAGAGGAATCCTCAGGTTCCGGCCCCGACTCCACACAAGGACTGAGGCCCCGGCATGGACGGGAGAGGAATCCCGAGAGGTCCCCTAGCAACTTGCATGGGGACTGGCCTTTCCTGAGGCCACCAGAGCGGGTCCCTGAGGTCCCCGTCGTAACTCGAGAAGACCTGCCGCAACTCGAGAAAATCCAGGAGGTTCTCCCCTCCAGGCGAGATGAGGCCCATTTCCGCTGAGGCGTCTCGAGGCTGATCACACCTCACCTCTGGAACTTCGAAAGGCTCCTTCACACCCTTGGTGCAAATCAAGAAGTTCCCCGACATACCCGTCTCCACTCGTGAGGAATCACGAGGGTCCCGCCCACATCCAGAGGAGCCCCGTTTCCGCCTCGTAGCTCGAGATGAGGGATCCTTTCCCTGCTTCGTCGGGAAAGAGTTCCCGGCGTTCCCGTCGCATCTCAAGAGGAGGCCCTCTCAACAGGAACGGCGAGAGGAACTCCAGGGTCGTGCCACCATTCCAAGAGTCCCCCAGATGTCTCAGTCCATTCCAGAGGAACCTCTTTTCCCTTCACCGGCTCGTCTTTCACGCCGAGGATCGACTCACACCAAGGTGGCACGTGGCACAGCCCTGTGGGAAAGCCTCGTGGGAAAGCCTCGAGGGACAGCCTCGAGGGAAAGCCACAGATCCCTGGATCCACGTGACAGGAAGCGTGACACTACTGCTGCAGCTCGGGAGGAAAGCGCACGTGCATGCCCCCACTCGAGACGAGGCCTGACTCCCCTGGGGAGACTCAGAAGCACCCCAAGATCCATGGCAACACTGGAGAGGAATCCTCAGGTTCCGGCCCCGACTCCACACAAGGACTGAGGCCCCGGCATGGACGGGAGAGGAATCCCGAGAGGTCCCCTAGCAACTCGCATGGGGACTGGCCTTTCCTGAGGCCACCAGAGCGGGTCCCTGAGGTCCCCGTCGTAACTCGAGAAGACCTGCCGCAACTCGAGAAAATCCAGGAGGTTCTCCCCTCCAGGCGAGATGAGGCCCATTTCCGCTGAGGCGTCTCGAGGCTGATCACACCTCACCTCTGGAACTTCGAAAGGCTCCTTCACACCCTTGGTGCAAATCAAGAATTTCCCCGACATACCCGTCTCCACTCGTGAGGAATCACGAGGGTCCCGCCCACATCCAGAGGAGCCCCGTTTCCGCCTCGTAGCTCGAGATGAGGGATCCTTTCCCTGCTTCGTCGGGAAAGAGTTCCCGGCGTTCCCGTCGCATCTCAAGAGGAGGCCCTCTCAACAGGAACGGCGAGAGGAACTCCAGGGTCGTGCCACCATTCCAAGAGTCCCCCAGATGTCTCAGTCCATTCCAGAGGAACCTCTTTTCCCTTCACCGGCTCGTCTTTCACGCCGAGGATCGACTCACACCAAGGTGGCACGTGGCACAGCCCTGTGGGAAAGCCTCGTGGGAAAGCCTCGAGGGACAGCCTCGAGGGAAAGCCACAGATCCCTTGATCCACGTGACAGGAAGCGTGACACTACTGCTGCAGCTCGGGAGGAAAGCGCACGTGCATGCCCCCACTCGAGACGAGGCCTGACTCCCCTGGGGAGACTCAGAAGCACCCCAAGATCCATGGCAACACTGGAGAGGAATCCTCAGGTTCCGGCCCCGACTCCACACAAGGATTGAGGCCCCGGCATGGACGGGAGAGGAATCCCGATAGGTCCCCTAGCAACTCGCATGGGGACTGGCCTTTCCTGAGGCCACCAGAGCGGGTCCCTGTGGTCCCCGTCGTAACTCGAGAAGACCTGCCGCAACTCGAGAAAATCCAGGAGGTTCTCCCCTCAAGGCGAGATGAGGCCCATTTCCCCTGAGGCGTCTCGAGGCTGATCACACCTCACCTCTGGAACTTCGAAAGGGTCCTTCACAGCCTTGGTGCAAATCAAGAAGTTCCCCGACATACCCGTCTCCACTCGAGAGGAATCACGAGGGTCCCGCCCACATCCAGAGGAGCCCCGTTTCCGCCTCGTCGCTCGAGATGAGGGATCCTTTCCCTGCTTCGTCGGGAAAGAGTTCCCGGCGTTCCCGTCGCATCTCAAGAGGAGGCCCTCTCAACAGGAACGGCGAGAGGAACTCCAGGGTCGTGCCACCATTCCAAGAGTCCCCCAGATGTCTCAGTCCATTCCAGAGGAACCTCTTTTCCCTTCACCGGCTCGTCTTTCACGCCGAGGATCGACTCACACCAAGGTGGCACGTGGCACAGCCCTGTGGGAAAGCCTCGTGGGAAAGCCTCGAGGGACAGCCTCGAGGGAAAGCCACAGATCCCTTGATCCACGTGACAGGAAGCGTGACACTACTGCTGCAGCTCGGGAGGAAAGCGCACGTGCATGCCCCCACTCGAGACGAGGCCTGACTCCCCTGGGGAGACTCAGAAGCACCCCAAGATCCATGGCAACACTGGAGAGGAATCCTCAGGTTCCGGCCCCGACTCCACACAAGGACTGAGGCCCCGGCATGGACGGGAGAGGAATCCCGAGAGGTCCCCTAGCAACTTGCATGGGGACTGGCCTTTCCTGAGGCCACCAGAGCGGGTCCCTGTGGTCCCCGTCGTAACTCGAGAGGACCTGCCGCAACTCGAGAAAATCCAGGAGGTTCTCCCCTCCAGGCGAGATGAGGCCCATTTCCACTGAGGCGTCTCGAGGCTGATCACACCTCACCTCTGGAACTTCGAAAGGGTCCTTGACATCCTTGGTGCAAATCAAGAAGTTCCCCGACATACCCGTCTCCACTCGAGAGGAATCACGAGGGTCCCGCCCACATCCAGAGGAGCCCCGTTTCCGCCTCGTCGCTCGAGATGAGGGATCCTTTCCCTGCTTCGTCGGGAAAGAGTTCCCGGCGTTCCCGTCGCATCTCAAGAGGAGGCCCTCTCAACAGGAACGGCGAGAGGAACTCCAGGGTCGTGCCACCATTCCAAGAGTCCCCCAGATGTCTCAGTCCATTCCAGAGGAACCTCTTTTCCCTTCACCGGCTCGTCTTTCACGCCGAGGATCGACTCACACCAAGGTGGCACGTGGCACAGCCCTGTGGGAAAGCCTCGTGGGAAAGCCTCGAGGGACAGCCTCGAGGGAAAGCCACAGATCCCTGGATCCACGTGACAGGAAGCGTGACACTACTGCTGCAGCTCGGGAGGAAAGCGCACGTGCATGCCCCCACTCGAGACGAGGCCTGACTCCCCTGGGGAGACTCAGAAGCACCCCAAGATCCATGGCAACACTGGAGAGGAATCCTCAGGTTCCGGCCCCGACTCCACACAAGGACTGAGGCCCCGGCATGGACGGGAGAGGAATCCCGAGAGGTCCCCTAGCAACTTGCATGGGGACTGGCCTTTCCTGAGGCCACCAGAGCGGGTCCCTGTGGTCCCCGTCGTAACTCGAGAGGACCTGCCGCAACTCGAGAAAATCCAGGAGGTTCTCCCCTCCAGGCGAGATGAGGCCCATTTCCACTGAGGCGTCTCGAGGCTGATCACACCTCACCTCTGGAACTTCGAAAGGGTCCTTGACATCCTTGGTGCAAATCAAGAAGTTCCCCGACCTAGCAGTCTCCACTCGAGAGGAATCACGAGGGTCCCGCCCACATCCAGAGGAGCCCCGTTTCCGCCTCGTCGCTCGAGATGAGGGATCCTTTCCCTGCTTCGTCGGGAAAGAGTTCCCGGCGTTCCCGTCACATCTCAAGAGGAGGCCCTCTCAACAGGAACGGCGAGAGGAACTCCAGGGTCGTGCCACCATTCCAAGAGTCCCCCAGATGTCTCAGTCCATTCCAGAGGAACCTCTTTTCCCTTCACCGGCTCGTCTTTCACGCCGAGGATCGACTCACACCAAGGTGGCACGTGGCACAGCCCTGTGGGAAAGCCTCGTGGGAAAGCCTCGAGGGACAGCCTCGAGGGAAAGCCACAGATCCCTTGATCCACGTGACAGGAAGCGTGACACTACTGCTGCAGCTCGGGAGGAAAGCGCACGTGCATGCCCCCACTCGAGACGAGGCCTGACTCCCCTGGGGAGACTCAGAAGCACCCCAAGATCCATGGCAACACTGGAGAGGAATCCTCAGGTTCCGGCCCCGACTCCACACAAGGACTGAGGCCCCGGCATGGACGGGAGAGGAATCCCGAGAGGTCCCCTAGCAACTCGCATGGGGACTGGCCTTTCCTGAGGCCACCAGAGCGGGTCCCTGTGGTCCCCGTCGTAACTCGAGAAGACCTGCCGCAACTCCAGAAAATCCAGGAGGTTCTCCCCTCCAGGCGAGATGAGGCCCATTTCCGCTGAGGCGTCTCGAGGCTGATCACACCTCACCTCTGGAACTTCGAAAGGGTCCTTCACACCCTTGGTGCAAATCAAGAAGTTCCCCGACCTAGCCGTCTCCACTCGAGAGGAATCACGAGGGTCCCGCCCACATCCAGAGGAGCCCCGTTTCCGCCTCGTAGCTCGAGATGAGGGATCCTTTCCCTGCTTCGTCGGGAAAGAGTTCCCGGCGTTCCCGTCGCATCTCAAGAGGAGGCCCTCTCAACAGGAACGGCGAGAGGAACTCCAGGGTCGTGCCACCATTCCAAGAGTCCCCCAGATGTCTCAGTCCATTCCAGAGGAACCTCTTTTCCCTTCACCGGCTCGTCTTTCATGCCGAGGTTCGACTCACACCAAGGTGGCACGTGGCACAGCCCTGTGGGAAAGCCTCGTGGGAAAGCCTCGAGGGACAGCCTCGAGCGATAGCCACAGATCCCTTGATCCACGTGACAGGAAGCGTGACACTACTGCTGCAGCGCGGGAGGAAAGCGCACGTGCATGCCCCCACTCGAGACGAGGCCTGACTCCCCTGGGGAGACTCAGAAGCACCCCAAGATCCATGGCAACACTGGAGAGGAATCCTCAGGTTCCGGCCCCGACTCCACACAAGGACTGAGGCCCCGGCATGGACGGGAGAGGAATCCCGAGAGGTCCCCTAGCAACTTGCATGGGGACTGGCCTTTCCTGAGGCCACCAGAGCGGGTCCCTGAGGTCCCCGTCGTAACTCGAGAAGACCTGCCGCAACTCGAGAAAATCCAGGAGGTTCTCCCCTCCAGGCGAGATGAGGCCCATTTCCGCTGAGGCGTCTCGAGGCTGATCACACCTCACCTCTGGAACTTCGAAAGGCTCCTTCACACCCTTGGTGCAAATCAAGAAGTTCCCCGACATACCCGTCTCCACTCGTGAGGAATCACGAGGGTCCCGCCCACATCCAGAGGAGCCCCGTTTCCGCCTCGTAGCTCGAGATGAGGGATCCTTTCCCTGCTTCGTCGGGAAAGAGTTCCCGGCATTCCCGTCGCATCTCAAGAGGAGGCCCTCTCAACAGGAACGGCGAGAGGAACTCCAGGGTCGTGCCACCATTCCAAGAGTCCCCCAGATGTCTCAGTCCATTCCAGAGGAACCTCTTTTCCCTTCACCGGCTCGTCTTTCACGCCGAGGATCGACTCACACCAAGGTGGCACGTGGCACAGCCCTGTGGGGAAAGCCTCGTGGGAAAAGCCTCGAGGGACAGCCTCGAGGGAAAGCCACAGATCCCTTGATCCACGTGACAGGAAGCGTGACACTACTGCTGCAGCTCGGGAGGAAAGCGCACGTGCATGCCCCCACTCGAGACGAGGCCTGACTCCCCTGGGAGACTCAGAAGCACCCCCAAGATCCATGGCAACACTGGAGAGGAATCCTCAGGTTCCGCCCCGACTCCACACAAGGACTGAGGCCCCGGCATGGACGGGAGAGGAATCCCGAGAGGTCCCCTAGCAACTCGCATGGGGACTGGCCTTTCCTGAGGCCACCAGAGCGGGTCCCTGAGGTCCCCGTCGTAACTCGAGAAGACCTGCCACAACTCGAGAATATCCCGGAGGTTCTCCCCTCCAGGCGAGATGAGGCCCATTTCCGCTGAGGCGTCTCGAGGCTGATCACACCTCATCTCTGGAACTTCGAAAGGGTCCTTCACACCCTTGGTGCAAATCAAGAAGTTTCCCGACATACCCGTCTCCACTCGAGAGGAATCACGAGGGTCCCGCCCACATCCAGAGGAGCCCCGTTTCCGCCTCGTAGCTCGAGATGAGGGATCCTTTCCCTGCTTCGTCGGGAAAGAGTTTCCCGGCGTTCCCGTCGCATCTCAAGAGGAGGCCCTCTCAACAGGAACGGCGAGAGGAACTCCAGGGTCGTGCCACCATGCCAAGAGTCCCCCATATGTCTCAGTCCATTCCAGAGGAACCTCTTTTCCCTTCACCCGGCTCGTCTTTCACGCCGAGGATCGACTCACACCAAGGTGGCACGTGGCACAGCCCTGTGGGAAAGCCTCGTGGGAAAGCCTCGAGGGACAGCCTCGAGGGAAAGCCACAGATCCCTTGATCCACGTGACAGGAAGCGTGACACTACTGCTGCAGCTCGGGAGGAAAGCGCACGTGCATGCCCCCCACTCGAGACGAGGCCTGACTCCCCTGGGGAGACTCAGAAGCACCCCCAAGATCCATGGCAACACTGGAGAGGAATCCTCAGGTTCCGGCCCCGACTCCACACAAGGACTGAGGCCCCGGCATGGACGGAGAGGAATCCCGAGAGGTCCCCTAGCAACTTGCATGGGGACTGGCTTTTCCTGAGGCCACCAGAGCGGGTCCCTGAGGTCCCCCGTCGTAACTCGAGAAGACCTGCCGCAACTCGAGAAAATCCAGGAGGTTCTCCCCTCCAGGCGAGATGAGGCCCATTTCCGCTGAGGCGTCTCGAGGCTGATCACACCTCACCTCTGGAACTTCGAAAGGCTCCTTCACACCCTTGGTGCAAATCAAGAAGTTCCCCGACATACCCGTCTCCACTCGTGAGGAATCACGAGGGTCCCGCCCACATCCAGAGGAGCCCCGTTTCCGCCTCGTAGCTCGAGATGAGGGATCCTTTCCCTGCTTCGTCGGGAAAGAGTTCCCGGCGTTCCCGTCGCATCTCAAGAGGAGGCCCTCTCAACAGGAACGGCGAGAGGAACTCCAGGGTCGTGACACCATTCCAAGAGTCCCCCAGATGTCTCAGTCCATTCCAGAGGAACCTCTTTTCCCTTCACCGGCTCGTCTTTCACGCCGAGGATCGACTCACACCAAGGTGGCACGTGGCACAGCCCTGTGGGAAAGCCTCGTGGGAAAGCCTCGAGGAGGGAAAGCCACAGATCCCTTGATCCACGTGACAGGAAGCGTGACACTACTGCTGCAGCTCGGGAGGAAAGCGCACGTGCATGCCCCCACTCGAGACGAGGCCTGACTCCCCTGGGGAGACTCAGAAGCACCCCAAGATCCATGGCAACACTGGAGAGGAATCCTCAGGTTCCGGCCCCGACACCACACAAGGACTGAGGCCCCGGCATGGACAGGAGAGGAATCCCGAGTGGTCCCCTAGCAACTCGCATGGGGACTGGCCTTTCCTGAGGCCAACAGAGCGGCTCCGTGAGCTCCCCGTCGTAACTCGTCAAGACCTGCCGCAACTCGGGAAAATCCAGGAGGTTCTCCCCTCCAGGCGAGATGAGGCCCATTTCTGCTGAGGTGTCACGTGGCGGATCACACCTCACATCTGGAACTTCGAAAGGCTCCTTCACACCCTTGCTGCAAATCAAGAAGTTCCCCGACATACCCGTCTCCACTCGACAGGAATCACGAAGGTCCCGCCCACATCCAGAGGAGCCCCGTTTCGGCCTCGTAGTTCGAGATGAGGGATCCTGTCCCTGCTTCGTCGGGAAAGAGTTCCCGGCGTTCCCGTCGCATCTCAAGAGGAGGCCCTCTCAACAGGAACGGTGAGAGGAACTCCAGGGACGTGCCACCATTCCACGAGTCCCCCAGATGTCTCAGTCCATTCCAGAGGAACCTCTTTTCCCTGCACCGGCTCGTCTTTCACGCCGAGGATCGACTCACACCAAGGTGGGCACGTAGCACAGCCCTGTGGGAAAGCCTCGTGGGAAAGCCTCGAGGGACAGCCTCGAGGGAAAGCCACAGATCCCTTGATCCACGTGACAGGAAGCGTGACACTACTGCTGCAGCTCGGGAGGAAAGCGCACGTGCATGCCCCCACTCGAGACGAGGCCTGACTCCCCTGGGGAGACTCAGAAGCACCCCAAGATCCATGGCAACACTGGAGAGGAATCCTCAGGTTCCGGCCCCGACTCCACACCAGGACTGAGGCCCCGGCATGGACGGAGAGGAATCCCGAGAGGTCCCCTAGCAACTCGCATGGGGACTGGCCTTTCCTGAGACCACCAGAGCGGGTCCCTGAGGTCCCCGTCGTAACTCGAGAAGACCTGCCGCAACTCGAGAAAATCCAGGAGGTTCTCCCCTCCAGGCGAGATGAGGCCCATTTCCGCTGAGGCGTCTCGAGGCTGATCACACCTCACCTCTGGAACTTCGAAAGGGTCCTTCACACCCTTGGTGCAAATCAAGAAGTTCCCCGACCTAGCCGTCTCCACTCGAGAGGAATCACGAGGGTCCCGCCCACATCCAGAGGAGCCCCGTTTCCGCCTCGTAGCTCGAGATGAGGGATCCTTTCCCTGCTTCGTCGGGAAAGAGTTAGCGGCGTTCCCGTCGCATCTCAAGAGGAGGCCCTCTCAACAGAACGGCGAGAGGAACTCCAGGGTCGTGCCACCATTCCAAGAGTCCCCCAGATGTCTCAGTCCATTCCAGAGGAACCTCTTTTCCCTTCACCGGCTCGTCTTTCACGCCGAGGATCGACTCCCACCAAGGTGGCACGTCGCACAGCCCTGTGGGAAAGCCTCGTGGGAAAGCCTCGAGGGACAGCCTCGAGGGAAAGCCACAGATCCCTTGATCCACGTGACAGGAAGCGTGACACTACTGCTGCAGCTCGGGAGGAAAGCGCACGTGCATGCCCCCACTCGAGACGAGGCCTGACTCCCCTGGGGAGACTCAGAAGCACCCCAAGATCCATGGCAACACTGGAGAGGAATCCTCAGGTTCCGGCCCCGACTCCACACAAGGACTGAGGCCCCGGCATGGACGGGAGAGGAATCCCGAGAGGTCCCCTAGCAACTCGCATGGGGACTGGCCTTTCCTGAGGCCACCAGAGCGGGTCCCTGAGGTCCCCGTCGTAACTCGAGAAGACCTGCCGCAACTCGAGAAAATCCAGGAGGTTCTCCCCTCCAGGCGAGATGAGGCCCATTTCCGCTGAGGCGTCTCGAGGCTCATCACACCTCACCTCTGGAACTTCGAAAGGGTCCTTCACACCCTTGGTGCAAATCAAGAAGTTCCCCGACCTAGCCGTCTCCACTCGAGAGGAATCACGAGGGTCCCGCCCACATCCAGAGGAGCCCCGTTTCCGCCTCGTAGCTCGAGATGAGGGATCCTTTCCCTGCTTCGTCGGGAAAGAGTTCCCGGCGTTCCCGTCGCATCTCAAGAGGAGGCCCTCTCAACAGGAACGGCGAGAGGAACTCCAGGGTCGTGCCACCATTCCAAGAGTCCCCCAGATGTCTCAGTCCATTCCAGAGGAACCTCTTTTCCCTTCACCGGCTCGTCTTTCACGCCGAGGATCGACTCACACCAAGGTGGCACGTGGCACAGCCCTGTGGGAAAGCCTCGTGGGAAAGCCTCGAGGGACAGCCTCGAGGGAAAGCCACAGATCCCTTGATCCACGTGACAGGAAGCGTGACACTACTGCTGCAGCTCGGGAGGAAAGCGCACGTGCATGCCCCCACTCGAGACGAGGCCTGACTCCCCTGGGGAGACTCAGAAGCACCCCAAGATCCATGGCAACACTGGAGAGGAATCCTCAGGTTCCGGCCCCGACTCCACACAAGGACTGAGGCCCCGGCATGGACGGGAGAGGAATCCCGAGAGGTCCCCTAGCAACTCGCATGGGGACTGGCCTTTCCTGAGGCCACCAGAGCGGGTCCCTGAGGTCCCCGTCGTAACTCGAGTAGACCTGCCGCAACTCGAGAAAATCCAGGAGGTTCTCCCCTCCAGGCGAGATGAGGCCCATTTCCGCTGAGGCGTCTCGAGGCTGATCACACCTCACCTCTGGAACTTCGAAAGGGTCCTTCACAACCTTGGTGCAAATCAAGAAGTTCCCCGACCTAGCCGTCTCCACTCGAGAGGAATCACGAGGGTCCCGCCCATATCCAGAGGAGCCCCGTTTCCGCCTCGTAGCTCGAGATGAGGGATCCTTTCCCTGCTTCGTCGGGAAAGAGTTCCCGGCGTTCCCGTCGCATCTCAAGAGGAGGCCCTCTCAACAGAACGGCGAGAGGAACTCCAGGGTCGTGCCACCATTCCAAGAGTCCCCCAGATGTCTCAGTCCATTCCAGAGGAACCTCTTTTCCCTTCACCGGCTCGTCTTTCACGCCGAGGATCGACTCACACCAAGGTGGCACGTGGCACAGCCCTGTGGGAAAGCCTCGTGGGAAAGCCTCGAGGGACAGCCTCGAGGGAAAGCCACAGATCCCTTAATCCACGTGACAGGAAGCGTGACACTACTGCTGCAGCTCGGGAGGAAAGCGCACGTGCATGCCCCCACTCGAGACGAGGCCTGACTCCCCTGGGGAGACTCAGAAGCACCCCAAGATCCATGGCAACACTGGAGAGGAATCCTCAGGTTCCGGCCCCGACTCCACACAAGGACTGAGGCCCCGGCATGGACGGGAGAGGAATCCCGAGAGGTCCCCTAGCAACTCGCATGGGGACTGGCCTTTCCTGAGGCCACCAGAGCGGGTCCCTGAGGTCCCCGTCGTAACTCGAGAAGACCTGCCGCAACTCGAGAAAATCCAGGAGGTTCTCCCCTCCAGGCGAGATGAGGCCCATTTCCGCTGAGGCGTCTCGAGGCTCATCACACCTCACCTCTGGAACTTCGAAAGGGTCCTTCACACCCTTGGTGCAAATCAAGAAGTTCCCCGACCTAGCCGTCTCCACTCGAGAGGAATCACGAGGGTCCCGCCCACATCCAGAGGAGCCCCGTTTCCGCCTCGTAGCTCGAGATGAGGGATCCTTTCCCTGCTTCGTCGGGAAAGAGTTTCCGGCGTTCCCGTCGCACCTCAAGAGGAGGCCCTCTCAACAGGAACGGCGAGAGGAACTCCAGGGTCGTGCCACCATTCCAAGAGTCCCCCAGATGTCTCAGTCCATTCCAGAGGAACCTCTTTTCCCTTCACCGGCTCGTCTTTCACGCCGAGGATCGACTCCCACCAAGGTGGCACGTGGCACAGCCCTGTGGGAAAGCCTCGTGGGAAAGCCTCGAGGGACAGCCTCGAGGGAAAGCCACAGATCCCTTGATCCACGTGACAGGAAGCGTGACACTACTGCTGCAGCTCGGGAGGAAAGCGCACGTGCATGCCCCCACTCGAGACGAGGCCTGACTCCCCTGGGGAGACTCAGAAGCACCCCAAGATCCATGGCAACACTGGAGAGGAATCCTCAGGTTCCGGCCCCGACTCCACACAAGGACTGAGGCCCCGGCATGGACGGGAGAGGAATCCCGAGAGGTCCCCTAGCAACTCGCATGGGGACTGGCCTTTCCTGAGGCCACCAGAGCGGGTCCCTGAGGTCCCCGTCGTAACTCGAGAAGACCTGCCGCAACTCGAGAAAATCCAGGAGGTTCTCCCCTCCAGGCGAGATGAGGCCCATTTCCACTGAGGCGTCTCGAGGCTGATCACACCTCACCTCTGGAACTTCGAAAGGGTCCTTCACACCCTTGGTGCAAATAAAGAAGTTCCCCGACCTAGCCGTCTCCACTCGAGAGGAATCACGAGGGTCCCGCCCACATCCAGAGGAGCCCCGTTTCCGCCTCGTAGCTCGAGATGAGGGATCCTTTCCCTGCTTCGTCGGGAAAGAGTTCCCGGCGTTCCCGTCGCATCTCAAGAGGAGGCCCTCTCAACAGGAACGGCGAGAGGAACTCCAGGGTCGTGCCACCATTCCAAGAGTCCCCCAGATGTCTCAGTCCATTCCAGAGGAACCTCTTTTCCCTTCACCGGCTCGTCTTTCACGCCGAGGATCGACTCACACCAAGGTGGCACGTGGCACAGCCCTGTGGGAAAGCCTCGTGGGAAAGCCTCGAGGGACAGCCTCGAGGGAAAGCCACAGATCCCTTGATCCACGTGACAGGAAGCGTGACACTACTGCTGCAGCTCGGGAGGAAAGCGCACGTGCATGCCCCCACTCGAGACGAGGCCTGACTCCCCTGGGGAGACTCAGAAGCACCCCAAGATCCATGGCAACACTGGAGAGGAATCCTCAGGTTCCGGCCCCGACTCCACACAAGGACTGAGGCCCCGGCATGGACGGGAGAGGAATCCCGAGAGGTCCCCTAGCAACTCGCATGGGGACTGGCCTTTCCTGAGGCCACCAGAGCGGGTCCCTGAGGTCCCCGTCGTAACTCGAGAAGACCTGCCGCAACTCGAGAAAATCCAGGAGGTTCTCCCCTCCAGGCGAGATGAGGCCGATTGCCGCTGAGGCGTCTAGAGGCTGATCACACCTCACCTCTGGAACTTCGAAAGGGTCATTCACACCCTTGGTGCAAATCAAGAAGTTCCCCGACATACCCGTCTCCACTCGAGAGGAATCACGAGGGTCCCGCCCACATCCAGAGGAGCCCCGTTTCCGCCTCGTAGCTCGAGATGAGAGATCCTGTCCCTGCTTCGTCGGGAAAGAGTTCCCGGCGTTCCCGTCGCATCTCAAGAGGAGGCTCTCTCAACAGGAACGGCGAGAGGAACTCCAGGGTCGTGCCACCATTCCAAGAGTCCCCCAGATGTCTCAGTCCATTCCAGAGGAACCTCTTTTCCCTTCACCGGCTCGTCTTTCACGCCGAGGATCGACTCACACCAAGGTGGCACGTGGCACAGCCCTGTGGGAAAGCCTCGTGGGAAAGCCTCGAGGGACAGCCTCGAGGGAAAGCCACAGATCCCTTGATCCACGTGACAGGAAGCGTGACACTACTGCTGCAGCTCGGGAGGAAAGCGCACGTGCATGCCCCCACTCGAGACGAGGCCTGACTCCCCTGGGGAGACTCAGAAGCACCCCAAGATCCATGGCAACACTGGAGAGGAATCCTCAGGTTCCGGCCCCGACACCACACAAGGACTGAGGCCCCGGCATGGACAGGAGAGGAATCCCGAGTGGTCCCCTAGCAACTCGCATGGGGACTGGCCTTTCCTGAGGCCAACAGAGCGGCTCCGTGAGCTCCCCGTCGTAACTCGTCAAGACCTGCCGCAACTCGGGAAAATCCAGGAGGTTCTCCCCTCCAGGCGAGATGAGGCCCATTTCTGCTGAGGTGTCACGTGGCGGATCACACCTCACATCTGGAACTTCGAAAGGCTCCTTCACACCCTTGCTGCAAATCAAGAAGTTCCCCGACATACCCGTCTCCACTCGACAGGAATCACGAAGGTCCCGCCCACATCCAGAGGAGCCCCGTTTCGGCCTCGTAGTTCGAGATGAGGGATCCTGTCCCTGCTTCGTCGGGAAAGAGTTCCCGGCGTTCCCGTCGCATCTCAAGAGGAGGCCCTCTCAACAGGAACGGTGAGAGGAACTCCAGGGACGTGCCACCATTCCACGAGTCCCCCAGATGTCTCAGTCCATTCCAGAGGAACCTCTTTTCCCTGCACCGGCTCGTCTTTCACGCCGAGGATCGACTCACACCAAGGTGGGCACGTAGCACAGCCCTGTGGGAAAGCCTCGTGGGAAAGCCTCGAGGGACAGCCTCGAGGGAAAGCCACAGATCCCTTGATCCACGTGACAGGAAGCGTGACACTACTGCTGCAGCTCGGGAGGAAAGCGCACGTGCATGCCCCCACTCGAGACGAGGCCTGACTCCCCTGGGGAGACTCAGAAGCACCCCAAGATCCATGGCAACACTGGAGAGGAATCCTCAGGTTCCGGCCCCGACTCCACACCAGGACTGAGGCCCCGGCATGGACGGAGAGGAATCCCGAGAGGTCCCCTAGCAACTCGCATGGGGACTGGCCTTTCCTGAGACCACCAGAGCGGGTCCCTGAGGTCCCCGTCGTAACTCGAGAAGACCTGCCGCAACTCGAGAAAATCCAGGAGGTTCTCCCCTCCAGGCGAGATGAGGCCCATTTCCACTGAGGCGTCTCGAGGCTGATCACACCTCACCTCTGGAACTTCGAAAGGGTCCTTCACACCCTTGGTGCAAATCAAGAAGTTCCCCGACCTAGCCGTCTCCACTCGAGAGGAATCACGAGGGTCCCGCCCACATCCAGAGGAGCCCCGTTTCCGCCTCGTAGCTCGAGATGAGGGATCCTTTCCCTGCTTCGTCGGGAAAGAGTTCCCGGCGTTCCCGTCGCATCTCAAGAGGAGGCCCTCTCAACAGAACGGCGAGAGGAACTCAGGGTCGTGCCACCATTCCAAGAGTCCCCCAGATGTCTCAGTCCATTCCAGAGGAACCTCTTTTCCCTTCACCGGCTCGTCTTTCACGCCGAGGATCGACTCCCACCAAGGTGGCACGTGGCACAGCCCTGTGGGAAAGCCTCGTGGGAAAGCCTCGAGGGACAGCCTCGAGGGAAAGCCACAGATCCCTTGATCCACGTGACAGGAAGCGTGACACTACTGCTGCAGCTCGGGAGGAAAGCGCACGTGCATGCCCCCACTCGAGACGAGGCCTGACTCCCCTGGGGAGACTCAGAAGCACCCCAAGATCCATGGCAACACTGGAGAGGAATCCTCAGGTTCCGGCCCCGACTCCACACAAGGACTGAGGCCCCGGCATGGACGGGAGAGGAATCCCGAGAGGTCCCCTAGCAACTCGCATGGGGACTGGCCTTTCCTGAGGCCACCAGAGCGGGTCCCTGAGGTCCCCGTCGTAACTCGAGAAGACCTGCCGCAACTCGAGAAAATCCAGGAGGTTCTCCCCTCCAGGCGAGATGAGGCCCATTTCCGCTGAGGCGTCTCGAGGCTCATCACACCTCACCTCTGGAACTTCGAAAGGGTCCTTCACACCCTTGGTGCAAATCAAGAAGTTCCCCGACCTAGCCGTCTCCACTCGAGAGGAATCACGAGGGTCCCGCCCACATCCAGAGGAGCCCCGTTTCCGCCTCGTAGCTCGAGATGAGGGATCCTTTCCCTGCTTCGTCGGGAAAGAGTTCCCGGCGTTCCCGTCGCATCTCAAGAGGAGGCCCTCTCAACAGGAACGGCGAGAGGAACTCCAGGGTCGTGCCACCATTCCAAGAGTCCCCCAGATGTCTCAGTCCATTCCAGAGGAACCTCTTTTCCCTTCACCGGCTCGTCTTTCACGCCGAGGATCGACTCACACCAAGGTGGCACGTGGCACAGCCCTGTGGGAAAGCCTCGTGGGAAAGCCTCGAGGGACAGCCTCGAGGGAAAGCCACAGATCCCTTGATCCACGTGACAGGAAGCGTGACACTACTGCTGCAGCTCGGGAGGAAAGCGCACGTGCATGCCCCCACTCGAGACGAGGCCTGACTCCCCTGGGGAGACTCAGAAGCACCCCAAGATCCATGGCAACACTGGAGAGGAATCCTCAGGTTCCGGCCCCGACTCCACACAAGGACTGAGGCCCCGGCATGGACGGGAGAGGAATCCCGAGAGGTCCCCTAGCAACTCGCATGGGGACTGGCCTTTCCTGAGGCCACCAGAGCGGGTCCCTGAGGTCCCCGTCGTAACTCGAGTAGACCTGCCGCAACTCGAGAAAATCCAGGAGGTTCTCCCCTCCAGGCGAGATGAGGCCCATTTCCGCTGAGGCGTCTCGAGGCTGATCACACCTCACCTCTGGAACTTCGAAAGGGTCCTTCACAACCTTGGTGCAAATCAAGAAGTTCCCCGACCTAGCCGTCTCCACTCGAGAGGAATCACGAGGGTCCCGCCCATATCCAGAGGAGCCCCGTTTCCGCCTCGTAGCTCGAGATGAGGGATCCTTTCCCTGCTTCGTCGGGAAAGAGTTCCCGGCGTTCCCGTCGCATCTCAAGAGGAGGCCCTCTCAACAGAACGGCGAGAGGAACTCCAGGGTCGTGCCACCATTCCAAGAGCCCCCCAGATGTCTCAGTCCATTCCAGAGGAACCTCTTTTCCCTTCACCGGCTCGTCTTTCACGCCGAGGATCGACTCACACCAAGGTGGCACGTGGCACAGCCCTGTGGGAAAGCCTCGTGGGAAAGCCTCGAGGGACAGCCTCGAGGGAAAGCCACAGATCCCTTGATCCACGTGACAGGAAGCGTGACACTACTGCTGCAGCTCGGGAGGAAAGCGCACGTGCATGCCCCCACTCGAGACGAGGCCTGACTCCCCTGGGGAGACTCAGAAGCACCCCAAGATCCATGGCAACACTGGAGAGGAATCCTCAGGTTCCGGCCCCGACTCCACACAAGGACTGAGGCCCCGGCATGGACGGGAGAGGAATCCCGAGAGGTTCCCTAGCAACTCGCATGGGGACTGGCCTTTCCTGAGGCCACCAGAGCGGGTCCCTGAGGTCCCCGTCGTAACTCGAGAAGACCTGCCGCAACTCGAGAAAATCCAGGAGGTTCTCCCCTCCAGGCGAGATGAGGCCCATTTCCGCTGAGGCGTCTCGAGGCTCATCACACCTCACCTCTGGAACTTCGAAAGGGTCCTTCACACCCTTGGTGCAAATCAAGAAGTTCCCCGACCTAGCCGTCTCCACTCGAGAGGAATCACGAGGGTCCCGCCCACATCCAGAGGAGCCCCGTTTCCGCCTCGTAGCTCGAGATGAGGGATCCTTTCCCTGCTTCTTCGGGAAAGAGTTTCCGGCGTTCCCGTCGCACCTCAAGAGGAGGCCCTCTCAACAGGAACGGCGAGAGGAACTCCAGGGTCGTGCCACCATTCCAAGAGTCCCCCAGATGTCTCAGTCCATTCCAGAGGAACCTCTTTTCCCTTCACCGGCTCGTCTTTCACGCCGAGGATCGACTCCCACCAAGGTGGCACGTGGCACAGCCCTGTGGGAAAGCCTCGTGGGAAAGCCTCGAGGGACAGCCTCGAGGGAAAGCCACAGATCCCTTGATCCACGTGACAGGAAGCGTGACACTACTGCTGCAGCTCGGGAGGAAAGCGCACGTGCATGCCCCCACTCGAGACGAGGCCTGACTCCCCTGGGGAGACTCAGAAGCACCCCAAGATCCATGGCAACACTGGAGAGGAATCCTCAGGTTCCGGCCCCGACTCCACACAAGGACTGAGGCCCCGGCATGGACGGGAGAGGAATCCCGAGAGGTCCCCTAGCAACTCGCATGGGGACTGGCCTTTCCTGAGGCCACCAGAGCGGGTCCCTGAGGTCCCCGTCGTAACTCGAGAAGACCTGCCGCAACTCGAGAAAATCCAGGAGGTTCTCCCCTCCAGGCGAGATGAGGCCCATTTCCACTGAGGCGTCTCGAGGCTGATCACACCTCACCTCTGGAACTTCGAAAGGGTCCTTCACACCCTTGGTGCAAATCAAGAAGTTCCCCGACCTAGCCGTCTCCACTCGAGAGGAATCACGAGGGTCCCGCCCACATCCAGAGGAGCCCCGTTTCCGCCTCGTAGCTCGAGATGAGGGATCCTTTCCCTGCTTCGTCGGGAAAGAGTTCCCGGCGTTCCCGTCGCATCTCAAGAGGAGGCCCTCTCAACAGGAACGGCGAGAGGAACTCCAGGGTCGTGCCACCATTCCAAGAGTCCCCCAGATGTCTCAGTCCATTCCAGAGGAACCTCTTTTCCCTTCACCGGCTCGTCTTTCACGCCGAGGATCGACTCACACCAAGGTGGCACGTGGCACAGCCCTGTGGGAAAGCCTCGTGGGAAAGCCTCGAGGGACAGCCTCGAGGGAAAGCCACAGATCCCTTGATCCACGTGACAGGAAGCGTGACACTACTGCTGCAGCTCGGGAGGAAAGCGCACGTGCATGCCCCCACTCGAGACGAGGCCTGACTCCCCTGGGGAGACTCAGAAGCACCCCAAGATCCATGGCAACACTGGAGAGGAATCCTCAGGTTCCGGCCCCGACTCCACACAAGGACTGAGGCCCCGGCATGGACGGGAGAGGAATCCCGAGAGGTCCCCTAGCAACTCGCATGGGGACTGGCCTTTCCTGAGGCCACCAGAGCGGGTCCCGGAGGTCCCCGTCGTAACTCGAGAAGACCTGCCGCAACTCGAGAAAATCCAGGAGGTTCTCCCCTCCAGGCGAGATGAGGCCCATTTCCGCTGAGGCGTCTCGAGGCTCATCACACCTCACCTCTGGAACTTCGAAAGGGTCCTTCACACCCTTGGTGCAAATCAAGAAGTTCCCCGACCTAGCCGTCTCCACTCGAGAGGAATCACGAGGGTCCCGCCCACATCCAGAGGAGCCCCGTTTCCGCCTCGTAGCTCGAGATGTGGGATCCTTACCCTGCTTCGTCGGGAAAGAGTTCCCGGCGTTCCCGTCGCATCTCAAGAGGAGGCCCTCTCAACAGGAACGGCGAGAGGAACTCCAGGGTCGTGCCACCATTCCAAGAGTCCCCCAGATGTCTCAGTCCATTCCAGAGGAACCTCTTTTCCCTTCACCGGCTCGTCTTTCACGCCGAGGATCGACTCACACCAAGGTGGCACGTGGCACAGCCCTGTGGGAAAGCCTCGTGGGAAAGCCTCGAGGGACAGCCTCGAGGGAAAGCCACAGATCCCTTGATCCACGTGACAGGAAGCGTGACACTACTGCTGCAGCTCGGGAGGAAAGCGCACGTGCATGCCCCCACTCGAGACGAGGCCTGACTCCCCTGGGGAGACTCAGAAGCACCCCAAGATCCATGGCAACACTGGAGAGGAATCCTCAGGTTCCGGTCCCGACTCCACACAAGGACTGAGGCCCCGGCATGGACGGGAGAGGAATCCCGAGAGGTCCCCTAGCAACTCGCATGGGGACTGGCCTTTCCTGAGGCCACCAGAGCGGGTCCCTGAGGTCCCCGTCGTAACTCGAGATGACCTGCCGCAACTCGAGAAAATCCAGGAGGTTCTCCCCTCCAGGCGAGATGAGGCCCATTTCCGCTGAGGCGTCTCGAGGCTCATCACACCTCACCTCTGGAACTTCGAAAGGGTCCTTCACAACCTTGGTGCAAATCAAGAAGTTCCCCGACCTAGCCGTCTCCCCTCGAGAGGAATCACGAGGGTCCCGCCCATATCCAGAGGAGCCCCGTTTCCGCCTCGTAGCTCGAGATGAGGGATCCTTTCCCTGCTTCGTCGGGAAAGAGTTCCCGGCGTTCCCGTCGCATCTCAAGAGGAGGCCCTCTCAACAGAACGGCGAGAGGAACTCCAGGGTCGTGCCACCATTCCAAGAGTCCCCCAGATGTCTCAGTCCATTCCAGAGGAACCTCTTTTCCCTTCACCGGCTCGTCTTTCACGCCGAGGATCGACTCACACCAAGGTGGCACGTGGCACAGCCCTGTGGGAAAGCCTCGTGGGAAAGCCTCGAGGGACAGCCTCGAGGGAAAGCCACAGATCCCTTGATCCACGTGACAGGAAGCGTGACACTACTGCTGCAGCTCGGGAGGAAAGCGCACGTGCATGCCCCCACTCGAGACGAGGCCTGACTCCCCTGGGGAGACTCAGAAGCACCCCAAGATCCATGGCAACACTGGAGAGGAATCCTCAGGTTCCGGCCCCGACTCCACACAAGGACTGAGGCCCCGGCATGGACGGGAGAGGAATCCCGAGAGGTCCCCTAGCAACTCGCATGGGGACTGGCCTTTCCTGAGGCCACCAGAGCGGGTCCCTGAGGTCCCCGTCGTAACTCGAGAAGACCTGCCGCAACTCGAGAAAATCCAGGAGGTTCTCCCCTCCAGGCGAGATGAGGCCCATTTCCGCTGAGGCGTCTCGAGGCTCATCACACCTCACCTCTGGAACTTCGAAAGGGTCCTTCACACCCTTGGTGCAAATCAAGAAGTTCCCCGACCTAGCCGTCTCCACTCGAGAGGAATCACGAGGGTCCCGCCCACATCCAGAGGAGCCCCGTTTCCGCCTCGTAGCTCGAGATGAGGGATCCTTTCCCTGCTTCGTCGGGAAAGAGTTCCCGGCGTTCCCGTCGCACCTCAAGAGGAGGCCCTCTCAACAGGAACGGCGAGAGGAACTCCAGGGTCGTGCCACCATTCCAAGAGTCCCCCAGATGTCTCAGTCCATTCCAGAGGAACCTCTTTTCCCTTCACCGGCTCGTCTTTCACGCCGAGGATCGACTCCCACCAAGGTGGCACGTGGCACAGCCCTGTGGGAAAGCCTCGTGTGAAAGCCTCGAGGGACAGCCTCGAGGGAAAGCCACAGATCCCTTGATCCACGTGACAGGAAGCGTGACACTACTGCTGCAGCTCGGGAGGAAAGCGCACGTGCATGCCCCCACTCGAGACGAGGCCTGACTCCCCTGGGGAGACTCAGAAGCACCCCAAGATCCATGGCAACACTGGAGAGGAATCCTCAGGTTCCGGCCCCGACTCCACACAAGGACTGAGGCCCCGGCATGGACGGGAGAGGAATCCCGAGAGGTCCCCTAGCAACTCGCATGGGGACTGGCCTTTCCTGAGGCCACCAGAGCGGGTCCCTGAGGTCCCCGTCGTAACTCGAGAAGACCTGCCGCAACTCGAGAAAATCCAGGAGGTTCTCCCCTCCAGGCGAGATGAGGCCCATTTCCGCTGAGGCGTCTCGAGGTTGATCACACCTCACCTCTGGAACTTCGAAAGGGTCCTTCACAACCTTGGTGCAAATCAAGAAGTTCCCCGACCTAGCCGTCTCCACTCGAGAGGAATCACGAGGGTCCCGCCCACATCCAGAGGAGCCCCGTTTCTGCATCGTAGCTCGAGATGAGGGATCCTTTCCCTGCTTCGTCGGGAAAGAGTTCCCGGCGTTCCCGTCGCATCTCAAGTGGAGGCCCTCTCAACAGAACGGCGAGAGGAACTCCAGGGTCGTGCCACCATTCCAAGAGTCCCCCAGATGTCTCAGTCCATTCCAGAGGAACCTCTTTTCCCTTCACCGGCTCGTCTTTCACGCCGAGGATCGACTCACACCAAGGTGGCACGTGGCACAGCCCTGTGGGAAAGCCTCGTGGGAAAGCCTCGAGGGACAGCCTCGAGGGAAAGCCACAGATCCCTTGATCCACGTGACAGGAAGCGTGACACTACTGCTGCAGCTCGGGAGGAAAGCGCACGTGCATGCCCCCACTCGAGACGAGGCCTGACTCCCCTGGGGAGACTCAGAAGCACCCCAAGATCCATGGCAACACTGGAGAGGAATCCTCAGGTTCCGGCCCCGACTCCACACAAGGACTGAGGCCCCGGCATGGACGGGAGAGGAATCCCGAGAGGTCCCCTAGCAACTCGCATGGGGACTGGCCTTTCCTGAGGCCACCAGAGCGGGTCCCTGAGGTCCCCGTCGTAACTCGAGAAGACCTGCCGCAACTCGAGAAAATCCAGGAGGTTCTCCCCTCCAGGCGAGATGAGGCCCATTTCCGCTGAGGCGTCTCGAGGCTCATCACACCTCACCTCTGGAACTTCGAAAGGGTCCTTCACACCCTTGGTGCAAATCAAGAAGTTCCCCGACCTAGCCGTCTCCACTCGAGAGGAATCACGAGGGTCCCGCCCACATCCAGAGGAGCCCCGTTTCCGACTCGTAGCTCGAGATGAGGGATCCTTTCCCTGCTTCGTCGGGAAAGAGTTCCCGGCGTTCCCGTCGCACCTCAAGAGGAGGCCCTCTCAACAGGAACGGCGAGAGGAACTCCAGGGTCGTGCCACCATTCCAAGAGTCCCCCAGATGTCTCAGTCCATTCCAGAGGAACCTCTTTTCCCTTCACCGGCTCGTCTTTCACGCCGAGGATCGACTCCCACCAAGGTGGCACGTGGCACAGCCCTGTGGGAAAGCCTCGTGTGAAAGCCTCGAGGGACAGCCTCGAGGGAAAGCCACAGATCCCTTGATCCACGTGACAGGAAGCGTGACACTACTGCTGCAGCTCGGGAGGAAAGCGCACGTGCATGCCCCCACTCGAGACGAGGCCTGACTCCCCTGGGGAGACTCAGAAGCACCCCAAGATCCATGGCAACACTGGAGAGGAATCCTCAGGTTCCGGCCCCGACTCCACACAAGGACTGAGGCCCCGGCATGGACGGGAGAGGAATCCCGAGAGGTCCCCTAGCAACTCGCATGGGGACTGGCCTTTCCTGAGGCCACCAGAGCGGGTCCCTGAGGTCCCCGTCGTAACTCGAGAAGACCTGCCGCAACTCGAGAAATTCCAGGAGGTTCTCCCCTCCAGGCGAGATGAGGCCCATTTCCGCTGAGGCGTCTCGAGGTTGATCACACCTCACCTCTGGAACTTCGAAAGGCTCCTTCACACCCTTGGTGCAAATCAAGAAGTTCCCCGACCTAGCCGTCTCCACTCGAGAGGAATCACGAGGGTCCCGCCCACATCCAGAGGAGCCCCGTTTCTGCATCGTAGCTCGAGATGAGGGATCCTTTCCCTGCTTCATCGGGAAAGAGTTCCCGGCGTTCCCGTCGCATCTCAAGAGGAGGCCCTCTCAACAGAACGGCGAGAGGAACTCCAGGGTCGTGCCACCATTCCAAGAGTCCCCCAGATGTCTCAGTCCATTCCAGAGGAACCTCTTTTCCCTTCACCGGCTCGTCTTTCACGCCGAGGATCGACTCACACCAAGGTGGCACGTGGCACAGCCCTGTGGGAAAGCCTCGTGGGAAAGCCTCGAGGGACAGCCTCGAGGGAAAGCCACAGATCCCTTGATCCACGTGACAGGAAGCGTGACACTACTGCTGCAGCTCGGGAGGAAAGCGCACGTGCATGCCCCCACTCGAGACGAGGCCTGACTCCCCTGGGGAGACTCAGAAGCACCCCAAGATCCATGGCAACACTGGAGAGGAATCCTCAGGTTCCGGCCCCGACTCCACACAAGGACTGAGGCCCCGGCATGGACGGGAGAGGAATCCCGAGAGGTCCCCTAGCAACTCGCATGCGGACTGGCCTTTCCTGAGGCCACCAGAGCGGGTCCCTGAGGTCCCCGTCGTAACTCGAGAAGACCTGCCGCAACTCGAGAAAATCCAGGAGGTTCTCCCCTCCAGGCGAGATGAGGCCCATTTCCGCTGAGGCGTCTCGAGGCTGATCACACCTCACCTCTGGAACTTCGAAAGGGTCCTTCACACCCTTGGTGCAAATCAAGAAGTTCCCCGACCTAGCCGTCTCCACTCGAGAGGAATCACGAGGGTCCCGCCCACATCCAGAGGAGCCCCGTTTGCGCCTCGTAGCTCGAGATGAGGGATCCTTTCCCTGCTTCGTCGGGAAAGAGTTCCCGGCGTTCCCGTCGCATCTCAAGAGGAGGCCCTCTCAACAGGAATGGCGAGAGGAACTCCAGGGTCGTGCCACCATTCCAAGAGTCCCCCAGATGTCTCAGTCCATTCCAGAGGAACCTCTTTTCCCTTCACCGGCTCGTCTTTCACGCCGAGGATCGACTCCCACCAAGGTGGCACGTGGCACAGCCCTGTGGGAAAGCCTCGTGGGAAAGCCTCGAGGGACAGCCTCGAGGGAAAGCCACAGATCCCTTGATCCACGTGACAGGAAGCGTGACACTACTGCTGCAGCTCGGGAGGAAAGCGCACGTGCATGCCCCCACTCGAGACGAGGCCTGACTCCCCTGGGGAGACTCAGAAGCACCCCAAGATCCATGGCAACACTGGAGAGGAATCCTCAGGTTCCGGCCCCGACTCCACACAAGCACTGAGGCCCCGGCATGGACGGGAGAGGAATCCCGAGAGGTCCCCTAGCAACTCGCATGGGGACTGGCCTTTCCTGAGGCCACCAGAGCGGGTCCCTGAGGTCCCCGTCGTAACTCGAGAAGACCTGCCGCAACTCGAGAAAATCCAGGAGGTTCTCCCCTCCAGGCGAGATGAGGCCCATTTCCGCTGAGGCGTCTCGAGGCTGATCACACCTCACCTCTGGAACTTCGAAAGGGTCCTTCACACCCTTGGTGCAAATCAAGAAGTTCCCGACCTAGCCGTCTCCACTCGAGAGGAATCACGAGGGTCCCGCCCACATCCAGAGGAGCCCCGTTTCCGCCTCGTAGCTCGAGATGAGGGATCCTTTCCCTGCTTCGTCGGGAAAGAGTTCCCGGCGTTCCCGTCGCATCTCAAGAGGAGGCCCTCTCAACAGAACGGCGAGAGGAACTCCAGGGTCGTGCCACCATTCCAAGAGTCCCCCAGATGTCTCAGTCCATTCCAGAGGAACCTCTTTTCCCTTCACCGGCTCGTCTTTCACGCCGAGGATCGACTCCCACCAAGGTGGCACGTGGCACAGCCCTGTGGGAAAGCCTCGTGGGAAAGCCTCGAGGGACAGCCTCGATTGAAAGCCACAGATCCCTTGAACCACGTGACAGGAAGCGTGACACTACTGCTTCAGCTCGGGAGGAAAGCGCACGTGCATGCGCCCACTCGAGACGAGGCCTGACTCCCCTGGGGAGACTCAGAAGCACCCCACGATCCATGGAAACACTGGAGAGGAATCCTCAGGTTCCGGCCCCGACTCCACACAAGGACTGAGGCCCCGGCATGGACGGGAGAGGAATCCCGAGTGGTCCCCTAGCAACTCGCATGGGGACTGGCCTTTCCTGAGGCCACCAGAGCGGGTCCCTGAGGTCCCCGTCGTAACTCGAGAAGACCTGTCGCAACTCGAGAAAATCCAGGAGGTTCTCCCCTCCAGGCGAGATGAGGCCCATTTCCGCTGAGGCGTCTCGAGGCTGATCACACCTCACCTCTGGAACTTCGAAAGGGTCCTTCACACCCTTGGTGCAAATCAAGAAGTTGCCCGACCTAGCCGTCTCCACTCGAGAGGAATCACGAGGGTCCCGCCCACATCCAGAGGAGCCCCGTTTCCTCCTCGTAGCTCGAGATGAGGGATCCTTTCCCTGCTTCGTCGGGAAAGAGTTCCCGGCGTTCCTGTCGCATCTCAAGAGGAGGCCCTCTCTACAGGAACGGCGAGAGGAACTCCAGGGTCGTGCCACCATTCCAAGAGTCCCCCAGATGTCTCAGTCCATTCCAGAGGAAACTCTTTTCCCTTCACCGGCTCGTCTTTCACGCCGAGGATCGACTCCCACCAAGGTGGCACGTGGCACAGCCCTGTGGGAAAGCCTCGTGGGAAAGCCTCGAGGGACAGCCTCGAGGGAAAGCCACAGATCCCTTGATCCACGTGACAGGAAGCGTGACACTACTGCTGCAGCTCGGGAGGAAAGCGCACGTGCATGCCCCCACTCGAGACGAGGCCTGACTCCCCTGGGGAGACTCAGAAGCACCCCAAGATCCATGGCAACACTGGAGAGGAATCCTCAGGTTCCGGCCCCGACTCCACACAAGGACTGAGGCCCCGGCATGGACGGGAGAGGAATCCCGAGAGGTCCCCTAGCAACTCGCATGGGGACTGGCCTTTCCTGAGGCCACCAGAGCGGGTCCCTGAGGTCCCCGTCGTAACTCGAGAAGACCTGCGGCAACTGGAGAAAATCCAGGAGGTTCTCCCCTCCAGGCGAGATGAGGCCCATTTCCGCTGAGGCGTCTCGAGGCTGATCACACCTCAACTCTGGAACTTCGAAAGGGTCCTTCACACCCTTGGTGCAAATCAAGAAGTTCCCCGACCTAGCCGTCTCCACTCGAGAGGAATCACGAGGGTCCCGCCCACATCCAGAGGAGCCCCGTTTCCGCCTCGTAGCTCGAGATGAGGGATCCTTTCCCTGCTTCGTCGGGAAAGAGTTCCCGGCGTTCCCGTCGCATCTCAAGAGGAGGCCCTCTCAACAGGAACGGCGAGAGGAACTCCAGGGTCGTGCCACCATTCCAAGAGTCCCCCAGATGTCTCAGTCCATTCCAGAGGAACCTCTTTTCCCTTCACCGGCTCGTCTTTCACGCCGAGGATCGACTCACACCAAGGTGGCACGTGGCACAGCCCTGTGGGAAAGCCTCGTGGGAAAGCCTCGAGGGACAGCCTCGAGGGAAAGCCACAGATCCCTTGATCCACGTGACAGGAAGCGTGACACTACTGCTGCAGCTCGGGAGGAAAGCGCACGTGCATGCCCCCACTCGAGACGAGGCCTGACTCCCCTGGGGAGACTCAGAAGCACCCCAAGATCCATGGCAACACTGGAGAGGAATCCTCAGGTTCCGGCCCCGACTCCACACAAGCACTGAGGCCCCGGCATGGACGGGAGAGGAATCCCGAGAGGTCCCCTAGCAACTCGCATGGGGACTGGCCTTTCCTGAGGCCACCAGAGCGGGTCCCTGAGGTCCCCGTCGTAACTCGAGAAGACCTGCCGCAACTCGAGAAAATCCAGGAGGTTCTCCCCTCCAGGCGAGATGAGGCCCATTTCCGCTGAGGCGTCTCGAGGCTGATCACACCTCAACTCTGGAACTTCGAAAGGGTCCTTCACACCCTTGGTGCAAATCAAGAAGTTCCCCGACCTAGCCGTCTCCACTCGAGAGGAATCACGAGGGTCCCGCCCACATCCAGAGGAGCCCCGTTTCCGCCTCGTAGCTCGAGATGAGGGATCCTTTCCCTGCTTCGTCGGGAAAGAGTTCCCGGCGTTCCCGTCGCATCTCAAGAGGAGGCCCTCTCAACAGGAACGGCGAGAGGAACTCCAGGGTCGTGCCACCATTCCAAGAGTCCCCCAGATGTCTCAGTCCATTCCAGAGGAACCTCTTTTCCCTTCACCGGCTCGTCTTTCACGCCGAGGATCGACTCACACCAAGGTGGCACGTGGCACAGCCCTGTGGGAAAGCCTCGTGGGAAAGCCTCGAGGGACAGCCTCGAGGGAAAGCCACAGATCCCTTGATCCACGTGACAGGAAGCGTGACACTACTGCTGCAGCTCGGGAGGAAAGCGCACGTGCATGCCCCCACTCGAGACGAGGCCTGACTCCCCTGGGGAGACTCAGAAGCACCCCAAGATCCATGGCAACACTGGAGAGGAATCCTCAGGTTCCGGCCCCGACTCCACACAAGGACTGAGGCCCCGGCATGGATGGGAGAGGAATCCCGAGAGGTCCCCTAGCAACTCGCATGGGGACTGGCCTTTCCTGAGGCCACCAGAGCGGGTCCCTGAGGTCCCCGTCGTAACTCGAGAAGACCTGCCGCAACTCGAGAAAATCCAGGAGGTTCTCCCCTCCAGGCGAGATGAGGCCCATTTCCGCTGAGGCGTCTCGAGGCTGATCACACCTCACCTCTGGAACTTCGAAAGGGTCCTTCACACCCTTGGTGCAAATCAAGAAGTTCCCCGACCTAGCCGTCTCCACTCGAGAGGAATCACGAGGGTCCCGCCCACATCCAGAGGAGCCCCGTTTCCGCCTCGTAGCTCGAGATGAGGGATCCTTTCCCTGCTTCGTCGGGAAAGAGTTCCCGGCGTTCCCGTCGCATCTCAAGAGGAGGCCCTCTCAACAGAACGGCGAGAGGAATTCCAGGGTCGTGCCACCATTCCAAGAGTCCCCCAGATGTCTCAGTCCATTCCAGAGGAACCTCTTTTCCCTTCACCGGCTCGTCTTTCACGCCGAGGATCGACTCCCACCAAGGTGGCACGTGGCACAGCCCTGTGGGAAAGCCTCGTGGGAAAGCCTCGAGGGACAGCCTCGAGGGAAAGCCACAGATCCCTTGATCCACGTGACAGGAAGCGTGACACTACTGCTGCAGCTCGGGAGGAAAGCGCACGTGCATGCGCCCACTCGAGACGAGGCCTGACTCCCCTGGGGAGACTCAGAAGCACCCCAAGATCCATGGAAACACTGGAGAGGAATCCTCAGGTTCCGGCCCCGACTCCACACAAGGACTGAGGCCCCGGCATGGACGGGAGAGGAATCCCGTGTGGTCCCCTAGCAACTCGCATGGGGACTGGCCTTTCCTGAGGCCACCAGAGCGGGTCCCTGAGGTCCCCGTCGTAACTCGAGAAGACCTGCCGCAACTCGAGAAAATCCAGGAGGTTCTCCCCTCCAGGCGAGATGAGGCCCATTTCCGCTGAGGCGTCTCGAGGCTGATCACACCTCACCTCTGGAACTTCGAAAGGGTCCTTCACTCCCTTGGTGCAAATCAAGAAGTTGCCCGACCTAGCCGTCTCCACTCGAGAGGAATCACGAGGGTCCCGCCCACATCCAGAGGAGCCCCGTTTCCTCCTCGTAGCTCGAGATGAGGGATCCTTTCCCTGCTTCGTCGGGAAAGAGTTCCCGGCGTTCCTGTCGCATCTCAAGAGGAGGCCCTCTCTACAGGAATGGCGAGAGGAACTCCAGGGTCGTGCCACCATTCCAAGAGTCCCCCAGATGTCTCAGTCCATTCCAGAGGAACCTCTTTTCCCTTCACCGGCTCGTCTTTCACGCCGAGGATCGACTCCCACCAAGGTGGCACGTGGCACAGCCCTGTGGGAAAGCCTCGTGGGAAAGCCTCGAGGGACAGCCTCGAGGGAAAGCCACAGATCCCTTGATCCACGTGACAGGAAGCGTGACACTACTGCTGCAGCTCGGGAGGAAAGCGCACGTGCATGCCCCCACTCGAGACGAGGCCTGACTCCCCTGGGGAGACTCAGAAGCACCCCAAGATCCATGGCAACACTGGAGAGGAATCCTCAGGTTCCGGCCCCGACTCCACACAAGGACTGAGGCCCCGGCATGGACGGGAGAGGAATCCCGAGAGGTCCCCTAGCAACTCGCATGGGGACTGGCCTTTCCTGAGGCCACCAGAGCGGGTCCCTGAGGTCCCCGTCGTAACTCGAGAAGACCTGCGGCAACTGGAGAAAATCCAGGAGGTTCTCCCCTCCAGGCGAGATGAGGCCCATTTCCGCTGAGGCGTCTCGAGGCTGATCACACCTCAACTCTGGAACTTCGAAAGGGTCCTTCACACCCTTGGTGCAAATCAAGAAGTTCCCCGACCTAGCCGTCTCCACTCGAGAGGAATCACGAGGGTCCCGCCCACATCCAGAGTAGCCCCGTTTCTGCCTCGTAGCTCGAGATGAGGGATCCTTTCCCTGCTTCGTCGGGAAAGAGTTCCCGGCGTTCCCGTCGCATCTCAAGAGGAGGCCCTCTCAACAGGAACGGCGAGAGGAACTCCAGGGTCGTGCCACCATTCCAAGAGTCCCCCAGATGTCTCAGTCCATTCCAGAGGAACCTCTTTTCCCTTCACCGGCTCGTCTTTCACGCCGAGGATCGACTCACACCAAGGTGGCACGTGGCACAGCCCTGTGGGAAAGCCTCGTGGGAAAGCCTCGAGGGACAGCCTCGAGGGAAAGCCACAGATCCCTTGATCCACGTGACAGGAAGCGTGACACTACTGCTGCAGCTCGGGAGGAAAGCGCACGTGCATGCCCCCACTCGAGACGAGGCCTGACTCCCCTGGGGAGACTCAGAAGCACCCCAAGATCCATGGCAACACTGGAGAGGAATCCTCAGGTTCCGGCCCCGACTCCACACAAGCACTGAGGCCCCGGCATGGACGGGAGAGGAATCCCGAGAGGTCCCCTAGCAACTCGCATGGGGACTGGCCTTTCCTGAGGCCACCAGAGCGGGTCCCTGAGGTCCCCGTCGTAACTCGAGAAGACCTGCCGCAACTCGAGAAAATCCAGGAGGTTCTCCCCTCCAGGCGAGATGAGGCCCATTTCCGCTGAGGCGTCTCGAGGCTGATCACACCTCAACTCTGGAACTTCGAAAGGGTCCTTCACACCCTTGGTGCAAATCAAGAAGTTCCCCGACCTAGCCGTCTCCACTCGAGAGGAATCACGAGGGTCCCGCCCACATCCAGAGGAGCCCCGTTTCCGCCTCGTAGCTCGAGATGAGGGATCCTTTCCCTGCTTCGTCGGGAAAGAGTTCCCGGCGTTCCCGTCGCATCTCAAGAGGAGGCCCTCTCAACAGGAACGGCGAGAGGAACTCCAGGGTCGTGCCACCATTCCAAGAGTCCCCCAGATGTCTCAGTCCATTCCAGAGGAACCTCTTTTCCCTTCACCGGCTCGTCTTTCACGCCGAGGATCGACTCACACCAAGGTGGCACGTGGCACAGCCCTGTGGGAAAGCCTCGTGGGAAAGCCTCGAGGGACAGCCTCGAGGGAAAGCCACAGATCCCTTGATCCACGTGACAGGAAGCGTGACACTACTGCTGCAGCTCGGGAGGAAAGCGCACGTGCATGCCCCCACTCGAGACGAGGCCTGACTCCCCTGGGGAGACTCAGAAGCACCCCAAGATCCATGGCAACACTGGAGAGGAATCCTCAGGTTCCGGCCCCGACTCCACACAAGGACTGAGGCCCCGGCATGGATGGGAGAGGAATCCCGAGAGGTCCCCTAGCAACTCGCATGGGGACTGGCCTTTCCTGAGGCCACCAGAGCGGGTCCCTGAGGTCCCCGTCGTAACTCGAGAAGACCTGCCGCAACTCGAGAAAATCCAGGAGGTTCTCCCCTCCAGGCGAGATGAGGCCCATTTCCGCTGAGGCGTCTCGAGGCTGATCACACCTCACCTCTGGAACTTCGAAAGGGTCCTTCACACCCTTGGTGCAAATCAAGAAGTTCCCCGACCTAGCCGTCTCCACTCGAGAGGAATCACGAGGGTCCCGCCCACATCCAGAGGAGCCCCGTTTCCGCCTCGTAGCTCGAGATGAGGGATCCTTTCCCTGCTTCGTCGGGAAAGAGTTCCCGGCGTTCCCGTCGCATCTCAAGAGGAGGCCCTCTCAACAGAACGGCGAGAGGAATTCCAGGGTCGTGCCACCATTCCAAGAGTCCCCCAGATGTCTCAGTCCATTCCAGAGGAACCTCTTTTCCCTTCACCGGCTCGTCTTTCACGCCGAGGATCGACTCCCACCAAGGTGGCACGTGGCACAGCCCTGTGGGAAAGCCTCGTGGGAAAGCCTCGAGGGACAGCCTCGAGGGAAAGCCACAGATCCCTTGATCCACGTGACAGGAAGCGTGACACTACTGCTGCAGCTCGGGAGGAAAGCGCACGTGCATGCGCCCACTCGAGACGAGGCCTGACTCCCCTGGGGAGACTCAGAAGCACCCCAAGATCCATGGAAACACTGGAGAGGAATCCTCAGGTTCCGGCCCCGACTCCACACAAGGACTGAGGCCCCGGCATGGACGGGAGAGGAATCCCGAGTGGTCCCCTAGCAACTCGCATGGGGACTGGCCTTTCCTGAGGCCACCAGAGCGGGTCCCTGAGGTCCCCGTCGTAACTCGAGAAGACCTGCCGCAACTCGAGAAAATCCAGGAGGTTCTCCCCTCCAGGCGAGATGAGGCCCATTTCCGCTGAGGCGTCTCGAGGCTGATCACACCTCACCTCTGGAACTTCGAAAGGGTCCTTCACACCCTTGGTGCAAATCAAGAAGTTGCCCGACCTAGCCGTCTCCACTCGAGAGGAATCACGAGGGTCCCGCCCACATCCAGAGGAGCCCCGTTTCCTCCTCGTAGCTCGAGATGAGGGATCCTTTCCCTGCTTCGTCGGGAAAGAGTTCCCGGCGTTCCTGTCGCATCTCAAGAGGAGGCCCTCTCTACAGGAATGGCGAGAGGAACTCCAGGGTCGTGCCACCATTCCAAGAGTCCCCCAGATGTCTCAGTCCATTCCAGAGGAACCTCTTTTCCCTTCACCGGCTCGTCTTTCACGCCGAGGATCGACTCCCACCAAGGTGGCACGTGGCACAGCCCTGTGGGAAAGCCTCGTGGGAAAGCCTCGAGGGACAGCCTCGAGGGAAAGCCACAGATCCCTTGATCCACGTGACAGGAAGCGTGACACTACTGCTGCAGCTCGGGAGGAAAGCGCACGTGCATGCCCCCACTCGAGACGAGGCCTGACTCCCCTGGGGAGACTCAGAAGCACCCCAAGATCCATGGCAACACTGGAGAGGAATCCTCAGGTTCCGGCCCCGACTCCACACAAGGACTGAGGCCCCGGCATGGACGGGAGAGGAATCCCGAGAGGTCCCCTAGCAACTCGCATGGGGACTGGCCTTTCCTGAGGCCACCAGAGCGGGTCCCTGAGGTCCCCGTCGTAACTCGAGAAGACCTGCCGCAACTCGAGAAAATCCAGGAGGTTCTCCCCTCCAGGCGAGATGAGGCCCATTTCCGCTGAGGCGTCTCGAGGCTGATCACACCTCAACTCTGGAACTTCGAAAGGGTCCTTCACACCCTTGGTGCAAATCAAGAAGTTCCCCGACCTAGCCGTCTCCACTCGAGAGGAATCACGAGGGTCCCGCCCACATCCAGAGGAGCCCCGTTTCCACCTCGTAGCTCGAGTTGAGGGATCCTTTCCCTGCTTCGTCGGGAAAGAGTTCCCGGCGTTCCCGTCGCATCTCAAGAGGAGGCCCTCTCAACAGAACGGCGAGAGGAATTCCAGGGTCGTGCCACCATTCCAAGAGTCCCCCAGATGTCTCAGTCCATTCCAGAGGAACCTCTTTTCCCTTCACCGGCTCGTCTTTCACGCCGAGGATCGACTCCCACCAAGGTGGCACGTGGCACAGCCCTGTGGGAAAGCCTCGTGGGAAAGCCTCGAGGGACAGCCTCGAGGGAAAGCCACAGATCCCTTGATCCACGTGACAGGAAGCGTGACACTACTGCTGCAGCTCGGGAGGAAAGCGCACGTGCATGCGCCCACTCGAGACGAGGCCTGACTCCCCTGGGGAGACTCAGAAGCACCCCAAGATCCATGGAAACACTGGAGAGGAATCCTCAGGTTCCGGCCCCGACTCCACACAAGGACTGAGGCCCCGGCATGGACGGGAGAGGAATCCCGAGTGGTCCCCTAGCAACTCGCATGGGGACTGGCCTTTCCTGAGGCCACCAGAGCGGGTCCCTGAGGTCCCCGTCGTAACTCGAGAAGACCTGCCGCAACTCGAGAAAATCCAGGAGGTTCTCCCCTCCAGGCGAGATGAGGCCCATTTCCGCTGAGGCGTCTCGAGGCTGATCACACCTCACCTCTGGAACTTCGAAAGGGTCCTTCACACCCTTGGTGCAAATCAAGAAGTTGCCCGACCTAGCCGTCTCCACTCGAGAGGAATCACGAGGGTCCCGCCCACATCCAGAGGAGCCCCGTTTCCTCCTCGTAGCTCGAGATGAGGGATCCTTTCCCTGCTTCGTCGGGAAAGAGTTCCCGGCGTTCCTGTCGCATCTCAAGAGGAGGCCCTCTCTACAGGAATGGCGAGAGGAACTCCAGGGTCGTGCCACCATTCCAAGAGTCCCCCAGATGTCTCAGTCCATTCCAGAGGAACCTCTTTTCCCTTCACCGGCTCGTCTTTCACGCCGAGGATCGACTCCCACCAAGGTGGCACGTGGCACAGCCCTGTGGGAAAGCCTCGTGGGAAAGCCTCGAGGGACAGCCTCGAGGGAAAGCCACAGATCCCTTGATCCACGTGACAGGAAGCGTGACACTACTGCTGCAGCTCGGGAGGAAAGCGCACGTGCATGCCCCCACTCGAGACGAGGCCTGACTCCCCTGGGGAGACTCAGAAGCACCCCAAGATCCATGGCAACACTGGAGAGGAATCCTCAGGTTCCGGCCCCGACTCCACACAAGGACTGAGGCCCCGGCATGGACGGGAGAGGAATCCCGAGAGGTCCCCTAGCAACTCGCATGGGGACTGGCCTTTCCTGAGGCCACCAGAGCGGGTCCCTGAGGTCCCCGTCGTAACTCGAGAAGACCTGCCGCAACTCGAGAAAATCCAGGAGGTTCTCCCCTCCAGGCGAGATGAGGCCCATTTCCGCTGAGGCGTCTCGAGGCTGATCACACCTCAACTCTGGAACTTCGAAAGGGTCCTTCACACCCTTGGTGCAAATCAAGAAGTTCCCCGACCTAGCCGTCTCCACTCGAGAGGAATCACGAGGGTCCCGCCCACATCCAGAGGAGCCCCGTTTCCACCTCGTAGCTCGAGTTGAGGGATCCTTTCCCTGCTTCGTCGGGAAAGAGTTCCCGGCGTTCCCGTCGCATCTCAAGAGGAGGCCCTCTCAACAGGAACGGCGAGAGGAACTCCAGGGTCGTGCCACCATTCCAAGAGTCCCCCAGATGTCTCAGTCCATTCCAGAGGAACCTCTTTTCCCTTCACCGGCTCATCTTTCACGCCGAGGATCGACTCACACCAAGGTGGCACGTGGCACAGCCCTGTGGGAAAGCCTCGTGGGAAAGCCTCGAGGGACAGCCTCGAGGGAAAGCCACAGATCCCTTGATCCACGTGACAGGAAGCGTGACACTACTGCTGCAGCTCGGGAGGAAAGCGCACGTGCATGCCCCCACTCGAGACGAGGCCTGACTCCCCTGGGGAGACTCAGAAGCACCCCAAGATCCATGGCAACACTGGAGAGGAATCCTCAGGTTCCGGCCCCGACTCCACACAAGCACTGAGGCCCCGGCATGGACGGGAGAGGAATACCGAGAGGTCCCCTAGCAACTCGCATGGGGACTGGCCTTTCCTGAGGCCACCAGAGCGGGTCCCTGAGGTCCCCGTCGTAACTCGAGAAGACCTGCCGCAACTCGAGAAAATCCAGGAGGTTCTCCCCTCCAGGCGAGATGAGGCCCATTTCCGCTGAGGCGTCTCGAGGCTGATCACACCTCAACTCTGGAACTTCGAAAGGGTCCTTCACACCCTTGGTGCAAATCAAGAAGTTCCCCGACCTAGCCGTCTCCACTCGAGAGGAATCACGAGGGTCCCGCCCACATCCAGAGGAGCCCCGTTTCCGCCTCGTAGCTCGAGATGAGGGATCCTTTCCCTGCTTCGTCGGGAAAGAGTTCCCGGCGTTCCCGTCGCATCTCAAGAGGAGGCCCTCTCAACAGGAACGGCGAGAGGAACTCCAGGGTCGTGCCACCATTCCAAGAGTCCCCCAGATGTCTCAGTCCATTCCAGAGGAACCTCTTTTCCCTTCACCGGCTCGTCTTTCACGCCGAGGATCGACTCACACCAAGGTGGCACGTGGCACAGCCCTGTGGGAAAGCCTCGTGGGAAAGCCTCGAGGGACAGCCTCGAGGGAAAGCCACAGATCCCTTGATCCACGTGACAGGAAGCGTGACACTACTGCTGCAGCTCGGGAGGAAAGCGCACGTGCATGCCCCCACTCGAGACGAGGCCTGACTCCCCTGGGGAGACTCAGAAGCACCCCAAGATCCATGGCAACACTGGAGAGGAATCCTCAGGTTCCGGCCCCGACTCCACACAAGGATTGAGGGCCCCGGCATGGATGGGAGAGGAATCCCGAGAGGTCCCCTAGCAACTCGCATGGGGACTGGCCTTTCCTGAGGCCACCAGAGCGGGTCCCTGAGGTCCCCGTCGTAACTCGAGAAGACCTGCCGCAACTCGAGAAAATCCAGGAGGTTCTCCCCTCCAGGCGAGATGAGGCCCATTTCCGCTGAGGCGTCTCGAGGCTGATCACACCTCCCCTCTGGAACTTCGAAAGGGTCCTTCACACCCTTGGTGCAAATCAAGAAGTTCCCCGACCTAGCCGTCTCCACTCGAGAGGAATCACGAGGGTCCCGCCCACATCCAGAGGAGCCCCGTTTCCGCCTCGTAGCTCGAGATGAGGGATCCTTTCCCTGCTTCGTCGGGAAAGAGTTCCCGGCGTTCCCGTCGCATCTCAAGAGGAGGCCCTCTCAACAGAACGGCGAGAGGAATTCCAGGGTCGTGCCACCATTCCAAGAGTCCCCCAGATGTCTCAGTCCATTCCAGAGGAACCTCTTTTCCCTTCACTGGCTCGTCTTTCACGCCGAGGATCGACTCCCACCAAGGTGGCACGTGGCACAGCCCTGTGGGAAAGCCTCGTGGGAAAGCCTCGAGGGACAGCCTCGAGGGAAAGCCACAGATCCCTTGATCCACGTTACAGGAAGCGTGACACTACTGCTGCAGCTCGGGAGGAAAGCGCACGTGCATGCGCCCACTCGAGACGAGGCCTGACTCCCCTGGGGAGACTCAGAAGCACCCCAAGATCCATGGAAACACTGGAGAGGAATCCTCAGGTTCCGGCCCCGACTCCACACAAGTACTGATTCCCCGGCATGGACGGGAGAGGAATCCCGAGTGGTCCCCTAGCAACTCGCATGGGGACTGGCCTTTCCTGAGGCCACCAGAGCGGGTCCCTGAGGTCCCCGTCGTAACTCGAGAAGACCTGCCGCAACTCGAGAAAATCCAGGAGGTTCTCCCCTCCAGGCGAGATGAGGCCCATTTCCGCTGAGGCGTCTCGAGGCTGATCACACCTCACCTCTGGAACTTCGAAAGGGTCCTTCACACCCTTGGTGCAAATCAAGAAGTTGCCCGACCTAGCCGTCTCCACTCGAGGGGAATCACGAGGGTCCCGCCCACATCCAGAAGAGCCCCGTTTCCTCCTCGTAGCTCGAGATGAGGGATCCTTTCCCTGCTTCGTCGGGAAAGAGTTCCCGGCGTTCCTGTCGCATCTCAAGAGGAGGCCCTCTCTACAGGAACGGCGAGAGGAACTCCAGGGTCGTGCCAACATTCCAAGAGTCCCCCAGATGTCTCAGTCCATTCCAGAGGAACCTCTTTTCCCTTCACCGGCTCGTCTTTCACGCCGAGGATCGACTCCCACCAAGGTGGCACGTGGCACAGCCCTGTGGGAAAGCCTCGAGGGAAAGCCTCGAGGGACAGCCTCGAGGGAAAGCCACAGATCCCTTGATCCACGTGACAGGAAGCGTGACACTACTGCTGCAGCTCGGGAGGAAAGCGCACGTGCATGCCCCCACTCGAGACGAGGCCTGACTCCCCTGGGGAGACTCAGAAGCACCCCAAGATCCATGGCAACACTGGAGAGGAATCCTCAGGTTCCGGCCCCGACTCCACACAAGGACTGAGGCCCCGGCATGGACGGGAGAGGAATCCCGAGAGGTCCCCTAGCAACTCGCATGGGGACTGGCCTTTCCTGAGGCCACCAGAGCGGGTCCCTGAGGTCCCCGTCGTAACTCGAGAAGACCTGCCGCAACTCGAGAAAATCCAGGAGGTTCTCCCCTCCAGGCGAGATGAGGCCCATTTCTGCTGAGGCGTCTCGAGGCTGATCACACCTCACCTCTGGAACTTCGGAAAGGGTCCTTCACACCCTTGGTGCAAATCAAGAAGTTCCCCGACATACCCGTCTCCACTCGAGAGGAATCACGAGGGTCCCGCCCACATCCAGAGGAGCCCCGTTTCCGCCTCGTAGTTCGAGATGAGGGATCCTTTCCCTGCTTCGTCGGGAAAGAGTTCCCGGCGTTCCCGTCGCATCTCAAGAGGAGCCCCCTCTCAACAGGAACGGCGAGAGGAACTCCAGGGTCGTGCCACCATTCCAAGAGTCCCCCAGATGTCTCAGTCCATTCCAGAGGAACCTCTTTTCCCTTCACCGGCTCGTCTTTCACGCCGAGGATCGACTCACACCAAGGTGGCACGTGGCACAGCCCTGTGGGAAAGCCTCGTGGGAAAGCCTCGAGGGACAGCCTCGAGGGAAAGCCACAGATCCCTTGATCCACGTGACAGGAAGCGTGACACTACTGCTGCAGCTCGGGAGGAAAGCGCACGTGCATGCCCCCACTCGAGACGAGGCCTGACTCCCCTGGGGAGACTCAGAAGCACCCCAAGATCCATGGCAACACTGGAGAGGATATCCTCAGGTTCCGGCCACCGACTCCACACAAGCACCTGAGGCCCCGGCATGGACGGGAGAGGAATCCCGAGAGGTCCCCTAGCAACTCGCATGGGGACTGGCCTTTCCTGAGGCCACCAGAGCGGGTCCCTGGAGGTCCCCGTCGTAACTCGAGAAGACCTGCCGCAACTGGAGAAAATCCAAGAGGTTCTCCCCTCCAGGCGAGATGAGGCCCATTTCCGCTGAGGCGTCTCGAGGCTGATCACACCTCAACTCTGGAACTTCGAAAGGGTCCTTCACACCCTTGGTGCAAATCAAGAAGTTCCCCGACCTAGCCGTCTCCACTCGAGAGGAATCACGAGGGTCCCGCCCACATCCAGAGGAGCCCCGTTTCCGCCTCGTAGCTCGAGATGAGGGATCCTTTCCCTGCTTCGTCGGGAAAGAGTTCCCGGCGTTCCCGTCGCATCTCAAGAGGAGGCCCTCTCAACAGGAACGGCGAGAGGAACTCCAGGGTCGTGCCACCATTCCAAGAGTCCCCCAGATGTCTCAGTCCATTCCAGAGGAACCTCTTTTCCCCTTCACCGGCTCGTCTTTCACGCGAGGATCGACTCACACCAAGGTGGCACGTGGCACAGCCCTGTGGGAAAGCCTCGTGGGAAAGCCTCGAGGGACAGCCTCGAGGGAAAGCCACAGATCCCTTGATCCACGTGACAGGAAGCGTGACACTACTGCTGCAGCTCGGGAGGAAAGCGCACGTGCATGCCCCCACTCGAGACGAGGCCTGACTCCCCTGGGGAGACTCAGAAGCACCCCAAGATCCATGGGCAACACTGGAGAGGAATCCTCAGGTTCCGGCCCCGACTCCACACAAGGACTGAGGCCCCGGCATGGATGGGAGAGGAATCCCGAGAGGTCCCCTAGCAACTCGCATGGGGACTGGCCTTTCCTGAGGCCACCAGAGCGGGTCCCTGAGGTCCCCGTCGTAACTCGAGAAGACCTGCCGCAACTCGAGAAAATCCAGGAGGTTACTCCCCTCCAGGCGAGATGAGGCCCATTTCCGCTGAGGCGTCTCGAGGCTGATCACACCTCACCTCTGGAACTTCGAAAGGGTCCTTCACACCCTTGGTGCAAATCAAGAAGTTCCCCCGACCTAGCCGTCTCCACTCGAGAGGAATCACGAGGGGCCCGCCCACATCCAGAGGAGCCCCCGTTTCCGCCTCGTAGCTCGAGATGAGGGATCCTTTCCCTGCTTCGTCGGGAAAGATTTTCCCGGCGTTCCCGTCGCATCTCAAGAGGAGGCCCTCTCAACAGAACGGCGAGAGGAACTCCAGGGTCGTGCCACCATTCCAAGAGTCCCCCCAGATGTCTCAGTCCATTCCAGAGGAACCTCTTTTCCCTTCACCGGCTCGTCTTTCACGCCGAGGATCGACTCCCACCAAGGTGGCCACGTGGCACAGCCCTGTGGGAAAGCCTCGTGGGAAAGCCTCGAGGGACAGCCTCAGATCCCTTGATCCACGTGACAGGAAGCGTGACACTACTGCTGCAGCTCGGGAGGAAAGCGCACGTGCATGCCCCCACTCGAGACGAGGCCTGACTCCCCTGGGGAGACTCAGAAGCACCCCAAGATCCATGGCAACACTGGAGAGGAATCCTCAGGTTCCGGCCCCGACTCCACACAAGGACTGAGGCCCCGGCATGGACGGGAGAGGAATCCCGAGAGGTCCCCTAGCAACTCGCATGGGGACTGGCCTTTCCTGAGGCCACAAGAGCGGGTCCCTGAGGTCCCCGTCGTAACTCGAGAAGACCTGCCGCAACTCGAGAAAATCCAGGAGGTTCTCCCCTCCAGGCGAGATGAGGCCCATTTCCGCTGAGGCGTCTCGAGGCTGATCACACCTCACCTCTGGAACTTCGAAAGGGTCCTTCACACCCTTGGTGCAAATCAAGAAGTTCCCCGACCTAGCCGTCTCCACTCGAGAGGAATCACGAGGGTCCCGCCCACATCTAGAGGAGCCCCGTTTCCTCCTCGTAGCTCGAGATGAGGGATCCTTTCCCTGCTTCGTCGGGAAAGAGTTACCGGCTTTCCTGTCGCATCTCAAGAGGAGGCCCTCTCTACAGGAATGGCGAGAGGAACTCCAGGGTCGTGCCACCATTCCAAGAGTCCCCCAGATGTCTCAGTCCATTCCAGAGGAACCTCTTTTCCCTTCACCGGCTCGTCTTTCACTCCGAGGATCGACTCACACCAAGGTGGCACGTGGCACAGCCCTGTGGGAAAGCCTCGTGGGAAAGCCTCGAGGGACAGCCTCGAGGGAAAGCCACAGATCCCTTGATCCACGTGACAGGAAGCGTGACACTACTGCTGCAGCTCGGGAGGAAAGCGCACGTGCATGCCCCCACTCGAGACGAGGCCTGACTCCCCTGGGGAGACTCAGAAGCACCCGAAGATCCATGGCAACACTGGAGAGGAATCCTCAGGTTCCGGCCCCGACTCCACACAAGGACTGAGGCCCCGGCATGGACGGGAGAGGAATCCCGAGAGGTCCCCTAGCAACTCGCATGGGGACTGGCCTTTCCTGAGGCCACCAGAGCGGGTCCCTGAGGTCCCCGTCGTAACTCGAGAAGACCTGCCGCAACTCGAGAAAATCCAGGAGGTTCTCCCCTCCAGGCGAGATGAGGCCCATTTCCGCTGAGGCGTCTCGAGGCTGATCACACCTCACCTCTGGAACTTCGAAAGGGTCCTTCACACCCTTGGTGCAAATCAAGAAGTTCCCCGACATACCCGTCTCCACTCGATAGGAATCACGAGGGTCCCGCCCACATCCAGAGGAGCCCCGTTTCGGCCTCGTAGCTCGAGATGAGGGATCCTTTCCCTGCTTCGTCGGGAAAGAGTTCCCGGCGTTCCCGTCGCATCTCAAGAGGAGGCCCTCTCAACAGGAACGGCGAGAGGAACTCCAGGGTCGTGCCACCATTCCAAGAGTCCCCCAGATGTCTCAGTCCATTCCAGAGGAACCTCTTTTCCCTTCACCGGCTCGTCTTTCACGCCGAGGATCGACTCACACCAAGGTGGCACGTGGCACAGCCCTGTGGGAAAGCCTCGTGGGAAAGCCTCGAGGGACAGCCTCGAGGGAAAGCCACAGATCCCTTGATCCACGTGACAGGAAGCGTGACACTACTGCTGCAGCTCGGGAGGAAAGCGCACGTGCATGCCCCCACTCAAGACGAGGCCTGACTCCCCTGGGGAGACTCAGAAGCACCCCAAGATCCATGGAAACACTGGAGAGGAATCCTCAGGTTCCGGCCCCGACTCCACACAAGGACTGAGGCCCCGGCATGGACGGGAGAGGAATCCCGAGAGGTCCCCTAGCAACTCGCATGGGGACTGGCCTTTCCTGAGGCCACCAGAGCGGGTCCCTGAGGTCCCCGTCGTAACTCGAGAAGACCTGCGGCAACTGGAGAAAATCCAGGAGGTTCTACACTCCAGGCGAGATGAGGCCCATTTCCGCTGAGGCGTCTCGAGGCTGATCACACCTCAACTCTGGAACTTCGAAAGGGTCCTTCACACCCTTGGTGCAAATCAAGAAGTTCCCCGACCTAGCCGTCTCCACTCGAGAGGAATCACGAGGGTCCCGCCCACATCCAGAGGAGCCCCGTTTCCGCCTCGTAGCTTGAGATGAGGGATCCTTTCCCTGCTTCGTCGGGAAAGAGTTCCCGGCGTTCCCGTCGCATCTCAAGAGGAGGCCCTCTCAACAGGAACGGCGAGAGGAACTCCAGGGTCGTGCCACCATTCCAAGAGTCCCCCAGATGTCTCAGTCCATTCCAGAGGAACCTCTTTTCCCTTCACCGGCTCGTCTTTCACGCCGAGGATCGACTCACACCAAGGTGGCACGTGGCACAGCCCTGTGGGAAAGCCTCGTGGGAAAGCCTCGAGGGACAGCCTCGAGGGAAAGCCACAGATCCCTTGATCCACGTGACAGGAAGCGTGACACTACTGCTGCAGCTTGGGAGGAAAGCGCAAGTGCATGCCCCCACTCGAGACGAGGCCTGACTCCCCTGGGGAGACTCAGAAGCACCCCAAGATCCATGGCAACACTGGAGAGGAATCCTCAGGTTCCGGCCCCGACTCCACACAACGACTGAGGCCCCGGCATGGACGGGAGAGGAATCCCGAGAGGTCCCCTATCAACTCGCATGGGGACTGGCCTTTCCTGAGGCCACCAGAGCGGGTCCCTGAGGTCCCCGTCGTAACTCGAGAAGACCTGCGGCAACTGGAGAAAATCCAGGAGGTTCTCCCCTCCAGGCGAGATGAGGCCCATTTCCGCTGAGGCGTCTCGAGGCTGATCACACCTCACCTCTGGAACTTCGAAAGGGTCCTTCACACCCTTGGTGCAAATCAAGAAGTTCCCCGACCTAGCCGTCTCCACTCGAGAGGAATCACGAGGGTCCCGCCCACATCCAGAGGAGCCCCGTTTCCGCCTCGTAGCTTCAGATGAGGGATCCTTTCCCTGCTTCGTCGGGAAAGAGTTCCCGGCGTTCCCGTCACATCTCAAGAGGAGGCCCTCTCAACAGGAACGGCGAGAGGAACTCCAGGGTCATGCCACCATTCCAAGAGTCCCCCAGATGTCTCAGTCCATTCCAGAGGAACCTCTTTTCCCTTCACCGGCTCGTCTTTCACGCCGAGGATCGACTCACACCAAGGTGGCACGTGGCACAGCCCTGTGGGAAAGCCTCGTGGGAAAGCCTCGAGGGACAGCCTCGAGGGAAAGCCACAGATCCCTTGATCCACGTGACAGGAAGCGTGACACTACTGCTGCAGCTCGGGAGGAAAGCGCACGTGCATGCCCCCACTCGAGACGAGGCCTGACTCCCCTGGGGAGACTCAGAAGCACCCCAAGATCCATGGCAACACTGGAGAGGAATCCTCAGGTTCCGGCCCCGACTCCACACAAGGACTGAGGCCCCGGCATGGATGGGAGAGAAATCCCGAGAGGTCCCCTAGCAACTCGCATGGGGACTGGCCTTTCCTGAGGCCACCAGAGCGGGTCCCTGAGGTCCCCGTCGTAACTCGAGAAGACCTGCCGCAACTCGAGAAAATCCAGGAGGTTCTCCCCTCCAGGCGAGATGAGGCCCATTTCCGCTGAGGCGTCTCGAGGCTGATCACACCTCACCTCTGGAACTTCGAAAGGGTCCTTCACACCCTTGGTGCAAATCAAGAAGTTCCCCGACCTAGCCGTCTCCACTCGAGAGGAATCACGAGGGCCCGCCCACATCCAGAGGAGCCCCGTTTCCGCCTCGTAGCTCGAGATGAGGGATCCTTTCCCTGCTTCGTCGGGAAAGAGTTCCCGGCGTTCCCGTCGCATCTCAAGAGGAGGCCCTCTCAACAGAACGGCGAGAGGAACTCCAGGGTCGTGCCACCATTCCAAGAGTCCCCCAGATGTCTCAGTCCATTCCAGAGGAACCTCTTTTCCCTTCACCGGCTCGTCTTTCACGCCGAGGATCGACTCACACCAAGGTGGCACGTGGCACAGCCCTGTGGGAAAGCCTCGTGGGAAAGCCTCGAGGGACAGCCTCGAGGGAAAGCCACAGATCCCTTGATCCACGTGACAGGAAGCGTGACACTACTGCTGCAGCTCGGGAGGAAAGCGCACGTGCATGCCCCCACTCGAGACGAGGCCTGACTCCCCTGGGGAGACTCAGAAGCACCCCAAGATCCATGGCAACACTGGAGAGGAATCCTCAGGTTCCGGCCCCGACTCCACACAAGGACTTAGGCCCCGGCATGGACGGGAGAGGAATCCCGAGAGGTCCCCTAGCAACTCGCATGGGGACTGGCCTTTCCTGAGGCCACAAGAGCGGGTCCCTGAGGTCCCCGTCGTAACTCGAGAAGACCTGCCGCAACTCGAGAAAATCCAGGAGGTTCTCCCCTCCAGGCGAGATGAGGCCCATTTCTGCTGAGGCGTCTCGAGGCTGATCACACCTCACCTCTGGAACTTCGAAAGGGTCCTTCACACCCTTGGTGCAAATCAAGAAGTTCCCCGACCTAGCCGTCTCCCCTCGAGAGGAATCACGAGGGTCCCGCCCACATCCAGAGGAGCCCCGTTTCCGCCTCGTAGTTCGAGATGAGGGATCCTTTCCCTGCTTCGTCGGGAAAGAGTTCCCGGCGTTCCCGTCGCATCTCAAGAGGAGGCCCTCTCAACAGGAACGGCGAGAGGAACTCCAGGGTCGTGCCACCATTCCAAGAGTCCCCCAGATGTCTCAGTCCATTCCAGAGGAACCTCTTTTCCCTTCACCGGCTCGTCTTTCACGCCGAGGATCGACTCACACCAAGGTGGCACGTGGCACAGCCCTGTGGGAAAGCCTCGTGGGAAAGCCTCGAGGGACAGCCTCGAGGGAAAGCCACAGATCCCTTGATCCACGTGACAGGAAGCGTGACACTACTGCTGCAGCTCGGGAGGAAAGCGCACGTGCATGCCCCCACTCGAGACGAGGCCTGACTCCCCTGGGGAGACTCAGAAGCACCCCAAGATCCATGGCAACACTGGAGAGGAATCCTCAGGTTCCGGCCCCGACTCCACACAAGGACTGAGGCCCCGGCATGGACGGGAGAGGAATCCCGAGAGGTCCCCTAGCAACTCGCATGGGGACTGGCCTTTCCTGAGGCCACCAGAGCGGGTCCCTGAGGTCCCCGTCGTAACTCGAGAAGACCTGCGGCAACTGGAGAAAATCCAGGAAGTTCTCCCCTCCAGGCGAGATGAGGCCCATTTCCGCTGAGGCGTCTCGAGGCTGATCACACCTCAACTCTGGAACTTTGAAAGGGTCCTTCACACCCTTGGTGCAAATCAAGAAGTTCCCCGACCTAGCCGTCTCCACTCGAGAGGAATCACGAGGGTCCCGCCCACATCCAGAGGAGCCCCGTTTCCGCCTCGTAGCTCGAGTTGAGGGATCCTTTCCCTGCTTCGTCGGGAAAGAGTTCCCGGCGTTCCCGTCGCATCTCAAGAGGAGGCCCTCTCAACAGGAACGGCGAGAGGAACTCCAGGGTCGTGCCACCATTCCAAGAGTCCCCCAGATGTCTCAGTCCATTCCAGAGGAACCTCTTTTCCCTTCACCGGCTCGTCTTTCACGCCGAGGATCGACTCACACCAAGGTGGCACGTGGCACAGCCCTGTGGGAAAGCCTCGTGGGAAAGCCTCGAGGGACAGCCTCGAGGGAAAGCCACAGATCCCTTGATCCACGTGACAGGAAGCGTGACACTACTGCTGCAGCTCGGGAGGAAAGCGCACGTGCATGCCCCCACTCGAGACGAGGCCTGACTCCCCTGGGGAGACTCAGAAGCACCCCAAGATCCATGGCAACACTGGAGAGGAATCCTCAGGTTCCGGCCCCGACTCCACACAAGGACTGAGGCCCCGGCATGGATGGGAGAGGAATCCCGAGAGGTCCCCTAGCAACTCGCATGGGGACTGGCCTTTCCTGAGGCCACCAGAGCGGGTCCCTGAGGTCCCCGTCTTAACTCGAGAAGACCTGCCGCAACTCGACAAAATCCAGGAGGTTCTCCCCTCCAGGCGAGATGAGGCTCATTTCTGCTGAGGCGTCTCGAGGCTGATCACATCTCACCTCTGCAACTTCGAAAGGCTCCTTCACACCCTTGGTGCAAATCAAGAAGTTCCCCGACATAGCCGTCTCAACTCGAGAGGAATCACGAGGGTCCCGCCCACATCCAGAGGAGCCCCGTTTCCACCTCGTAGCTCGAGATGTGGGATCCTTTCCCTGCTTCGTCGGGAAAGAGTTCCCGGCGTTCCCGTCGCATCTAAAGAGGAGGCCCTCTCAACAGGAACGGCGAGAGGAACTCCAGGGTCGTGCCACCATTCCAAGAGTCGCCCAGATGTCTCAGGCCATTCCAGAGGAACCTCTTTTCCCTTCACCGGCTCGTCTTTCACGCTGAGGATCGACTCACACCAAGGTGGCACGTGGCACAGCCCTGTGGGAAAGCCTCGTGCGAAAGCCTCGAGGGACAGCCTCGAGGGAAAGCCACAGATCCCTTGATCCACGTGACAGGAAGCGTGACACTACTGCTGCAGCTCGGGAGGAAAGCGCACGTGCATGCCCCCACTCGAGACGAGGCCTGACTCCCCTGGGGAGACTCAGAAGCACCCCAAGATCCATGGCAACACTGGAGAGGAATCCTCAGGTTCCGGCCCCGACTCCACACAAGGACTGAGGCCCTGGCATGGACGGGAGAGGAATCCCGAGAGGTCCCCTAGCAACTCGCATGGGGACTGGCCTTTCCTGAGGCCACCAGAGCGGGTCCCTGAGGTCCCCGTCGTAACTCGAGAAGACCTGCCGCAACTCGAGAAAATCCAGGAGGTTCTCCCCTCCAGGCGAGATGAGGCCCATTTCCGCTGAGGCGTCTCGAGGCTGATCACACCTCACCTCTGGAACTTCGAAAGGCTCCTTCACACCCTTGGTGCAAATCAAGAAGTTCCCCGACATACCCGTCTCCACTCGAGAGGAATCACGAGGGTCCCGCCCACATCCAGAGGAGCCCCGTTTCCGCCTCGTAGCTCGAGATGAAGGATCCATTCCCTGCTTCGTCGGGAAAGAGTTCCCGGCGTTCCCGTCGCATCTCAAGAGGAGGCCCTCTCAACAGGAACGGCGAGAGGAACTCCAGGGTCGTGCCACCATTCCAAGAGTCCCCCAGATGTCTCAGTCCATTCCAGAGGAACCTCTTTTCCCTTCACCGGCTCGTCTTTCACGCCGAGGATCGACTCACACCAAGGTGGCACGTGGCACAGCCCTGTGGGAAAGCCTCGTGGGAAAGCCTCGAGGGACAGCCTCGAGGGAAAGCCACAGATCCCTTGATCCACGTGACAGGAAGCGTGACACTACTGCTGCAGCTCGGGAGGAAAGCGCACGTGCATGCCCCCACTCGAGACGAGGCCTGACTCCCCTGGGGAGACTCAGAAGCACCCCAAGATCCATGGCAACACTGGAGAGGAATCCTCAGGTTCCGGCCCCGACTCCACACAAGGACTGAGGCCCCGGCATGGACGGGAGAGGAATCCCGAGAGGTCCCCTAGCAACTCGCATGGGGACTGGCCTTTCCTGAGGCCACCAGAGCGGGTCCCTGAGGTCCCCGTCGTAACTCGAGAAGACCTGCGGCAACTGGAGAAAATCCAGGAGGTTCTCCCCTCCAGGCGAGATGAGGCCCATTTCCGCTGAGGCGTCTCGAGGCTGATCACACCTCAACTCTGGAACTTTGAAAGGGTCCTTCACACCCTTGGTGCAAATCAAGAAGTTCCCCGACCTAGCCGTCTCCACTCGAGAGGAATCACGAGGGTCCCGCCCACATCCAGAGGAGCCCCGTTTCCGCCTCGTAGCTCGAGATGAGGGATCCTTTCCCTGCTTCGTCGGGAAAGAGTTCCCGGCGTTCCCGTCGCATCTCAAGAGGAGGCCCTCTCAACAGGAACGGCGAGAGGAACTCCAGGGTCGTGCCACCATTCCAAGAGTCCCCCAGATGTCTCAGTCCATTCCAGAGGAACCTCTTTTCCCTTCACCGGCTCGTCTTTCACGCCGAGGATCGACTCACACCAAGGTGGCACGTGGCACAGCCCTGTGGGAAAGCCTCGTGGGAAAGCCTCGAGGGACAGCCTCGAGGGAAAGCCACAGATCCCTTGATCCACGTGACAGGAAGCGTGACACTACTGCTGCAGCTCGGGAGGAAAGCGCACGTGCATGCCCCCACTCGAGACGAGGCCTGACTCCCCTGGGGAGACTCAGAAGCACCCCAAGATCCATGGCAACACTGGAGAGGAATCCTCAGGTTCCGGCCCCGACTCCACACAAGGACTGAGGCCCCGGCATGGATGGGAGAGGAATCCCGAGAGGTCCCCTAGCAACTCGCATGGGGACTGGCCTTTCCTGAGGCCACCAGAGCGGGTCCCTGAGGTCCCCGTCGTAACTCGAGAAGACCTGCCGCAACTCGAGAAAATCCAGGAGGTTCTCCCCTCCAGGCGAGATGAGGCCCATTTCCGCTGAGGCGTTTCGAGGCTGATCACACCTCACCTCTGGAACTTCGAAAGGGTCCTTCACACCCTTGGTGCAAATCAAGAAGTTCCCCGACCTAGCCGTCTCCACTCGAGAGGAATCACGAGGGTCCCGCCCACATCCAGAGGAGCCCCGTTTCCGCCTCGTAGCTCGAGATGAAGGATCCTTTCCCTGCTTCGTCGGGAAAGAGTTCCCGGCGTTCCCGTCGCATCTCAAGAGGAGGCCCTCTCAACAGGAACGGCGAGAGGAACTCCAGGGTCGTGCCACCATTCCAAGAGTCGCCCAGATGTCTCAGGCCATTCCAGAGGAACCTCTTTTCCCTTCACCGGCTCGTCTTTCACGCTGAGGATCGACTCACACCAAGGTGGCACGTGGCACAGCCCTGTGGGAAAGCCTCGTGGGAAAGCCTCGAGGGACAGCCTCGAGGGAAAGCCACAGATCCCTTGATCCACGTGACAGGAAGCGTGACACTACTGCCGCAGCTCGGGAGGAAAGCGCACGTGCATGCCCCCACTCGAGACGAGGCCTGACTCCCCTGGGGAGACTCAGAAGCACCCCAAGATCCATGGCAACACTGGAGAGGAATCCTCAGGTTCCGGCCCCGACTCCACACAAGGACTGAGGCCCCGGCATGGATGGGAGAGGAATCCCGAGAGGTCCCCTAGCAACTCGCATGGGGACTGGCCTTTCCTGAGGCCACCAGAGCGGGTCCCTGAGGTCCCCGTCGTAACTCGAGAAGACCTGCCGCAACTCGAGAAAATCCAGGAGGTTCTCCCCTCCAGGCGAGATGAGGCCCATTTCCGCTGAGGCGTCTCGAGGCTGATCACACCTCACCTCTGGAACTTCGAAAGGCTCCTTCACACCCTTGGTGCAAATCAAGAAGTTCCCCGACCTAGCCGTCTCCACTCGAGAGGAATCACGAGGGTCCCGCCCACATCCAGAGGAGCCCCGTTTCCGCCTCGTAGCTCGAGATGAGGGATCCTTTCCCTGCTTCGTCGGGAAAGAGTTCCCGGCGTTCCCGTCGCATCTCAAGAGGAGGCCCTCTCAACAGAACGGCGAGAGGAATTCCAGGGTCGTGCCACCATTCCAAGAGTCCCCCAGATGTCTCAGTCCATTCCAGAGGAACCTCTTTTCCCTTCACCGGCTCGTCTTTCACGCCGAGGATCGACTCACACCAAGGTGGCACGTGGCACAGCCCTGTGGGAAAGCCTCGTGGGAAAGCCTCGAGGGACAGCCTCGAGGGAAAGCCACAGATCCCTTGATCCACGTGACAGGAAGCGTGACACTACTGCTGCAGCTCGGGAGGAAAGCGCACGTGCATGCCCCCACTCGAGACGAGGCCTGACTCCCCTGGGGAGACTCAGAAGCACCCCAAGATCCATGGCAACACTGGAGAGGAATCCTCAGGTTCCGGCCCCGAATCCACACAAGGACTGAGGCCCCGGCATGGACGGGAGAGGAATCCCGAGAGGTCCCTTAGCAACTCGCATGGGGACTGGCCTTTCCTGAGGCCACCAGAGCGGGTCCCTGAGGTCCCCGTCTTAACTCGAGAAGACCTGCCGCAACTCGACAAAATCCAGGAGGTTCTCCCCTCCAGGCGAGATGAGGCTCATTTCTGCTGAGGCGTCTCGAGGCTGATCACATCTCACCTCTGCAACTTCGAAAGGCTCCTTCACACCCTTGGTGCAAATCAAGAAGTTCCCCGACATAGCCGTCTCAACTCGAGAGGAATCACGAGGGTCCCGCCCACATCCAGAGGAGCCCCGTTTCCACCTCGTAGCTCGAGATGTGGGATCCTTTCCCTGCTTCGTCGGGAAAGAGTTCCCGGCGTTCCCGTCGCATCTAAAGAGGAGGCCCTCTCAACAGGAACGGCGAGAGGAACTCCAGGGTCGTGCCACCATTCCAAGAGTCGCCCAGATGTCTCAGGCCATTCCAGAGGAACCTCTTTTCCCTTCACCGGCTCGTCTTTCACGGTGAGGATCGACTCACACCAAGGTGGCACGTGGCACAGCCCTGTGGGAAAGCCTCGTGCGAAAGCCTCGAGGGACAGCCTCGAGGGAAAGCCACAGATCCCTTGATCCACGTGACAGGAAGCGTGACACTACTGCTGCAGCTCGGGAGGAAAGCGCACGTGCATGCCCCCACTCGAGACGAGGCCTGACTCCCCTGGGGAGACTCAGAAGCACCCCAAGATCCATGGCAACACTGGAGAGGAATCCTCAGGTTCCGGCCCCGACTCCACACAAGGACTGAGGCCCTGGCATGGACGGGAGAGGAATCCCGAGAGGTCCCCTAGCAACTCGCATGGGGACTGGCCTTTCCTGAGGCCACCAGAGCGGGTCCCTGAGGTCCCCGTCGTAACTCGAGAAGACCTGCCGCAACTCGAGAAAATCCAGGAGGTTCTCCCCTCCAGGCGAGATGAGGCCCATTTCCGCTGAGGCGTCTCGAGGCTGATCACACCTCACCTCTAGAACTTCGAAAGGCTCCTTCACACCCTTGGTGCAAATCAAGAAGTTCCCCGACATACCCGTCTCCACTCGAGAGGAATCACGAGGGTCCCGCCCACATCCAGAGGAGCCCCGTTTCCGCCTCGTAGCTCGAGATGAAGGATCCATTCCCTGCTTCGTCGGGAAAGAGTTCCCGGCGTTCCCGTCGCATCTCAAGAGGAGGCCCTCTCAACAGGAACGGCGAGAGGAACTCCAGGGTCGTGCCACCATTCCAAGAGTCCCCCAGATGTCTCAGTCCATTCCAGAGGAACCTCTTTTCCCTTCACCGGCTCGTCTTTCACGCCGAGGATCGACTCACACCAAGGTGGCACGTGGCACAGCCCTGTGGGAAAGCCTCGTGGGAAAGCCTCGAGGGACAGCCTCGAGGGAAAGCCACAGATCCCTTGATCCACGTGACAGGAAGCGTGACACTACTGCTGCAGCTCGGGAGGAAAGCGCACGTGCATGCCCCCACTCGAGACGAGGCCTGACTCCCCTGGGGAGACTCAGAAGCACCCCAAGATCCATGGCAACACTGGAGAGGAATCCTCAGGTTCCGGCCCCGACTCCACACAAGGACTGAGGCCCCGGCATGGATGGGAGAGGAATCCCGAGAGGTCCCCTAGCAACTCGCATGGGGACTGGCCTTTCCTGAGGCCACCAGAGCGGGTCCCTGAGGTCCCCGTCGTAACTCGAGAAGACCTGCCGCAACTCGAGAAAATCCAGGAGGTTCTCCCCTCCAGGCGAGATGAGGCCCATTTCCGCTGAGGCGTCTCGAGGCTGATCACACCTCACCTCTGGAACTTCGAAAGGCTCCTTCACACCCTTGGTGCAAATCAAGAAGTTCCCCGACCTAGCCGTCTCCACTCGAGAGGAATCACGAGGGTCCCGCCCACATCCAGAGGAGCCCCGTTTCCGCCTCGTAGCTCGAGATGAGGGATCCTTTCCCTGCTTCGTCGGGAAAGAGTTCCCGGCGTTCCCGTCGCATCTCAAGAGGAGGCCCTCTCAACAGAACGGCGAGAGGAATTCCAGGGTCATGCCACCATTCCAAGAGTCCCCCAGATGTCTCAGTCCATTCCAGAGGAACCTCTTTTCCCTTCACCGGCTCGTCTTTCACGCCGAGGATCGACTCCCACCAAGGTGGCACGTGGCACAGCCCTGTGGGAAAGCCTCGTGGGAAAGCCTCGAGGGACAGCCTCGAGGGAAAGCCACAGATCCCTTGATCCACGTGACAGGAAGCGTGACACTACTGCTGCAGCTCGGGAGGAAAGCGCACGTTCATGTGCCCACTCGAGACGAGGCCTGACTCCCCTGGGGAGACTCAGAAGCACCCCAAGATCCATTTAAACACTGGAGAGGAATCCTCAGGTTCCGGCCCCGAATCCACACAAGGACTGAGGCCCCGGCATGGACGGGAGAGGAATCCCGAGAGGTCCCTTAGCAACTCGCATGGGGACTGGCCTTTCCTGAGGCCACCAGAGCGGGTCCCTGAGGTCCCCGTCTTAACTCGAGAAGACCTGCCGCAACTCGACAAAATCCAGGAGGTTCTCCCCTCCAGGCGAGATGAGGCTCATTTCTGCTGAGGCGTCTCGAGGCTGATCACATCTCACCTCTGCAACTTCGAAAGGCTCCTTCACACCCTTGGTGCAAATCAAGAAGTTCCCCGACATAGCCGTCTCAACTCGAGAGGAATCACGAGGGTCCCGCCCACATCCAGAGGAGCCCCGTTTCCACCTCGTAGCTCGAGATGTGGGATCCTTTCCCTGCTTCGTCGGGAAAGAGTTCCCGGCGTTCCCGTCGCATCTAAAGAGGAGGCCCTCTCAACAGGAACGGCGAGAGGAACTCCAGGGTCGTGCCACCATTCCAAGAGTCGCCCAGATGTCTCAGGCCATTCCAGAGGAACCTCTTTTCCCTTCACCGGCTCGTCTTTCACGGTGAGGATCGACTCACACCAAGGTGGCACGTGGCACAGCCCTGTGGGAAAGCCTCGTGCGAAAGCCTCGAGGGACAGCCTCGAGGGAAAGCCACAGATCCCTTGATCCACGTGACAGGAAGCGTGACACTACTGCTGCAGCTCGGGAGGAAAGCGCACGTGCATGCCCCCACTCGAGACGAGGCCTGACTCCCCTGGGGAGACTCAGAAGCACCCCAAGATCCATGGCAACACTGGAGAGGAATCCTCAGGTTCCGGCCCCGACTCCACACAAGGACTGAGGCCCTGGCATGGACGGGAGAGGAATCCCGAGAGGTCCCCTAGCAACTCGCATGGGGACTGGCCTTTCCTGAGGCCACCAGAGCGGGTCCCTGAGGTCCCCGTCGTAACTCGAGAAGACCTGCCGCAACTCGAGAAAATCCAGGAGGTTCTCCCCTCCAGGCGAGATGAGGCCCATTTCCGCTGAGGCGTCTCGAGGCTGATCACACCTCACCTCTGGAACTTCGAAAGGCTCCTTCACACCCTTGGTGCAAATCAAGAAGTTCCCCGACATACCCGTCTCCACTCGAGAGGAATCACGAGGGTCCCGCCCACATCCAGAGGAGCCCCGTTTCCGCCTCGTAGCTCGAGATGTAGGATCCATTCCCTGCTTCGTCGGGAAAGAGTTCCCGGCGTTCCCGTCGCATCTCAAGAGGAGGCCCTCTCAACAGGAACGGCGAGAGGAACTCCAGGGTCGTGCCACCATTCCAAGAGTCCCCCAGATGTCTCAGTCCATTCCAGAGGAACCTCTTTTCCCTTCACCGGCTCGTCTTTCACGCCGAGGATCGACTCACACCAAGGTGGCACGTGGCACAGCCCTGTGGGAAAGCCTCGTGGGAAAGCCTCGAGGGACAGCCTCGAGGGAAAGCCACAGATCCCTTGATCCACGTGACAGGAAGCGTGACACTACTGCTGCAGCTCGGGAGGAAAGCGCACGTGCATGCCCCCACTCGAGACGAGGCCTGACTCCCCTGGGGAGACTCAGAAGCACCCCAAGATCCATGGCAACACTGGAGAGGAATCCTCAGGTTCCGGCCCCGACTCCACACAAGGACTGAGGCCCCGGCATGGATGGGAGAGGAATCCCGAGAGGTCCCCTAGCAACTCGCATGGGGACTGGCCTTTCCTGAGGCCACCAGAGCGGGTCCCTGAGGTCCCCGTCGTAACTCGAGAAGACCTGCCGCAACTCGAGAAAATCCAGGAGGTTCTCCCCTCCAGGCGAGATGAGGCCCATTTCCGCTGAGGCGTCTCGAGGCTGATCACACCTCACCTCTGGAACTTCGAAAGGCTCCTTCACACCCTTGGTGCAAATCAAGAAGTTCCCCGACCTAGCCGTCTCCACTCGAGAGGAATCACGAGGGTCCCGCCCACATCCAGAGGAGCCCCGTTTCCGCCTCGTAGCTCGAGATGAGGGATCCTTTCCCTGCTTCGTCGGGAAAGAGTTCCCGGCGTTCCCGTCGCATCTCAAGAGGAGGCCCTCTCAACAGAACGGCGAGAGGAATTCCAGGGTCATGCCACCATTCCAAGAGTCCCCCAGATGTCTCAGTCCATTCCAGAGGAACCTCTTTTCCCTTCACCGGCTCGTCTTTCACGCCGAGGATCGACTCACACCAAGGTGGCACGTGGCACAGCCCTGTGGGAAAGCCTCGTGGGAAAGCCTCGAGGGACAGCCTCGAGGGAAAGCCACAGATCCCTTGATCCACGTGACAGGAAGCGTGACACTACTGCTGCAGCTCGGGAGGAAAGCGCACGTTCATGTGCCCACTCGAGACGAGGCCTGACTCCCCTGGGGAGACTCAGAAGCACCCCAAGATCCATTTAAACACTGGAGAGGAATCCTCAGGTTCCGGCCCCGACTCCACACAAGTACTGATTCCCCGGCATGGACGGGAGAGGAATCCCGAGTGGTCCCCTAGCAACTCGCATGGGGACTGGCCTTTCCTGAGGCCACCAGAGCGGGTCCCTGAGGTCCCCGTCGTAACTCGAGAAGACCTGCCGCAACTCGAGAAAATCCAGGAGGTTCTCCCCTCCAGGCGAGATGAGGCCCATTTCCGCTGAGGCGTCTCGAGGCTGATCACACCTCACCTCTGGAACTTCGAAAGGGTCCTTCACACCCTTGGTGCAAATCAAGAAGTTGCCCGACCTAGCCGTCTCCACTCGAGAGGAATCACGAGGGTCCCGCCCACATCCAGAGGAGCCCCGTTTCCTCCTCGTAGCTCGAGATGAGGGATCCTTTCCCTGCTTCGTCGGGAAAGAGTTCCCGGCGTTCCTGTCGCATCTCAAGAGGAGGCCCTCTCTACAGGAACGGCGAGAGGAACTCCAGGGTCGTGCCACCATTCCAAGAGTCCCCCAGATGTCTCAGTCCATTCCAGAGGAACCTCTTTTCCCTTCACCGGCTCGTCTTTCACGCCGAGGATCGACTCCCACCAAGGTGGCACGTGGCACAGCCCTGTGGGAAAGCCTCGTGGGAAAGCCTCGAGGGACAGCCTCGAGGGAAAGCCACAGATCCCTTGATCCACGTGACAGGAAGCGTGACACTACTGCTGCAGCTCGGGAGGAAAGCGCACGTGCATGCCCCCACTCGAGACGAGGCCTGACTCCCCTGGGGAGACTCAGAAGCACCCCAAGATCCATGGCAACACTGGAGAGGAATCCTCAGGTTCCGGCCCCGACTCCACACAAGGACTGAGGCCCCGGCATGGACGGGAGAGGAATCCCGAGAGGTCCCCTAGCAACTCGCATGGGGACTGGCCTTTCCTGAGGCCACCAGAGCGGGTCCCTGAGGTCCCCGTCGTAACTCGAGAAGACCTGCCGCAACTCGAGAAAATCCAGGAGGTTCTCCCCTCCAGGCGAGATGAGGCCCATTTCTGCTGAGGCGTCTCGAGGCTGATCACACCTCACCTCTGGAACTTCGAAAGGGTCCTTCACACCCTTGGTGCAAATCAAGAAGTTCCCCGACATACCCGTCTCCACTCGAGAGGAATCACGAGGGTCCCGCCCACATCCAGAGGAGCCCCGTTTCCGCCTCGTAGTTCGAGATGAGGGATCCTTTCCCTGCTTCGTCGGGAAAGAGTTCCCGGCGTTCCCGTCGCATCTCAAGAGGAGGCCCTCTCAACAGGAACGGCGAGAGGAACTCCAGGGTCGTGCCACCATTCCAAGAGTCCCCCAGATGTCTCAGTCCATTCCAGAGGAACCTCTTTTCCCTTCACCGGCTCGTCTTTCACGCCGAGGATCGACTCACACCAAGGTGGCACGTGGCACAGCCCTGTGGGAAAGCCTCGTGGGAAAGCCTCGAGGGACAGCCTCGAGGGAAAGCCACAGATCCCTTGATCCACGTGACAGGAAGCGTGACACTACTGCTGCAGCTCGGGAGGAAAGCGCACGTGCATGCCCCCACTCGAGACGAGGCCTGACTCCCCTGGGGAGACTCAGAAGCACCCCAAGATCCATGGCAACACTGGAGAGGTATCCTCAGGTTCCGGCCCCGACTCCACACAAGGACTGAGGCCCCGGCATGGAAGGGAGAGGAATCCCGAGAGGTGCCCTAGCAACTCGCATGGGGACTGGCCTTTCCTGAGGCCACCAGAGCGGGTCCCTGAGGTCCCCGTCGTAACTCGAGAAGACCTGCCGCAACTCGAGAAAATCCAGGAGGTTCTCCCCTCCAGGCGAGATGAGGCCCATTTCCGCTGAGGCGTCTCGAGGCTGATCACACCTCAACTCTGGAACTTCGAAAGGGTCCTTCACACCCTTGGTGCAAATCAAGAAGTTCCCCGACCTAGCCGTCTCCACTCGAGAGGAATCACGAGGGTCCCGCCCACATCCAGAGGAGCCCCGTTTCCGCCTCGTAGCTCGAGATGAGGGATCCTTTCCCTGCTTCGTCGGGAAAGAGTTCCCGGCGTTCCCGTCGCATCTCAAGAGGAGGCCCTCTCAACAGGAACGGCGAGAGGAACTCCAGGGTCGTGCCACCATTCCAAGAGTCCCCCAGATGTCTCAGTCCATTCCAGAGGAACCTCTTTTCCCTTCACCGGCTCGTCTTTCACGCCGAGGATCGACTCACACCAAGGTGGCACGTGGCACAGCCCTGTGGGAAAGCCTCGTGGGAAAGCCTCGAGGGACAGCCTCGAGGGAAAGCCACAGATCCCTTGATCCACGTGACAGGAAGCGTGACACTACTGCTGCAGCTCGGGAGGAAAGCGCACGTGCATGCCCCCACTCGAGACGAGGCCTGACTCCCCTGGGGAGACTCAGAAGCACCCCAAGATCCATGGCAACACTGGAGAGGAATCCTCAGGTTCCGGCCCCGACTCCACACAAGGACTGAGGCCCCGGCATGGACGGGAGAGGAATCCCGAGAGGTCCCCTAGCAACTCGCATGGGGACTGGCCTTTCCTGAGGCCACCAGAGCGGGTCCCTGAGGTCCCCGTCGTAACTCGAGAAGACCTGCGGCAACTGGAGAAAATCCAGGAGGTTCTCCCCTCCAGGCGAGATGAGGCCCATTTCCGCTGAGGCGTCTCGAGGCTGATCACACCTCAACTCTGGAACTTCGAAAGGGTCCTTCACACCCTTGGTGCAAATCAAGAAGTTCCCCGACCTAGCCGTCTCCACTCGAGAGGAATCACGAGGGTCCCGCCCACATCCAGAGGAGCCCCGTTTCCGCCTCGTAGCTCGAGATGAGGGATCCTTTCCCTGCTTCGTCGGGAAAGGTTCCCGGCGTTCCCGTCGCATCTCAAGAGGAGGCCCTCTCAACAGAACGGCGAGAGGAACTCCAGGGTCGTGCCACCATTCCAAGAGTCCCCCAGATGTCTCAGTCCATTCCAGAGGAACCTCTTTTCCCTTCACCGGCTCGTCTTTCACGCCGAGGATCGACTCCCACCAAGGTGGCACGTGGCACAGCCCTGTGGGAAAGCCTCGTGGGAAAGCCTCGAGGGACAGCCTCGAGGGAAAGCCACAGATCCCTTGATCCACGTGACAGGAAGCGTGACACTACTGCTGCAGCTCGGGAGGAAAGCGCACGTGCATGCCCCCACTCGAGACGAGGCCTGACTCCCCTGGGGAGACTCAGAAGCACCCCAAGATCCATGGCAACACTGGAGAGGAATCCTCAGGTTCCGGCCCCGACTCCACACAAGGACTGAGGCCCCGACATGGACGGGAGAGGAATCCCGAGAGGTCCCCTAGCAACTCGCATGGGGACTGGCCTTTCCTGAGGCCACCAGAGCGGGTCCCTGAGGTCCCCGTCGTAACTCGAGAAGACCTGCGGCAACTGGAGAAAATCCAGGAGGTTCTCCCCTCCAGGCGAGATGAGGCCCATTTCCGCTGAGGCGTCTCGAGGCTGATCACACCTCAACTCTGGAACTTCGAAAGGGTCCTTCACACCCTTGGTGCAAATCAAGAAGTTCCCCGACCTAGCCGTCTCCACTCGAGAGGAATCACGAGGGTCCCGCCCACATCCAGAGGAGCCCCGTTTCCGCCTCGTAGCTCGAGATGAGGGATCCTTTCCCTGCTTCGTCGGGAAAGAGTTCCCGGCGTTCCCGTCGCATCTCAAGAGGAGGCCCTCTCAACAGGAACGGCGAGAGGAACTCCAGGGTCGTGCCACCATTCCAAGAGTCCCCCAGATGTCTCAGTCCATTCCAGAGGAACCTCTTTTCCCTTCACCGGCTCGTCTTTCACGCCGAGGATCGACTCACACCAAGGTGGCACGTGGCACAGCCCTGTGGGAAAGCCTCGTGGGAAAGCCTCGAGGGACAGCCTCGAGGGAAAGCCACAGATCCCTTGATCCACGTGACAGGAAGCGTGACACTACTGCTGCAGCTCGGGAGGAAAGCGCACGTGCATGCCCCCACTCGAGACGAGGCCTGACTCCCCTGGGGAGACTCAGAAGCACCCCAAGATCCATGGCAACACTGGAGAGGAATCCTCAGGTTCCGGCCCCGACTCCACACAAGGACTGAGGCCCCGGCATGGACGGGAGAGGAATCCCGAGAGGTCCCCTAGCAACTCGCATGGGGACTGGCCTTTCCTGAGGCCACCAGAGCGGGTCCCTGAGGTCCCCGTCGTAACTCGAGAAGACCTGCCGCAACTCGAGAAAATCCAGGAGGTTCTCCCCTCCAGGCGAGATGAGGCCCATTTCTGCTGAGGCGTCTCGAGGCTGATCACACCTCACCTCTGGAACTTCGAAAGGGTCCTTCACACCCTTGGTGCAAATCAAGAAGTTCCCCGACCTTGCCGTCTCCACTCGAGAGGAATCACGAAGGTCCCGCCCACATCCAGAGGAGCCCCGTTTCTGCCTCGTAGCTCGAGATGAGGGATCCTTTCCCTGCTTCGTCGGGAAAGAGTTCCCGGCGTTCCCGTCGCATCTCAAGAGGAGGCCCTCTCAACAGAACGGCGAGAGGAACTCCAGGGTCGTGCCACCATTCCAAGAGTCCCCCAGATGTCTCAGTCCATTCCAGAGGAACCTCTTTTCCCTTCACCGGCTCGTCTTTCACGCCGAGGATCGACTCCCACCAAGGTGGCACGTGGCACAGCCCTGTGGGAAAGCCTCGTGGGAAAGCCTCGAGGGACAGCCTCGAGGGAAAGCCACAGATCCCTTGATCCACGTGACAGGAAGCGTGACACTACTGCTGCAGCTCGGGAGGAAAGCGCACGTGCATGCGCCCACTCGAGACGAGGCCTGACTCCCCTGGGGAGACTCAGAAGCACCCCAAGATCCATGGCAACACTGGATAGGAATCCTCAGGTTCCGGCCCCGACTCCACACAAGGACTGAGGCCCCGGCATGGACGGGAGAGGAATCCCGAGAGGTCCCCTAGCAACTCGCATGGGGACTGGCCTTTCCTGAGGCCACCAGAGCGGGTCCCTGAAGTCCCCGTCGTAACTCGAGAAGACCTGCGGCAACTGGAGAAAATCCAGGAGGTTCTCCCCTCCAGGCGAGATGAGGCCCATTTCCGCTGAGGCGTCTCGAGGCTGATCACACCTCAACTCTGGAACTTCGAAAGGGTCCTTCACACCCTTGGTGCAAATCAAGAAGTTCCCCGACCTAGCCGTCTCCACTCCAGAGGAATCACGAGGGTCCCGCCCACATCCAGAGGAGCCCCGTTTCCGCCTCGTAGCTCGAGATGAGGGATCCTTTCCCTGCTTCGTCGGGAAAGAGTTCCCGGCGTTCCCGTCGCATCTCAAGAGGAGGCCCTCTCAACAGGAACGGCGAGAGGAACTCCAGGGTCGTGCCACCATTCCAAGAGTCCCCCAGATGTCTCAGTCCATTCCAGAGGAACCTCTTTTCCCTTCACCGGCTCGTCTTTCACGCCGAGGATCGACTCACACCAAGGTGGCACGTGGCACAGCCCTGTGGGAAAGCCTCGTGGGAAAGCCTCGAGGGACAGCCTCGAGGGAAAGCCACAGATCCCTTGATCCACGTGACAGGAAGCGTGACACTACTGCTGCAGCTCGGGAGGAAAGCGCACGTGCATGCCCCCACTCGAGACGAGGCCTGACTCCCCTGGGGAGACTCAGAAGCACCCCAAGATCCATGGCAACACTGGAGAGGAATCCTCAGGTTCCGGCCCCGACTCCACACAAGGACTGAGGCCCCGGCATGGATGGGAGAGGAATCCCGAGAGGTCCCCTAGCAACTCGCATGGGGACTGGCATTTCCTGAGGCCACCAGAACGGGTCCCTGAGGTCCCCGTCGTAACTCGAGAAGACCTGCCGCAACTCGAGAAAATCCAGGAGGTTCTCCCCTCCAGGCGAGATGAGGCCCATTTCCGCTGAGGCGTCTCGAGGCTGATCACACCTCACCTCTGGAACTTCGAAAGGGTCCTTCACACCCTTGGTGCAAATCAAGAAGTTCCCCGACCTTGCCGTCTCCACTCGAGAGGAATCACGAAGGTCCCGCCCACATCCAGAGGAGCCCCGTTTCTGCCTCGTAGCTCGAGATGAGGGATCCTTTCCCTGCTTCGTCGGGAAAGAGTTCCCGGCGTTCCCGTCGCATCTCAAGAGGAGGCCCTCTCAACAGAACGGCGAGAGGAACTCCAGGGTCGTGCCACCATTCCAAGAGTCCCCCAGATGTCTCAGTCCATTCCAGAGGAACCTCTTTTCCCTTCACCGGCTCGTCTTTCACGCCGAGGATCGACTCCCACCAAGGTGGCACGTGGCACAGCCCTGTGGGAAAGCCTCGTGGGAAAGCCTCGAGGGACAGCCTCGAGGGAAAGCCACAGATCCCTTGATCCACGTGACAGGAAGCGTGACACTACTGCTGCAGCTCGGGAGGAAAGCGCACGTGCATGCGCCCACTCGAGACGAGGCCTGACTCCCCTGGGGAGACTCAGAAGCACCCCAAGATCCATGGAAACACTGGAGAGGAATCCTCAGGTTCCGGCCCCGACTCCACACAAGGACTGAGGCCCCGGCATGGACGGGAGAGGAATCCCGAGTGGTCCCCTAGCAACTCGCATGGGGACTGGCCTTTCCTGAGGCCACCAGAGCGGGTCCCTGAGGTCCCCGTCGTAACTCGAGAAGACCTGCCGCAACTCGAGAAAATCCAGGAGGTTCTCCCCTCCAGGCGAGATGAGGCCCATTTCCGCTGAGGCGTCTCGAGGCTGATCACACCTCACCTCTGGAACTTCGAAAGGGTCCTTCACACCCTTGGTGCAAATCAAGAAGTTCCCCGACCTAGCCGTCTCCACTCGAGAGGAATCAGGAGGGTCCCGCCCACATCCAGAGGAGCCCCGTTTCCTCCTCGTAGCTCGAGATGAGGGATCCTTTCCCTGCTTCGTCGGGAAAGAGTTCCCGGCGTTCCTGTCGCATCTCAAGAGGAGGCTCTCTCTACAGGAACGGCGAGAGGAACTCCAGGGTCGTGCAACCATTCCAAGAGTCCCCCAGATGTCTCAGTCCATTCCAGAGGAACCTCTTTTCCCTTCACCGGCTCGTCTTTCACGACGAGGTTCGACTCACACCAAGGTGGCACGTGGCACAGCCCTGTGGGAAAGCCTCGTGGGAAAGCCTCGAGGGACAGCCTCGAGGGAAAGCCACAGATCCCTTGATCCACGTGACAGGAAGCGTGACACTACTGCTGCAGCTCGGGAGGAAAGCGCACGTGCATGCCCCCACTCGAGACGAGGCCTGACTCCCCTGGGGAGACTCAGAAGCACCCCAAGATCCATGGCAACACTGGAGAGGAATCCTCAGGTTCCGGCCCCGACTCCACACAAGGACTGAGGCCCCGGCATGGACGGGAGAGGAATCCCGAGAGGTCCCCTAGCAACTCGCATGGGGACTGGCCTTTCCTGAGGCCACCAGAGCGGGTCCCTGAGGTCCCCGTCGTAACTCGAGAAGACCTGCCGCAACTCGAGAAAATCCAGGAGGTTCTCCCCTCCAGGCGAGATGAGGCCCATTTCTGCTGAGGCGTCTCGAGGCTGATCACACCTCACCTCTGGAACTTCGAAAGGGTCCTTCACACCCTTGGTGCAAATCAAGAAGTTCCCCGACGTACCCGTCTCCACTCGAGAGGAATCACGAGGGTCCCGCCCACATCCAGAGGAGCCCCGTTTCCGCCTCGTAGTTCGAGATGAGGGATCCTTTCCCTGCTTCGTCGGGAAAGAGTTCCCGGCGTTCCCGTCGCATCTCAAGAGGAGGCCCTCTCAACAGGAACGGCGAGAGGAACTCCAGGGTCGTGCCACCATTCCAAGAGTCCCCCAGATGTCTCAGTCCATTCCAGAGGAACCTCTTTTCCCTTCACCGGCTCGTCTTTCACGCTGAGGATCGACTCACACCAAGGTGGCACGTGGCACAGCCCTGTGGGAAAGCCTCGTGGGAAAGCCTCGAGGGACAGCCTCGAGGGAAAGCCACAGATCCCTTGATCCACGTGACAGGAAGCGTGACACTACTGCTGCAGCTCGGGAGGAAAGCGCACGTGCATGCCCCCACTCGAGACGAGGCCTGACTCCCCTGGGGAGACTCAGAAGCACCCCAAGATCCATGGCAACACTGGAGAGGAATCCTCAGGTTCGGGGCCCGACTCCACACAAGGACTGAGGCCCCGGCATGGACGGGAGAGGAATCCCGAGAGGCCCCCTAGCAACTCGCATGGGGACTGGCCTTTCCTGAGGCCACCAGAGCGGGTCCCTGAGGTCCCCGTCTTAACTCGAGAAGACCTGCCGCAACTCGACAAAATCCAGGAGGTTCTCCCCTCCAGGCGAGATGAGGCTCATTTCTGCTGAGGCGTCTCGAGGCTGATCACATCTCACCTCTGCAACTTCGAAAGGCTCCTTCACACCCTTGGGGCAAATCAAGAAGTTCCCCGACATAGCCGTCTCAACTCGAGAGGAATCACGAGGGTCCCGCCCACATCCAGAGGAGTCCCGTTTCCACCTCGTAGCTCGAGATGTGGGATCCTTTCCCTGCTTCGTCGGGAAAGAGTTCCCGGCGTTCCCGTCGCATCTAAAGAGGAGGCCCTCTCAACAGGAATGGCGAGAGGAACTCCAGGGTCGTGCCACCATTCCAAGAGTCCCCCAGATGTCTCAGGCCATTCCAGAGGAACCTCTTTTACCTTCACCGGCTCGTCTTTCACGCTGAGGATCGACTCACACCAAGGTGGCACGTGGCACAGCCCTGTGGGAAAGCCTCGTGCGAAAGCCTCTAGGGACAGCCTCGAGGGAAAGCCACAGATCCCTTGATCCACGTGACAGGAAGCGTGACACTACTGCTGCAGCTCGGGAGGAAAGCGCACGTGCATGCCCCCACTCGAGACGAGGCCTGACTCCCCTGGGGAGACTCAGAAGCACCCCAAGATCCATGGCAACACTGGAGAGGAATCCTCAGGTTCCGGCCCCGACTCCACACAAGGACTGAGGCCCTGGCATGGACGGGAGAGGAATCCCGAGAGGTCCCCTAGCAACTCGCATGGGGACTGGCCTTTCCTGAGGCCACCAGAGCGGGTCCCTGAGGTCCCCGTCGTAACTCGAGAAGACCTGCCGCAACTCGAGAAAATCCAGGAGGTTCTCCCCTCCAGGCGAGATGAGGCCCATTTCCGCTGAGGCGTCTCGAGGCTGATCACACCTCACCTCTGGAACTTCGAAAGGGTCCTTCACACCCTTGGTGCAAATCAAGAAGTTGCCCGACCTAGCCGTCTCCACTCGAGAGGAATCAGGAGGGTCCCGCCCACATCCAGAGGAGCCCCGTTTCCTCCTCGTAGCTCGAGATGAGGGATCCTTTCCCTGCTTCGTCGGGAAAGAGTTCCCGGCGTTCCTGTCGCATCTCAAGAGGAGGCCCTCTCTACAGGAACGGCGAGAGGAACTCCAGGGTCGTGCCACCATTCCAAGAGTCCCCCAGATGTCTCAGTCCATTCCAGAGGAACCTCTTTTCCCTTCACCGGCTCGTCTTTCACGCCGAGGATCGACTCACACCAAGGTGGCACGTGGCACAGCCCTGTGGGAAAGCCTCGTGGGAAAGCCTCGAGGGACAGCCTCGAGGGAAAGCCACAGATCCCTTGATCCACGTGACAGGAAGCGTGACACTACTGCTGCAGCTCGGGAGGAAAGCGCACGTGCATGCCCCCACTCGAGACGAGGCCTGACTCCCCTGGGGAGACTCAGAAGCACCCCAAGATCCATGGCAACACTGGAGAGGAATCCTCAGGTTCCGGCCCCGACTCCACACAAGGACTGAGGCCCCGGCATGGACGGGAGAGGAATCCCGAGAGGTCCCCTAGCAACTCGCATGGGGACTGGCCTTTCCTGAGGCCACCAGAGCGGGTCCCTGAGGTCCCCGTCGTAACTCGAGAAGACCTGCCGCAACTCGAGAAAATCCAGGAGGTTCTCCCCTCCAGGCGAGATGAGGCCCATTTCTGCTGAGGCGTCTCGAGGCTGATCACACCTCACCTCTGGAACTTCGAAAGGGTCCTTCACACCCTTGGTGCAAATCAAGAAGTTCACCGACATACCCGTCTCCACTCGAGAGGAATCACGAGGGTCCCGCCCACATCCAGAGGAGCCCCGTTTCCGCCTCGTAGCTCGAGATGAGGGATCCTTTCCCTGCTTCGTCGGGAAAGAGTTCCCGGCGTTCCCGTCGCATCTCAAGAGGAGGCCCTCTCAACAGAACGGCGAGAGGAATTCCAGGGTCGTGCCACCATTCCAAGAGTCCCCCAGATGTCTCAGTCCATTCCAGAGGAACCTCTTTTCCCTTCACCGGCTCGTCTTTCACGCCGAGGATCGACTCCCACCAAGGTGGCACGTGGCACAGCCCTGTGGGAAAGCCTCGTGGGAAAGCCTCGAGGGACAGCCTCGAGGGAAAGCCACAGATCCCTTGATCCACGTGACAGGAAGCGTGACACTACTGCTGCAGCTCGGGAGGAAAGCGCACGTGCATGTGCCCACTCGAGACGAGGCCTGACTCCCCTGGGGAGACTCAGAAGCACCCCAAGATCCATGGAAACACTGGAGAGGAATCCTCAGGTTCCGGCCCCGACTCCACACAAGTACTGATTCCCCGGCATGGACGGGAGAGGAATCCCGAGTGGTCCCCTAGCAACTCGCATGGGGACTGGCCTTTCCTGAGGCCACCAGAGCGGGTCCCTGAGGTCCCCGTCGTAACTCGAGAAGACCTGCCGCAACTCGAGAAAATCCAGGAGGTTCTCCCCTCCAGGCGAGATGAGGCCCATTTCCGCTGAGGCGTCTCGAGGCTGATCACACCTCACCTCTGGAACTTCGAAAGGGTCCTTCACACCCTTGGTGCAAATCAAGAAGTTGCCCGACCTAGCCGTCTCCACTCGAGAGGAATCACGAGGGTCCCGCCCACATCCAGAGGAGCCCCGTTTCCTCCTAGTAGCTCGAGATGAGGGATCCTTTCCCTGCTTCGTCGGGAAAGAGTTCCCGGCGTTCCTGTCGCATCTCAAGAGGAGGCCCTCTCTACAGGAACGGCGAGAGGAACTCCAGGGTCGTGCCACCATTCCAAGAGTCCCCCAGATGTCTCAGTCCATTCCAGAGGAACCTCTTTTCCCTTCACCGGCTCGTCTTTCACGCCGAGGATCGACTCCCACCAAGGTGGCACGTGGCACAGCCCTGTGGGAAAGCCTCGTGGGAAAGCCTCGAGGGACAGCCTCGAGGGAAAGCCACAGATCCCTTGATCCACGTGACAGGAAGCGTGACACTACTGCTGCAGCTCGGGAGGAAAGCGCACGTGCATGCCCCCACTCGAGACGAGGCCTGACTCCCCTGGGGAGACTCAGAAGCACCCCAAGATCCATGGCAACACTGGAGAGGAAACCTCAGGTTCCGGCCCCGACTCCACACAAGGACTGAGGCCCCGGCATGGACGGGAGAGGAATCCCGAGAGGTCCCCTAGCAACTCGCATGGGGACTGGCCTTTCCTGAGGCCACCAGAGCGGGTCCCTGAGGTCCCCGTCGTAACTCGAGAAGACCTGCCGCAACTCGAGAAAATCCAGGAGGTTCTCCCCTCCAGGCGAGATGAGGCCCATTTCTGCTGAGGCGTCTCGAGGCTGATCACACCTCACCTCTGGAACTTCGAAAGGGTCCTTCACACCCTTGGTGCAAATCAAGAAGTTCACCGACATACCCGTCTCCACTCGAGAGGAATCACGAGGGTCCCGCCCACATCCAGAGGAGCCCCGTTTCCGCCTCGTAGCTCGAGATGAGGGATCCTTTCCCTGCTTCGTCGGGAAAGAGTTCCCGGCGTTCCCGTCGCATCTCAAGAGGAGGCCCTCTCAACAGGAACGGCGAGAGGAACTCCAGGGTCGTGCCACCATTCCAAGAGTCCCCCAGATGTCTCAGTCCATTCCGGAGGAACCTCTTTTCCCTTCACCGGCTCGTCTTTCACGCCGAGGATCGACTCACACCAAGGTGGCACGTGGCACAGCCCTGTGGGAAAGCCTCGTGGGAAAGCCTCGAGGGACAGCCTCGAGGGAAAGCCACAGATCCCTTGATCCACGTGACAGGAAGCGTGACACTACTGCTGCAGCTTGGGAGGAAAGCGCACGTGCATGCCCCCACTCGAGACGAGGCCTGACTCCCCTGGGGAGACTCAGAAGCACCCCAAGATCCATGGCAACACTGGAGAGGAATCCTCAGGTTCCGGCCCCGACTCCACACAAGGACTGAGGCCCCGGCATGGACGGGAGAGGAATCCCGAGAGGTCCCCTAGCAACTCGCATGGGGACTGGCCTTTCCTGAGGCCACCAGAGCGGGTCCCTGAGGTCCCCGTCGTAACTCGAGAAGACCTGCCGCAACTCGAGAAAATCCAGGAGGTTCTCCCCTCCAGGCGAGATGAGGCCCATTTCCGCTGAGGCGTCTCGAGGCTGATCACACCTCAACTCTGGAACTTCGAAAGGGTCCTTCACACCCTTGGTGCAAATCAAGAAGTTCCCCGACCTAGCCGTCTCCACTCGAGAGGAATCACGAGGGTCCCGCCCACATCCAGAGGAGCCCCGTTTCCGCCTCGTAGCTCGAGATGAGGGATCCTTTCCCTGCTTCGTCGGGAAAGAGTTCCCGGCGTTCCCGTCGCATCTCAAGAGGAGGCCCTCTCAACAGGAACGGCGAGAGGAACTCCAGGGTCGTGCCACCATTCCAAGAGTCCCCCAGATGTCTCAGTCCATTCCAGAGGAACCTCTTTTCCCTTCACCGGCTCGTCTTTCACGCCGAGGATCGACTCACACCAAGGTGGCACGTGGCACAGCCCTGTGGGAAAGCCTCGTGGGAAAGCCTCGAGGGACAGCCTCGAGGGAAAGCCACAGATCCCTTGATCCACGTGACAGGAAGCGTGACACTACTGCTGCAGCTCGGGAGGAAAGCGCACGTGCATGCCCCCACTCGAGACGAGGCCTGACTCCCCTGGGGAGACTCAGAAGCACCCCAAGATCCATGGCAACACTGGAGAGGAATCCTCAGGTTCCGGCCCCGACTCCACACAAGGACTGAGGCCCCGGCATGGATGGGAGAGGAATCCCGAGAGGTCCCCTAGCAACTCGCATGGGGACTGGCCTTTCCTGAGGCCACCAGAGCGGGTCCCTGAGGTCCCCGTCGTAACTCGAGAAGACCTGCCGCAACTCGAGAAAATCCAGGAGGTTCTCCCCTCCAGGCGAGATGAGGCCCATTTCCGCTGAGGCGTCTCGAGGCGGATCACACCTCACCTCTGGAACTTGGAAAGGGTCCTTCACACCCTTGGTGCAAATCAAGAAGTTCCCCGACCTAGCCGTCTCCACTCGAGAGGAATCACGAGGGCCCGCCCACATCCAGAGGAGCCCCGTTTCCGCCTCGTAGCTCGAGATGAGGGATCCTTTCCCTGCTTCGTCGGGAAAGAGTTCCCGGCGTTCCCGTCGCATCTCAAGAGGAGGCCCTCTCAACAGAACGGCGAGAGGAACTCCAGGGTCGTGCCACCATTCCAAGAGTCCCCCAGATGTCTCAGTCCATTCCGGAGGAACCTCTTTTCCCTTCACCGGCTCGTCTTTCACGCCGAGGATCGACTCACACCAAGGTGGCACGTGGCACAGCCCTGTGGGAAAGCCTCGTGGGAAAGCCTCGAGGGACAGCCTCGAGGGAAAGCCACAGATCCCTTGATCCACGTGACAGGAAGCGTGACACTACTGCTGCAGCTTGGGAGGAAAGCGCACGTGCATGCCCCCACTCGAGACGAGGCCTGACTCCCCTGGGGAGACTCAGAAGCACCCCAAGATCCATGGCAACACTGGAGAGGAATCCTCAGGTTCCGGCCCCGACTCCACACAAGGACTGAGGCCCCGGCATGGACGGGAGAGGAATCCCGAGAGGTCCCCTAGCAACTCGCATGGGGACTGGCCTTTCCTGAGGCCACCAGAGCGGGTCCCTGAGGTCCCCGTCGTAACTCGAGAAGACCTGCCGCAACTCGAGAAAATCCAGGAGGTTCTCCCCTCCAGGCGAGATGAGGCCCATTTCCGCTGAGGCGTCTCGAGGCTGATCACACCTCAACTCTGGAACTTCGAAAGGGTCCTTCACACCCTTGGTGCAAATCAAGAAGTTCCCCGACGTAGCCGTCTCCACTCGAGAGGAATCACGAGGGTCCCGCCCACATCCAGAGGAGCCCCGTTTCCGCCTCGTAGCTCGAGATGAGGGATCCTTTCCCTGCTTCGTCGGGAAAGAGTTCCCGGCGTTCCCGTCGCATCTCAAGAGGAGGCCCTCTCAACAGGAACGGCGAGAGGAACTCCAGGGTCGTGCCACCATTCCAAGAGTCCCCCAGATGTCTCAGTCCATTCCAGAGGAACCTCTTTTCCCTTCACCGGCTCGTCTTTCACGCCGAGGATCGACTCACACCAAGGTGGCACGTGGCACAGCCCTGTGGGAAAGCCTCGTGGGAAAGCCTCGAGGGACAGCCTCGAGGGAAAGCCACAGATCCCTTGATCCACGTGACAGGAAGCGTGACACTACTGCTGCAGCTCGGGAGGAAAGCGCACGTGCATGCCCCCACTCGAGACGAGGCCTGACTCCCCTGGGGAGACTCAGAAGCACCCCAAGATCCATGGCAACACTGGAGAGGAATCCTCAGGTTCCGGCCCCGACTCCACACAAGGACTGAGGCCCCGGCATGGATGGGAGAGGAATCCCGAGAGGTCCCCTAGCAACTCGCATGGGGACTGGCCTTTCCTGAGGCCACCAGAGCGGGTCCCTGAGGTCCCCGTCGTAACTCGAGAAGACCTGCCGCAACTCGAGAAAATCCAGGAGGTTCTCCCCTCCAGGCGAGATGAGGCCCATTTCCGCTGAGGCGTCTCGAGGCGGATCACACCTCACCTCTGGAACTTGGAAAGGGTCCTTCACACCCTTGGTGCAAATCAAGAAGTTCCCCGACCTAGCCGTCTCCACTCGAGAGGAATCACGAGGGCCCGCCCACATCCAGAGGAGCCCCGTTTCCGCCTCGTAGCTCGAGATGAGGGATCCTTTCCCTGCTTCGTCGGGAAAGAGTTCCCGGCGTTCCCGTCGCATCTCAAGAGGAGGCCCTCTCAACAGAACGGCGAGAGGAACTCCAGGGTCGTGCCACCATTCCAAGAGTCCCCCAGATGTCTCAGTCCATTCCAGAGGAACCTCTTTTCCCTTCACCGGCTCGTCTTTCACGCCGAGGATCGACTCACACCAAGGTGGCACGTGGCACAGCCCTGTGGGAAAGCCTCGTGGGAAAGCCTCGAGGGACAGCCTCGAGGGAAAGCCACAGATCCCTTGATCCACGTGACAGGAAGCGTGACACTACTGCTGCAGCTCGGGAGGAAAGCGCACGTGCATGCCCCCACTCGAGACGAGGCCTGACTCCCCTGGGGAGACTCAGAAGCACCCCAAGATCCATGGCAACACTGGAGAGGAATCCTCAGGTTCCGGCCCCGACTCCACACAAGGACTGAGGCCCCGGCATGGACGGGAGAGGAATCCCGAGAGGTCCCCTAGCAACTCGCATGGGGACTGGCCTTTCCTGAGGCCACCAGAGCGGGTCCCTGAGGTCCCCGTCGTAACTCGAGAAGACCTGCGGCAACTGGAGAAAATCCAGGAGGTTCTCCCCTCCAGGCGAGATGAGGCCCATTTCCGCTGAGGCGTCTCGAGGCTGATCACACCTCAACTCTGGAACTTCGAAAGGGTCCTTCACACCCTTGGTGCAAATCAAGAAGTTCCCCGACCTAGCCGTCTCCACTCGAGAGGAATCACGAGGGTCCCGCCCACATCCAGAGGAGCCCCGTTTCCGCCTCGTAGCTCGAGATGAGGGATCCTTTCCCTGCTTCTTCGGGAAAGAGTTCCCGGCGTTCCCGTCGCATCTCAAGAGGAGGCCCTCTCAACAGGAACGTCGAGAGGAACTCCAGGGTCGTGCCACCATTCCAAGAGTCCCCCAGATGTCTCAGTCCATTCCAGAGGAACCTCTTTTCCCTTCACCGGCTCGTCTTTCACGCCGAGGATCGACTCACACCAAGGTGGCACGTGGCACAGCCCTGTGGGAAAGCCTCGTGGGAAAGCCTCGAGGGACAGCCTCGAGGGAAAGCCACAGATCCCTTGATCCACGTGACAGGAAGCGTGACACTACTGCTGCAGCTCGGGAGGAAAGCGCACGTGCATGCCCCCACTCGAGACGAGGCCTGACTCCCCTGGGGAGACTCAGAAGCACCCCAAGATCCATGGCAACACTGGAGAGGAATCCTCAGGTTCCGGCCCCGACTCCACACAAGGACTGAGGCCCCGGCATGGACGGGAGAGGAATCCCGAGAGGTCCCCTAGCAACTCGCATGGGGACTGGCCTTTCCTGAGGCCACCAGAGCGGGTCCCTGAGGTCCCCGTCGTAACTCGAGAAGACCTGCGGCAACTGGAGAAAATCCAGGAGGTTCTCCCCTCCAGGCGAGATGAGGCCCATTTCCGCTGAGGCGTCTCGAGGCTGATCACACCTCAACTCTGGAACTTCGAAAGGGTCCTTCACACCCTTGGTGCAAATCAAGAAGTTCCCCGACCTAGCCGTCTCCACTCGAGAGGAATCACGAGGGTCCCGCCCACATCCAGAGGAGCCCCGTTTCCGCCTCGTAGCTCGAGATGAGGGATCCTTTCCCTGCTTCGTCGGGAAAGAGTTCCCGGCGTTCCCGTCGCATCTCAAGAGGAGGCCCTCTCAACAGGAACGGCGAGAGGAACTCCAGGGTCGTGCCACCATTCCAAGAGTCCCCCAGATGTCTCAGTCCATTCCAGAGGAACCTCTTTTCCCTTCACCGGCTCGTCTTTCACGCCGAGGATCGACTCACACCAAGGTGGCACGTGGCACAGCCCTGTGGGAAAGCCTCGTGGGAAAGCCTCGAGGGACAGCCTCGAGGGAAAGCCACAGATCCCTTGATCCACGTGACAGGAAGCGTGACACTACTGCTGCAGCTCGGGAGGAAAGCGCACGTGCATGCCCCCACTCGAGACGAGGCCTGACTCCCCTGGGGAGACTCAGAAGCACCCCAAGATCCATGGCAACACTGGAGAGGAATCCTCAGGTTCCGGCCCCGACTCCACACAACGACTGAGGCCCCGGCATGGACGGGAGAGGAATCCCGAGAGGTCCCCTAGCAACTCGCATGGGGACTGGCCTTTCCTGAGGCCACCAGAGCGGGTCCCTGAGGTCCCCGTCGTAACTCGAGAAGACCTGCCGCAACTCGAGAAAATCCAGGAGGTTCTCCCCTCCAGGCGAGATGAGGCCCATTTCTGCTGAGGCGTCTCGAGGCTGATCACACCTCACCTCTGGAACTTCGAAAGGGTTCTTCACACCCTTGGTGCAAATCAAGAAGTTCCCCGACATACCCGACTCCACTCGAGAGGAATCACGAGGGTCCCGCCCACATCCAGAGGAGCCCCGTTTCCGCCTCGTAGTTCGAGATGAGGGATCCTATCCCTGCTTCGTCGGGAAAGAGTTCCCGGCGTTCCCGTCGCATCTCAAGAGGAGCCCCTCTCAACAGGAACGGCGAGAGGAACTCCAGGGTCGTGCCACCATTCCAAGAGTCCCCCAGATGTCTCAGTCCATTCCAGAGGAACCTCTTTTCCCTTCACCGGCTCGTCTTTCACGCCGAGGATCGACTCACACCAAGGTGGCACGTGGCACAGCCCTGTGGGAAAGCCTCGTGGGAAAGCCTCGAGGGACAGCCTCGAGGGAAAGCCACAGATCCCTTGATCCACGTGACAGGAAGCGTGACACTACTGCTGCAGCTCGGGAGGAAAGCGCACGTGCATGCCCCCACTCGAGACGAGGCCTGACTCCCCTGGGGAGACTCAGAAGCACCCCAAGATCCATGGCAACACTGGAGAGGAATCCTCAGGTTCCGGCCCCGACTCCACACAAGGACTGAGGCCCCGGCATGGACGGGAGAGGAATCCCGAGAGGTCCCCTAGCAACTCGCATGGGGACTGGCCTTTCCTGAGGCCACCAGAGCGGGTCCCTGAGGTCCCCGTCGTAACTCGAGAAGACCTGCGGCAACTGGAGAAAATCCAGGAGGTTCTCCCCTCCAGGCGAGATGAGGCCCATTTCCGCTGAGGCGTCTCGAGGCTGATCACACCTCAACTCTGGAACTTCGAAAGGGTCCTTCACACCCTTGGTGCAAATCAAGAAGTTCCCCGACCTAGCCGTCTCCACTCGAAAGGAATCACGAGGGTCCCGCCCACATCCAGAGGAGCCCCGTTTCCGCCTCGTAGCTCGAGATGAGGGATCCTTTCCCTGCTTCGTCGGGAAAGAGTTCCCGGCGTTCCCGTCGCATCTCAAGAGGAGGCCCTCTCAACAGGAACGGCGAGAGGAACTCCAGGGTCGTGCCACCATTCCAAGAGTCCCCCAGATGTCTCAGTCCATTCCAGAGGAACCTCTTTTCCCTTCACCGGCTCGTCTTTCACGCCGAGGATCGACTCACACCAAGGTGGCACGTGGCACAGCCCTGTGGGAAAGCCTCGTGGGAAAGCCTCGAGGGACAGCCTCGAGGGAAAGCCACAGATCCCTTGATCCACGTGACAGGAAGCGTGACACTACTGCTGCAGCTCGGGAGGAAAGCGCACGTGCATGCCCCCACTCGAGACGAGGCCTGACTCCCCTGGGGAGACTCAGAAGCACCCCAAGATCCATGGCAACACTGGAGAGGAATCCTCAGGTTCCGGCCCCGACTCCACACAAGGACTGAGGCCCCGGCATGGACGGGAGAGGAATCCCGAGAGGTCCCCTAGCAACTCGCATGGGGACTGGCCTTTCCTGAGGCCACCAGAGCGGGTCCCTGAGGTCCCCGTCGTAACTCGAGAAGACCTGCGGCAACTGGAGAAAATCCAGGAGGTTCTCCCCTCCAGGCGAGATGAGGCCCATTTCCGCTGAGGCGTCTCGAGGCTGATCACACCTCAACTCTGGAACTTCGAAAGGGTCCTTCACACCCTTGGTGCAAATCAAGAAGTTCCCCGACCTAGCCGTCTCCACTCGAGAGGAATCACGAGGGTCCCGCCCACATCCAGAGGAGCCCCGTTTCCGCCTCGTAGCTCGAGATGAGGGATCCTTTCCCTGCTTCGTCGGGAAAGAGTTCCCGGCGTTCCCGTCGCATCTCAAGAGGAGGCCCTCTCAACAGGAACGGCGAGAGGAACTCCAGGGTCGTGCCACCATTCCAAGAGTCCCCCAGATGTCTCAGTCCATTCCAGAGGAACCTCTTTTCCCTTCACCGGCTCGTCTTTCACGCCGAGGATCGACTCACACCAAGGTGGCACGTGGCACAGCCCTGTGGGAAAGCCTCGTGGGAAAGCCTCGAGGGACAGCCTCGAGGGAAAGCCACAGATCCCTTGATCCACGTGACAGGAAGCGTGACACTACTGCTGCAGCTCGGGAGGAAAGCGCACGTGCATGCCCCCACTCGAGACGAGGCCTGACTCCCCTGGGGAGACTCAGAAGCACCCCAAGATCCATGGCAACACTGGAGAGGAATCCTCAGGTTCCGGCCCCGACTCCACACAACGACTGAGGCCCCGGCATGGACGGGAGAGGAATCCCGAGAGGTCCCCTAGCAACTCGCATGGGGACTGGCCTTTCCTGAGGTCACCAGAGCGGGTCCCTGAGGTCCCCGTCGTAACTCGAGAAGACCTGCCGCAACTCGAGAAAATCCAGGAGGTTCTCCCCTCCAGGCGAGATGAGGCCCATTTCTGCTGAGGCGTCTCGAGGCTGATCACACCTCACCTCTGGAACTTCGAAAGGGTTCTTCACACCCTTGGTGCAAATCAAGAAGTTCCCCGACATACCCGTCTCCACTCGAGAGGAATCACGAGGGTCCCGCCCACATCCAGAGGAGCCCCGTTTCCGCCTCGTAGTTCGAGATGAGGGATCCTTTCCCTGCTTCGTCGGGAAAGAGTTCCCGGCGTTCCCGTCGCATCTCAAGAGGAGGCCCTCTCAACAGGAACGGCGAGAGGAACTCCAGGGTCGTGCCACCATTCCAAGAGTCCCCCAGATGTCTCAGTCCATTCCAGAGGAACCTCTTTTCCCTTCACCGGCTCGTCTTTCACGCCGAGGATCGACTCACACCAAGGTGGCACGTGGCACAGCCCTGTGGGAAAGCCTCGTGGGAAAGCCTCGAGGGACAGCCTCGAGGGAAAGCCACAGATCCCTTGATCCACGTGACAGGAAGCGTGACACTACTGCTGCAGCTCGGGAGGAAAGCGCACGTGCATGCCCCCACTCGAGACGAGGCCTGACTCCCCTGGGGAGACTCAGAAGCACCCCAAGATCCATGGCAACACTGGAGAGGAATCCTCAGGTTCCGGCCCCGACTCCACACAAGGACTGAGGCCCCGGCATGGACGGGAGAGGAATCCCGAGAGGTCCCCTAGCAACTCGCATGGGGACTGGCCTTTCCTGAGGCCACCAGAGCGGGTCCCTGAGGTCCCCGTCGTAACTCGAGAAGACCTGCGGCAACTGGAGAAAATCCAGGAGGTTCTCCCCTCCAGGCGAGATGAGGCCCATTTCCGCTGAGGCGTCTCGAGGCTGATCACACCTCAACTCTGGAACTTCGAAAGGGTCCTTCACACCCTTGGTGCAAATCAAGAAGTTCCCCGACCTAGCCGTCTCCACTCGAGAGGAATCACGAGGGTCCCGCCCACATCCAGAGGAGCCCCGTTTCCGCCTCGTAGCTCGAGATGAGGGATCCTTTCCCTGCTTCGTCGGGAAAGAGTTCCCGGCGTTCCCGTCGCATCTCAAGAGGAGGCCCTCTCAACAGGAACGGCGAGAGGAACTCCAGGGTCGTGCCACCATTCCAAGAGTCCCCCAGATGTCTCAGTCCATTCCAGAGGAACCTCTTTTCCCTTCACCGGCTCGTCTTTCACGCCGAGGATCGACTCACACCAAGGTGGCACGTGGCACAGCCCTGTGGGAAAGCCTCGTGGGAAAGCCTCGAGGGACAGCCTCGAGGGAAAGCCACAGATCCCTTGATCCACGTGACAGGAAGCGTGACACTACTGCTGCAGCTCGGGAGGAAAGCGCACGTGCATGCCCCCACTCGAGACGAGGCCTGACTCCCCTGGGGAGACTCAGAAGCACCCCAAGATCCATGGCAACACTGGAGAGGAATCCTCAGGTTCCGGCCCCGACTCCACACAAGGACTGAGGCCCCGGCATGGACGGGAGAGGAATCCCGAGAGGTCCCCTAGCAACTCGCATGGGGACTGGCCTTTCCTGAGGCCACCAGAGCGGGTCCCTGAGGTCCCCGTCGTAACTCGAGAAGACCTGCGGCAACTGGAGAAAATCCAGGAGGTTCTCCCCTCCAGGCGAGATGAGGCCCATTTCCGCTGAGGCGTCTCGAGGCTGATCACACCTCAACTCTGGAACTTCGAAAGGGTCCTTCACACCCTTGGTGCAAATCAAGAAGTTCCCCGACCTAGCCGTCTCCACTCGAGAGGAATCACGAGGGTCCCGCCCACATCCAGAGGAGCCCCGTTTCCGCCTCGTAGCTCGAGATGAGGGATCCTTTCCCTGCTTCGTCGGGAAAGAGTTCCCGGCGTTCCCGTCGCATCTCAAGAGGAGGCCCTCTCAACAGGAACGGCGAGAGGAACTCCAGGGTCGTGCCACCATTCCAAGAGTCCCCCAGATGTCTCAGTCCATTCCAGAGGAACCTCTTTTCCCTTCACCGGCTCGTCTTTCACGCCGAGGATCGACTCACACCAAGGTGGCACGTGGCACAGCCCTGTGGGAAAGCCTCGTGGGAAAGCCTCGAGGGACAGCCTCGAGGGAAAGCCACAGATCCCTTGATCCACGTGACAGGAAGCGTGACACTACTGCTGCAGCTCGGGAGGAAAGCGCACGTGCATGCCCCCACTCGAGACGAGGCCTGACTCCCCTGGGGAGACTCAGAAGCACCCCAAGATCCATGGCAACACTGGAGAGGAATCCTCAGGTTCCGGCCCCGACTCCACACAAGGACTGAGGCCCCGGCATGGACGGGAGAGGAATCCCGAGAGGTCCCCTAGCAACTCGCATGGGGACTGGCCTTTCCTGAGGCCACCAGAGCGGGTCCCTGAGGTCCCCGTCGTAACTCGAGAAGACCTGCGGCAACTGGAGAAAATCCAGGAGGTTCTCCCCTCCAGGCGAGATGAGGCCCATTTCTGCTGACGCGTCTCGAGGCTGATCACACCTCACCTCTGGAACTTCGAAAGGGTCCTTCACACCCTTGGTGCAAATCAAGAAGTTCCCCGACCTAGCCGTCTCCACTCGAGAGGAATCACGAGGGTCCCGCCCACATCCAGAGGAGCCCCGTTTCCGCCTCGTAGCTCGAGATGAGGGATCCTTTCCCTGCTTCGTCGGGAAAGAGTTCCCGGCGTTCCCGTCGCATCTCAAGAGGAGGCCCTCTCAACAGGAACGGCGAGAGGAACTCCAGGGTCGTGCCACCATTCCAAGAGTCCCCCAGATGTCTCAGTCCATTCCAGAGGAACCTCTTTTCCCTTCACCGGCTCGTCTTTCACGCCGAGGATCGACTCACACCAAGGTGGCACGTGGCACAGCCCTGTGGGAAAGCCTCGTGGGAAAGCCTCGAGGGACAGCCTCGAGGGAAAGCCACAGATCCCTTGATCCACGTGACAGGAAGCGTGACACTACTGCTGCACCTCGGGAGGAAAGCGCACGTGCATGCCCCCACTCGAGACGAGGCCTGACTCCCCTGGGGAGACTCAGAAGCACCCCAAGATCCATGGCAACACTGGAGAGGAATCCTCAGGTTCCGGCCCCGACTCCACACAAGGACTGAGGCCCCGGCATGGACGGGAGAGGAATCCCGAGAGGTCCCCTAGCAACTCGCATGGGGACTGGCCTTTCCTGAGGCCACCAGAGCGGGTCCCTGAGGTCCCCGTCGTAACTCGAGAAGACCTGCGGCAACTGGAGAAAATCCAGGAGGTTCTCCCCTCCAGGCGAGATGAGGCCCATTTCCGCTGAGGCGTCTCGAGGCTGATCACACCTCAACTCTGGAACTTCGAAAGGGTCCTTCACACCCTTGGTGCAAATCAAGAAGTTCCCCGACCTAGCCGTCTCCACTCGAGAGGAATCACGAGGGTCCCGCCCACATCCAGAGGAGCCCCGTTTCCGCCTCGTAGCTCGAGATGAGGGATCCTTTCCCTGCTTCGTCGGGAAAGAGTTCCCGGCGTTCCCGTCGCATCTCAAGAGGAGGCCCTCTCAACAGGAACGGCGAGAGGAACTCCAGGGTCGTGCCACCATTCCAAGAGTCCCCCAGATGTCTCAGTCCATTCCAGAGGAACCTCTTTTCCCTTCACCGGCTCGTCTTTCACGCCGAGGATCGACTCACACCAAGGTGGCACGTGGCACAGCCCTGTGGGAAAGCCTCGTGGGAAAGCCTCGAGGGACAGCCTCGAGGGAAAGCCACAGATCCCTTGATCCACGTGACAGGAAGCGTGACACTACTGCTGCAGCTCGGGAGGAAAGCGCACGTGCATGCCCCCACTCGAGACGAGGCCTGACTCCCCTGGGGAGACTCAGAAGCACCCCAAGATCCATGGCAACACTGGAGAGGAATCCTCAGGTTCCGGCCCCGACTCCACACAACGACTGAGGCCCGGCATGGACGGGAGAGGAATCCCGAGAGGTCCCCTAGCAACTCGTATGGGGACTGGCCTTTCCTGAGGCCACCAGAGCGGGTCCCTGAGGTCCCCGTCGTAACTCGAGAAGACCTGCCGCAACTCGAGAAAATCCAGGAGGTTCTCCCCTCCAGGCGAGATGAGGCCCATTTCTGCTGAGGCGTCTCGAGGCTGATCACACCTCACCTCTGGAACTTCGAAAGGGTTCTTCACACCCTTGGTGCAAATCAAGAAGTTCCCCGACATACCCGACTCCACTCGAGAGGAATCACGAGGGTCCCGCCCACATCCAGAGGAGCCCCGTTTCCGCCTCGTAGTTCGAGATGAGGGATCCTTTCCCTGCTTCGTCGGGAAAGAGTTCCCGGCGTTCCCGTCGCATCTCAAGAGGAGGCCCTCTCAACAGGAACGGCGAGAGGAACTCCAGGGTCGTGCCACCATTCCAAGAGTCCCCCAGATGTCTCAGTCCATTCCAGAGGAACCTCTTTTCCCTTCACCGGCTCGTCTTTCACGCCGAGGATCGACTCACACCAAGGTGGCACGTGGCACAGCCCTGTGGGAAAGCCTCGTGGGAAAGCCTCGAGGGACAGCCTCGAGGGAAAGCCACAGATCCCTTGATCCACGTGACAGGAAGCGTGACACTACTGCTGCAGCTCGGGAGGAAAGCGCACGTGCATGCCCCCACTCGAGACGAGGCCTGACTCCCCTGGGGAGACTCAGAAGCACCCCAAGATCCATGGCAACACTGGAGAGGAATCCTCAGGTTCCGGCCCCGACTCCACACAAGGACTGAGGCCCCGGCATGGACGGGAGAGGAATCCCGAGAGGTCCCCTAGCAACTCGCATGGGGACTGGCCTTTCCTGAGGCCACCAGAGCGGGTCCCTGAGGTCCCCGTCGTAACTCGAGAAGACCTGCGGCAACTGGAGAAAATCCAGGAGGTTCTCCCCTCCAGGCGAGATGAGGCCCATTTCCGCTGAGGCGTCTCGAGGCTGATCACACCTCAACTCTGGAACTTCGAAAGGGTCCTTCACACCCTTGGTGCAAATCAAGAAGTTCCCCGACCTAGCCGTCTCCACTCGAGAGGAATCACGAGGGTCCCGCCCACATCCAGAGGAGCCCCGTTTCCGCCTCGTAGCTCGAGATGAGGGATCCTTTCCCTGCTTCGTCGGGAAAGAGTTCCCGGCGTTCCCGTCGCATCTCAAGAGGAGGCCCTCTCAACAGGAACGGCGAGAGGAACTCCAGGGTCGTGCCACCATTCCAAGAGTCCCCCAGATGTCTCAGTCCATTCCAGAGGAACCTCTTTTCCCTTCACCGGCTCGTCTTTCACGCCGAGGATCGACTCACACCAAGGTGGCACGTGGCACAGCCCTGTGGGAAAGCCTCGTGGGAAAGCCTCGAGGGACAGCCTCGAGGGAAAGCCACAGATCCCTTGATCCACGTGACAGGAAGCGTGACACTACTGCTGCAGCTCGGGAGGAAAGCGCACGTGCATGCCCCCACTCGAGACGAGGCCTGACTCCCCTGGGGAGACTCAGAAGCACCCCAAGATCCATGGCAACACTGGAGAGGAATCCTCAGGTTCCGGCCCCGACTCCACACAAGGACTGAGGCCCCGGCATGGACGGGAGAGGAATCCCGAGAGGTCCCCTAGCAACTCGCATGGGGACTGGCCTTTCCTGAGGCCACCAGAGCGGGTCCCTGAGGTCCCCGTCGTAACTCGAGAAGACCTGCGGCAACTGGAGAAAATCCAGGAGGTTCTCCCCTCCAGGCGAGATGAGGCCCATTTCCGCTGAGGCGTCTCGAGGCTGATCACACCTCAACTCTGGAACTTCGAAAGGGTCCTTCACACCCTTGGTGCAAATCAAGAAGTTCCCCGACCTAGCCGTCTCCACTCGAGAGGAATCACGAGGGTCCCGCCCACATCCAGAGGAGCCCCGTTTCCGCCTCGTAGCTCGAGATGAGGGATCCTTTCCCTGCTTCGTCGGGAAAGAGTTCCCGGCGTTCCCGTCGCATCTCAAGAGGAGGCCCTCTCAACAGGAACGGCGAGAGGAACTCCAGGGTCGTGCCACCATTCCAAGAGTCCCCCAGATGTCTCAGTCCATTCCAGAGGAACCTCTTTTCCCTTCACCGGCTCGTCTTTCACGCCGAGGATCGACTCACACCAAGGTGGCACGTGGCACAGCCCTGTGGGAAAGCCTCGTGGGAAAGCCTCGAGGGACAGCCTCGAGGGAAAGCCACAGATCCCTTGATCCACGTGACAGGAAGCGTGACACTACTGCTGCAGCTCGGGAGGAAAGCGCACGTGCATGCCCCCACTCGAGACGAGGCCTGACTCCCCTGGGGAGACTCAGAAGCACCCCAAGATCCATGGCAACACTGGAGAGGAATCCTCAGGTTCCGGCCCCGACTCCACACAACGACTGAGGCCCCGGCATGGACGGGAGAGGAATCCCGAGAGGTCCCCTAGCAACTCGCATGGGGACTGGCCTTTCCTGAGGCCACCAGAGCGGGTCCCTGAGGTCCCCGTCGTAACTCGAGAAGACCTGCCGCAACTCGAGAAAATCCAGGAGGTTCTCCCCTCCAGGCGAGATGAGGCCCATTTCTGCTGAGGCGTCTCGAGGCTGATAACACCTCACCTCTGGAACTTCGAAAGGGTCCTTCACACCCTTGGTGCAAATCAAGAAGTTCCCCGACATACCCGTCTCCACTCGAGAGGAATCACGAGGGTCCCGCCCACATCCAGAGGAGCCCCGTTTCCGCCTCGTAGTTCGAGATGAGGGATCCTTTCCCTGCTTCGTCGGGAAAGAGTTCCCGGCGTTCCCGTCGCATCTCAAGAGGAGGCCCTCTCAACAGGAACGGCGAGAGGAACTCCAGGGTCGTGCCACCATTCCAAGAGTCCCCCAGATGTCTCAGTCCATTCCAGAGGAACCTCTTTTCCCTTCACCGGCTCGTCTTTCACGCCGAGGATCGACTCACACCAAGGTGGCACGTGGCACAGCCCTGTGGGAAAGCCTCGTGGGAAAGCCTCGAGGGACAGCCTCGAGGGAAAGCCACAGATCCCTTGATCCACGTGACAGGAAGCGTGACACTACTGCTGCAGCTCGGGAGGAAAGCGCACGTGCATGCCCCCACTCGAGACGAGGCCTGACTCCCCTGGGGAGACTCAGAAGCACCCCAAGATCCATGGCAACCCTGGAGAGGAATCCTCAGGTTCCGGCCCCGACTCCACACAAGGACTGAGGCCCCGGCATGGACGGGAGAGGAATCCCGAGAGGTCCCCTAGCAACTCGCATGGGGACTGGCCTTTCCTGAGGCCACCAGAGCGGGTCCCTGAGGTCCCCGTCGTAACTCGAGAAGACCTGCGGCAACTGGAGAAAATCCAGGAGGTTCTCCCCTCCAGGCGAGATGAGGCCCATTTCCGCTGAGGCGTCTCGAGGCTGATCACACCTCAACTCTGGAACTTCGAAAGGGTCCTTCACACCCTTGGTGCAAATCAAGAAGTTCCCCGACCTAGCCGTCTCCACTCGAGAGGAATCACGAGGGTCCCGCCCACATCCAGAGGAGCCCCGTTTCCGCCTCGTAGCTCGAGATGAGGGATCCTTTCCCTGCTTCGTCGGGAAAGAGTTCCCGGCGTTCCCGTCGCATCTCAAGAGGAGGCCCTCTCAACAGGAACGGCGAGAGGAACTCCAGGGTCGTGCCACCATTCCAAGAGTCCCCCAGATGTCTCAGTCCATTCCAGAGGAACCTCTTTTCCCTTCACCGGCTCGTCTTTCACGCCGAGGATCGACTCACACCAAGGTGGCACGTGGCACAGCCCTGTGGGAAAGCCTCGTGGGAAAGCCTCGAGGGACAGCCTCGAGGGAAAGCCACAGATCCCTTGATCCACGTGACAGGAAGCGTGACACTACTGCTGCAGCTCGGGAGGAAAGCGCACGTGCATGCCCCCACTCGAGACGAGGCCTGACTCCCCTGGGGAGACTCAGAAGCACCCCAAGATCCATGGCAACACTGGAGAGGAATCCTCAGGTTCCGGCCCCGACTCCACACAAGGACTGAGGCCCCGGCATGGACGGGAGAGGAATCCCGAGAGGTCCCCTAGCAACTCGCATGGGGACTGGCCTTTCCTGAGGCCACCAGAGCGGGTCCCTGAGGTCCCCGTCGTAACTCGAGAAGACCTGCCGCAACTCGAGAAAATCCAGGAGGTTCTCCCCTCCAGGCGAGATGAGGCCCATTTCCGCTGAGGCGTCTCGAGGCTGATCACACCTCACCTCTGGAACTTCGAAAGGGTCCTTCACACCCTTGGTGCAAATCAAGAAGTTCCCCGACCTAGCCGTCTCCACTCGAGAGGAATCACGAGGGTCCCGCCCACATCCAGAGGAGCCCCGTTTCCGCCTCGTAGCTCGAGATGAGGGATCCTTTCCCTGCTTCGTCGGGAAAGAGTTCCCGGCGTTCCCGTCGCATCTCAAGAGGAGGCCCTCTCAACAGGAACGGCGAGAGGAACTCCAGGGTCGTGCCACCATTCCAAGAGTCCCCCAGATGTCTCAGTCCATTCCAGAGGAACCTCTTTTCCCTTCACCGGCTCGTCTTTCACGCCGAGGATCGACTCACACCAAGGTGGCACGTGGCACAGCCCTGTGGGAAAGCCTCGTGGGAAAGCCTCGAGGGACAGCCTCGAGGGAAAGCCACAGATCCCTTGATCCACGTGACAGGAAGCGTGACACTACTGCTGCAGCTCGGGAGGAAAGCGCACGTGCATGCTCCCACTCGAGACGAGGCCTGACTCCCCTGGGGAGACTCAGAAGCACCCCAAGATCCATGGCAACACTGGAGAGGAATCCTCAGGTTCCGGCCCCGACTCCACACAAGGACTGAGGCCCCGGCATGGACGGGAGAGGAATCCCGAGAGGTCCCCTAGCAACTCGCATGGGGACTGGCCTTTCCTGAGGCCACCAGAGCGGGTCCCTGAGGTCCCCGTCGTAACTCGAGAAGACCTGCCGCAACTCGAGAAAATCCAGGAGGTTCTCCCCTCCAGGCGAGATGAGGCCCATTTCTGCTGAGGCGTCTCGAGGCTGATCACACCTCACCTCTGGAACTTCGAAAGGGTCCTTCACACCCTTGGTGCAAATCAAGAAGTTCCCCGACCTAGCCGTCTCCACTCGAGAGGAATCACGAGGGTCCCGCCCACATCCAGAGGAGCCCCGTTTCCGCCTCGTAGCTCGAGATGAGGGATCCTTTCCCTGCTTCGTCGGGAAAGAGTTCCCGGCGTTCCCGTCGCATCTCAAGAGGAGGCCCTCTCAACAGGAACGGCGAGAGGAACTCCAGGGTCGTGCCACCATTCCAAGAGTCCCCCAGATGTCTCAGTCCATTCCAGAGGAACCTCTTTTCCCTTCAACGGCTCGTCTTTCACGCCGAGGATCGACTCACACCAAGGTGGCACGTGGCACAGCCCTGTGGGAAAGCCTCGTGGGAAAGCCTCGAGGGACAGCCTCGAGGGAAAGCCACAGATCCCTTGATCCACGTGACAGGAAGCGTGACACTACTGCTGCACCTCGGGAGGAAAGCGCACGTGCATGCCCCCACTCGAGACGAGGCCTGACTCCCCTGGGGAGACTCAGAAGCACCCCAAGATCCATGGCAACACTGGAGAGGAATCCTCAGGTTCCGGCCCCGACTCCACACAAGGACTGAGGCCCCGGCATGGACGGGAGAGGAATCCCGAGAGGTCCCCTAGCAACTCGCATGGGGACTGGCCTTTCCTGAGGCCACCAGAGCGGGTCCCTGAGGTCCCCGTCGTAACTCGAGAAGACCTGCGGCAACTGGAGAAAATCCAGGAGGTTCTCCCCTCCAGGCGAGATGAGGCCCATTTCCGCTGAGGCGTCTCGAGGCTGATCACACCTCAACTCTGGAACTTCGAAAGGGTCCTTCACACCCTTGGTGCAAATCAAGAAGTTCCCCGACCTAGCCGTCTCCACTCGAGAGGAATCACGAGGGTCCCGCCCACATCCAGAGGAGCCCCGTTTCCGCCTCGTAGCTCGAGATGAGGGATCCTTTCCCTGCTTCGTCGGGAAAGAGTTCCCGGCGTTCCCGTCGCATCTCAAGAGGAGGCCCTCTCAACAGGAACGGCGAGAGGAACTCCAGGGTCGTGCCACCATTCCAAGAGTCCCCCAGATGTCTCAGTCCATTCCAGAGGAACCTCTTTTCCCTTCACCGGCTCGTCTTTCACGCCGAGGATCGACTCACACCAAGGTGGCACGTGGCACAGCCCTGTGGGAAAGCCTCGTGGGAAAGCCTCGAGGGACAGCCTCGAGGGAAAGCCACAGATCCCTTGATCCACGTGACAGGAAGCGTGACACTACTGCTGCAGCTCGGGAGGAAAGCGCACGTGCATGCCCCCACTCGAGACGAGGCCTGACTCCCCTGGGGAGACTCAGAAGCACCCCAAGATCCATGGCAACACTGGAGAGGAATCCTCAGGTTCCGGCCCCGACTCCACACAAGGACTGAGGCCCCGGCATGGACGGGAGAGGAATCCCGAGAGGTCCCCTAGCAACTCGCATGGGGACTGGCCTTTCCTGAGGCCACCAGAGCGGGTCCCTGAGGTCCCCGTCGTAACTCGAGAAGACCTGCGGCAACTGGAGAAAATCCAGGAGGTTCTCCCCTCCAGGCGAGATGAGGCCCATTTCTGCTGAGGCGTCTCGAGGCTGATCACACCTCACCTCTGGAACTTCGAAAGGGTCCTTCACACCCTTGGTGCAAATCAAGAAGTTCCCCGACATACGCGTCTCCACTCGAGAGGAATCACGAGGGTCCCGCCCACATCCAGAGGAGCCCCGTTTCCGCCTCGTAGCTCGAGATGAGGGATCCTTTCCCTGCTTCGTCGGGAAAGAGTTCCCGGCGTTCCCGTCGCATCTCAAGAGGAGGCCCTCTCAACAGGAACGGCGAGAGGAACTCCAGGGTCGTGCCACCATTCCAAGAGTCCCCCAGATGTCTCAGTCCATTCCAGAGGAACCTCTTTTCCCTTCACCGGCTCGTCTTTCACGCCGAGGATCGACTCACAGCAAGGTGGCACGTGGCACAGCCCTGTGGGAAAGCCTCGTGGGAAAGCCTCGAGGGACAGCCTCGAGGGAAAGCCACAGATCCCTTGATCCACGTGACAGGAAGCGTGACACTACTGCTGCAGCTCGGGAGGAAAGCGCACGTGCATGCCCCCACTCGAGACGAGGCCTGACTCCCCTGGGGAGACTCAGAAGCACCCCAAGATCCATGGCAACACTGGAGAGGAATCCTCAGGTTCCGGCCCCGACTCCACACAAGGACTGAGGCCCCGGCATGGATGGGAGAGGAATCCCGAGAGGTCCCCTAGCAACTCGCATGGGGACTGGCCTTTCCTGAGGCCACCAGAGCGGGTCCCTGAGGTCCCCGTCGTAACTCGAGAAGACCTGCCGCAACTGGAGAAAATCCAGGAGGTTCTCCCCTCCAGGCGAGATGAGGCCCATTTCCGCTGAGGCGTCTCGAGGCTGATCACACCTCAACTCTGGAACTTCGAAAGGGTCCTTCACACCCTTGGTGCAAATCAAGAAGTTCCCCGACCTAGCCGTCTCCACTCGAGAGGAATCACGAGGGTCCCGCCCACATCCAGAGGAGCCCCGTTTCCGCCTCGTAGCTCGAGATGAGGGATCCTTTCCCTGCTTCGTCGGGAAAGAGTTCCCGGCGTTCCCGTCGCATCTCAAGAGGAGGCCCTCTCAACAGGAACGGCGAGAGGAACTCCAGGGTCGTGCCACCATTCCAAGAGTCCCCCAGATGTCTCAGTCCATTCCAGAGGAACCTCTTTTCCCTTCACCGGCTCGTCTTTCACGCCGAGGATCGACTCACAGCAAGGTGGCACGTGGCACAGCCCTGTGGGAAAGCCTCGTGGGAAAGCCTCGAGGGACAGCCTCGAGGGAAAGCCACAGATCCCTTGATCCACGTGACAGGAAGCGTGACACTACTGCTGCAGCTCGGGAGGAAAGCGCACGTGCATGCCCCCACTCGAGACGAGGCCTGACTCCCCTGGGGAGACTCAGAAGCACCCCAAGATCCATGGCAACACTGGAGAGGAATCCTCAGGTTCCGGCCCCGACTCCACACAAGGACTGAGGCCCCGGCATGGATGGGAGAGGAATCCCGAGAGGTCCCCTAGCAACTCGCATGGGGACTGGCCTTTCCTGAGGCCACCAGAGCGGGTCCCTGAGGTCCCCGTCGTAACTCGAGAAGACCTGCCGCAACTCGAGAAAATCCAGGAGGTTCTCCCCTCCAGGCGAGATGAGGCCCATTTCCGCTGAGGCGTCTCGAGGCTGATCACACCTCACCTCTGGAACTTCGAAAGGGTCCTTCACACCCTTGGTGCAAATCAAGAAGTTCCCCGACCTAGCCGTCTCCACTCGAGAGGAATCACGAGGGTCCCGCCCACATCCAGAGGAGCCCCGTTTCCGCCTCGTAGCTCGAGATGAGGGATCCTTTCCCTGCTTCGTCGGGAAAGAGTTCCCGGCGTTCCCGTCGCATCTCAAGAGGAGGCCCTCTCAACAGAACGGCGAGAGGAACTCCAGGGTCGTGCCACCATTCCAAGAGTCCCCCAGATGTCTCAGTCCATTCCAGAGCAACCTCTTTTCCCTTCACCGGCTCGTCTTTCACGCCGAGGATCGACTCCCACCAAGGTGGCACGTGGCACAGCCCTGTGGGAAAGCCTCGTGGGAAAGCCTCGAGGGACAGCCTCGAGGGAAAGCCAAAGATCCCTTGATCCACGTGACAGGAAGCGTGACACTACTGGTGCAGCTCTGGAGGAAAGCGCACGTGCATGCCCCCACTCGAGACGAGGCCTGACTCCCCTGGGGAGACTCAGAAGCACCCCAAGATCCATGGCAACACTGGAGAGGAATCCTCAGGTTCCGGCCCCGACTCCACACAAGGACTGAGGCCCCGGCATGGACGGGAGAGGAATCCCGAGAGGTCCCCTAGCAACTCGCATGGGGACTGGCCTTTCCTGAGGCCACCAGAGCGGGTCCCTGAGGTCCCCGTCGTAACTCGAGAAGACCTGCCGCAACTCTAGAAAATCCAGGAGGTTCTCCCCTCCAGGCGAGATGAGGCCCATTTCCGCTGAGGCGTCTCGAGGCTGATCACACCTCAACTCTGGAACTTCAAAAGGGTTCTTCACACCCTTGGTGCAAATCAAGAAGTTCCCCGACCTAGCCGTCTCCACTCGAGAGGAATCACGAGGGTCCCGCCCACATCCAGAGGAGCCCCGTTTCCGCCTCGTAGCTCGAGATGAGGGATCCTTTCCCTGCTTCGTCGGGAAAGAGTTCCCGGCGTTCCCGTCGCATCTCAAGTGGAGGCCCTCTCAACAGAACGGCGAGAGGAACTCCAGGGTCGTGCCACCATTCCAAGAGTCCCCCAGATGTCTCAGTCCATTCCAGAGGAACCTCTTTTCCCTTCACCGGCTCGTCTTTCACGCCGAGGATCGACTCACACCAAGGTGGCACGTGGCACAGCCCTGTGGGAAAGCCTCGTGGGAAAGCCTCGAGGGACAGCCTCGAGGGAAAGCCAAAGATCCCTTGATCCACGTGACAGGAAGCGTGACACTACTGGTGCAGCTCTGGAGGAAAGCGCACGTGCATGCCCCCACTCGAGACGAGGCCTGACTCCCCTGGGGAGACTCAGAAGCACCCCAAGATCCATGGCAACACTGGAGAGGAATCCTCAGGTTCCGGCCCCGACTCCACACAAGGACTGAGGCCCCGGCATGGACGGGAGAGGAATCCCGAGAGGTCCCCTAGCAACTCGCATGGGGACTGGCCTTTCCTGAGGCCACCAGAGCGGGTCCCTGAGGTCCCCGTCGTAACTCGAGAAGACCTGCCGCAACTCTAGAAAATCCAGGAGGTTCTCCCCTCCAGGCGAGATGAGGCCCATTTCCGCTGAGGCGTCTCGAGGCTGATCACACCTCACCTCTGGAACTTCAAAAGGGTTCTTCACACCCTTGGTGCAAATCAAGAAGTTCCCCGACCTAGCCGTCTCCACTCGAGAGGAATCACGAGGGTCCCGCCCACATCCAGAGGAGCCCCGTTTCCGCCTCGTAGCTCGAGATGAGGGATCCTTTCCCTGCTTCGTCGGGAAAGAGTTCCCGGCGTTCCCGTCGCATCTCAAGAGGAGGCCCTCTCAACAGAACGGCGAGAGGAACTCCAGGGTCGTGCCACCATTCCAAGAGTCCCCCAGATGTCTCAGTCCATTCCAGAGGAACCTCTTTTCCCTTCACCGGCTCGTCTTTCACGCCGAGGATCGACTCACACCAAGGTGGCACGTGGCACAGCCCTGTGGGAAAGCCTCGTGGGAAAGCCTCGAGGGACAGCCTCGAGGGAAAGCCACAGATCCCTTGATCCACGTGACAGGAAGCGTGACACTACTGCTGCAGCTCGGGAGGAAAGCGCACGTGCATGCCCCCACTCGAGACGAGGCCTGACTCCCCTGGGGAGACTCAGAAGCACCCCAAGATCCATGGCAACACTGGAGAGGAATCCTCAGGTTCCAGTCCTGACTCCACACAAGGACTGAGGCCCCGGCATGACGGGAGAGGAATCCCGAGAGGTCCCCTAGCAACTCGCATGGGGACTGGCCTTTCCTGAGGCCACCAGAGCGGGTCCCTGAGGTCCCCGTCGTAACTCGAGAAGACCTGCCGCAACTCGAGAAAATCCAGGAGGTTCTCCCCTCCAGGCGAGATGAGGCCCATTTCCGCTGAGGCGTCTCGAGGCTGATCACACCTCACCTCTGGAACTTCGAAAGGGTCCTTCACACCCTTGGTGCAAATCAAGAAGTTCCCCGACCTAGCCTTCTCCACTCGAGAGGAATCACGAGGGTTCCGCCCACATCCAGAGGAGCCCCGTTTCCGCCTCGTAGTTCGAGATGAGGGATCCTTTCCCTGCTTCGTCGGGAAAGAGTTCCCGGCGTTCCCGTCGCATCTCAAGAGGAGGCCCTCTCAACAGGAACGGCGAGAGGAACTCCAGGGTCGTGCCACCATTCCAAGAGTCCCCCAGATGTCTCAGTCCATTCCAGAGGAACCTCTTTTCCCTTCACCGGCTCGTCTTTCACGCCGAGGATCGACTCACACCAAGGTGGCACGTGGCACAGCCCTGTGGGAAAGCCTCGTGGGAAAGCCTCGAGGGACAGCCTCGAGGGAAAGCCACAGATCCCTTGATCCACGTGACAGGAAGCGTGACACTACTGCTGCAGCTCGGGAGGAAAGCGCACGTGCATGCCCCCACTCGAGACGAGGCCTGACTCCCCTGGGGAGACTCAGAAGCACCCCAAGATCCATGGCAACACTGGAGAGGAATCCTCAGGTTCCGGCCCCGACTCCACACAAGGACTGAGGCCCCGGCATGGACGGGAGAGGAATCCCGAGAGGTCCCCTAGCAACTCGCATGGGGACTGGCCTTTCCTGAGGCCACCAGAGCGGGTCCCTGAGGTCCCCGTCGTAACTCGAGAAGACCTGCCGCAACTCGAGAAAATCCAGGAGGTTCTCCCCTCCAGGCGAGATGAGGCCCATTTCCGCTGAGGCGTCTCGAGGCTGATCACACCTCACCTCTGGAACTTCGAAAGGGTCCTTCACACCCTTGGTGCAAATCAAGAAATTCCCCGACCTAGCCGTCTCCACTCGAGAGGAATCACGAGGGTCCCGCCCACATCCAGAGGAGCCCCGTTTCCGCCTCGTAGCTCGAGATGAGGGATCCTTTCCCTGCTTCGTCGGGAAAGAGTTCCCGGCGTTCCCGTCGCATCTCAAGAGGAGGCCCTCTCAACAGAACGGCGAGAGGATCTCCAGGGTCGTGCCACCATTCCAAGAGTCCCCCAGATGTCTCAGTCCATTCCAGAGGAACCTCTTTTCCCTTCACCGGCTCGTCTTTCACGCCGAGGATCGACTCACACCAAGGTGGCACGTGGCACAGCCCTGTGGGAAAGCCTCGTGGGAAAGCCTCGAGGGACAGCCTCGAGGGAAAGCCACAGATCCCTTGATCCACGTGACAGGAAGCGTGACACTACTGCTGCAGCTCGGGAGGAAAGCGCACGTGCATGCCCCCACTCGAGACGAGGCCTGACTCCCCTGGGGAGACTCAGAAGCACCCCAAGATCCATGGCAACACTGGAGAGGAATCCTCAGGTTCCGGCCCCGACTCCACACAAGGACTGAGGCCCCGGCATGGACGGGAGAGGAATCCCGAGAGGTCCCCTAGCAACTCGCATGGGGACTGGCCTTTCCTGAGGCCACCAGAGCGGGTCCCTGAGGTCCCCGTCGTAACTCGAGAAGACCTGCCGCAACTCGAGAAAATCCAGGAGGTTCTCCCCTCCAGGCGAGATGAGGCCCATTTCCGCTGAGGCGTCTCGAGGCTCATCACACCTCACCTCTGGAACTTCGAAAGGGTCCTTCACACCCTTGGTGCAAATCAAGAAGTTCCCCGACCTAGCCGTCTCCACTCGAGAGGAATCACGAGGGTCCCGCCCACATCCAGAGGAGCCCCGTTTCCGCCTCGTAGCTGGAGATGAGGGATCCTTTCCCTGCTTCGTCGGGAAAGAGTTCCCGGCGTTCCCGTCGCATCTCAAGAGGAGGCCCTCTCAACAGGAACGGCGAGAGGAACTCCAGGGTCGTGCCACCATTCCAAGAGTCCCCCAGATGTCTCAGTCCATTCCAGAGGAACCTCTTTTCCCTTCACCGGCTCGTCTTTCACGCCGAGGATCGACTCACACCAAGGTGGCACGTGGCACAGCCCTGTGGGAAAGCCTCGTGGGAAAGCCTCGAGGGACAGCCTCGAGGGAAAGCCACAGATCCCTTGATCAACGTGACAGGAAGCGTGACACTACTGCTGCAGCTCAGGAGGAAAGCGCACGTGCATGCCCCCACTCGAGACGAGGCCTGACTCCCCTGGGGAGACTCAGAAGCACCCCAAGATCCATGGCAACACTGGAGAGGAATCCTCAGGTTCCGGCCCCGACTCCACACAAGGACTGAGGCCCCGGCATGGACGGGAGAGGAATCCCGAGAGGTCCCCTAGCAACTCGCATGGGGACTGGCCTTTCCTGAGGCCACCAGAGCGGGTCCCTGAGGTCCCCGTCGTAACTCGAGAAGACCTGCCGCAACTCGAGAAAATCCAGGAGGTTCTCCCCTCCAGGCGAGATGAGGCCCATTTCCGCTGAGGCGTCTCGAGGCTGATCACACCTCACCTCTGGAACTTCGAAAGGGTCCTTCACACCCTTGGTGCAAATCAAGAAGTTCCCCGACCTAGCTGTCTCCACTCGAGAGGAATCACGAGGGTCCCGCCCACATCCAGAGGAGCCCCGTTTCCGCCTCGTAGCTCGAGATGAGGGATCCTTTCCCTGCTTCGTCGGGAAAGAGTTCCCGGCGTTCCCGTCGCATCTCAAGAGGAGGCCCTGTCAACAGAACGGCGAGAGGAACTCCAGGGTCGTGACACCATTCCAAGAGTCCCCCAGATGTCTCAGTCCATTCCAGAGGAACCTCTTTTCCCTTCACCGGCTCGTCTTTCACGCCGAGGATCGACTCACACCAAGGTGGCACGTGGCACAGCCCTGTGGGAAAGCCTCGTGGGAAAGCCTCGAGGGACAGCCTCGAGGGAAAGCCACAGATCCCTTGATCCACGTGACAGGAAGCGTGACACTACTGCTGCAGCTCGGGAGGAAAGCGCACGTGCATGCCCCCACTCGAGACGAGGCCTGACTCCCCTGGGGAGACTCAGAAGCACCCCAAGATCCATGGCAACACTGGAGAGGAATCCTCAGGTTCCGGCCCCGACTCCACACAAGGACTGAGGCCCCGGCATGGACGGGAGAGGAATCCCGAGAGGTCCCCTAGCAACTCGCATGGGGACTGGTCTTTCCTGAGGCCACCAGAGCGGGTCCCTGAGGTCCCCGTCGTAACTCGAGAAGACCTGCCGCAACTCGAGAAAATCCAGGAGGTTCTCCCCTCCAGGCGAGATGAGGCCCATTTCCGCTGAGGCGTCTCGAGGCTGATCACACCTCACCTCTGGAACTTCGAAAGGGTCCTTCACACCCTTGGTGCAAATCAAGAAGTTCCCCGACCTAGCCGTCTCCACTCGAGAGGAATCACGAGGGTCCCGCCCACATCCAGAGGAGCCCCGTTTCCGCCTCGTAGCTCGAGATGTGGGATCCTTTCCCTGCTTCGTCGGGAAAGAGTTCCCGGCGTTCCCGTCGCATCTCAAGAGGAGGCCCTCTCAACAGGAACGGCGAGAGGAACTCCAGGGTCGTGCCACCATTCCAAGAGTCCCCCAGATGTCTCAGTCCATTCCAGAGGAACCTCTTTTCCCTTCACCGGCTCGTCTTTCACGCCGAGGATCGACTCACACCAAGGTGGCACGTGGCACAGCCCTGTGGGAAAGCCTCGTGGGAAAGCCTCGAGGGACAGCCTCGAGGGAAAGCCACAGATCCCTTGATCCACGTGACAGGAAGCGTGACACTACTGCTGCAGCTCGGGAGGAAATTGCACGTGCATGCCCCCACTCGAGACGAGGCCTGACTCCCCTGGGGAGACTCAGAAGCACCCCAAGATCCATGGCAACACTGGAGAGGAATCCTCAGGTTCCGGCCCCGACTCCACACAAGGACTGAGGCCCCGGCATGGACGGGAGAGGAATCCCGAGAGGTCCCCTAGCAACTCGCATGGGGACTGGCCTTTCCTGAGGCCACCAGAGCGGGTCCCTGAGGTCCCCGTCGTAACTCGAGAAGACCTGCCGCAACTCGAGAAAATCCAGGAGGTTCTCCCCTCCAGGCGAGATGAGGCCCATTTCCGCTGAGGCGTCTCGAGGCTGATCACACCTCACCTCTGGAACTTCGAAAGGGTCCTTCACACCCTTGGTGCAAATCAAGAAGTTCCCCGACCTAGCCGTCTCCACTCGAGAGGAATCACGAGGGTCCCGCCCACATCCAGAGGAGCCCCGTTTCCGCCTCGTAGCTCGAGATGAGGGATCCTTTCCCTGCTTCGTCGGGAAAGAGTTCCCGGCGTTCCCGTCGCATCTCAAGAGGAGGCCCTCTCAACAGAACGGCGAGAGGAACTCCAGGGTCGTGACACCATTCCAAGAGTCCCCCAGATGTCTCAGTCCATTCCAGAGGAACCTCTTTTCCCTTCACCGGCTCGTCTTTCACGCCGAGGATCGACTCACACCAAGGTGGCACGTGGCACAGCCCTGTGGGAAAGCCTCGTGGGAAAGCCTCGAGGGACAGCCTCGAGGGAAAGCCACAGATCCCTTGATCCACGTGACAGGAAGCGTGACACTACTGCTGCAGCTCGGGAGGAAAGCGCACGTGCATGCCCCCACTCGAGACGAGGCCTGACTCCCCTGGGGAGACTCAGAAGCACCCCAAGATCCATGGCAACACTGGAGAGGAATGCTCAGGTTCCGGCCCCGACTCCACACAAGGACTGAGGCCCCGGCATGGACGGGAGAGGAATCCCGAGAGGTCCCCTAGCAACTCGCATGGGGACTGGTCTTTCCTGAGGCCACCAGAGCGGGTCCCTGAGGTCCCCGTCGTAACTCGAGAAGACCTGCCGCAACTCGAGAAAATCCAGGAGGTTCTCCCCTCCAGGCGAGATGAGGCCCATTTCCGCTGAGGCGTCTCGAGGCTGATCACACCTCACCTCTGGAACTTCGAAAGGGTCCTTCACACCCTTGGTGCAAATCAAGAAGTTCCCCGACCTAGCCGTCTCCACTCGAGAGGAATCACGAGGGTCCCGCCCACATCCAGAGGAGCCCCGTTTCCGCCTCGTAGCTCGAGATGTGGGATCCTTTCCCTGCTTCGTCGGGAAAGAGTTCCCGGCGTTCCCGTCGCATCTCAAGAGGAGGCCCTCTCAACAGGACGGCGAGAGGAACTCCAGGGTCGTGACACCATTCCAAGAGTCCCCCAGATGTCTCAGTCCATTCCAGAGGAACCTCTTTTCCCTTCACCGGCTCGTCTTTCACGCCGAGGATCGACTCACACCAAGGTGGCACGTGGCACAGCCCTGTGGGAAAGCCTCGTGGGAAAGCCTCGAGGGACAGCCTCGAGGGAAAGCCACAGATCCCTTGACCCACGTGACAGGAAGCGTGACACTACTGCTGCAGCTCGGGAGGAAAGCGCACGTGCATGCCCCCACTCGAGACGAGGCCTGACTCCCCTGGGGAGACTCAGAAGCACCCCAAGATCCATGGCAACACTGGAGAGGAATCCTCAGGTTCCGGTCCCGACTCCACACAAGGACTGAGGCCCCGGCATGGACGGGAGAGGAATCCCGAGAGGTCCCCTAGCAACTCGCATGGGGACTGGCCTTTCCTGAGGCCACCAGAGCGGGTCCCTAAGGTCCCCGTCGTAACTCGAGATGACCTGCCGCAACTCGAGAAAATCCAGGAGGTTCTCCCCTCCAGGCGAGATGAGGCCCATTTCCGCTGAGGCGTCTCGAGGCTGATCACACCTCACCTCTGGAACTTCGAAAGGGTCCTTCACACCCTTGGTGCAAATCAAGAAGTTCCCCGACCTAGCCGTCTCCACTCGAGAGGAATCACGAGGGTCCCGCCCACATCCAGAGGAGCCCCGTTTCCGCCTCGTAGCTCGAGATGAGGGATCCTTTCCCTGCTTCGTCGGGAAAGAGTTCCCGGCGTTCCCGTCGCATCTCAAGAGGAGACCCTCTCAACAGAACGGCGAGAGGAACTCCAGGGTCGTGCCACCATTCCAAGAGTCCCCCAGATGTCTCAGTCCATTCCAGAGGAACCTCTTTTCCCTTCACTGGCTCGTCTTTCACGCCGAGGATCGACTCACACCAAGGTGGCACGTGGCACAGCCCTGTGGGAAAGCCTCGTGGGAAAGCCTCGAGGGACAGCCTCGAGGGAAAGCCACAGATCCCTTGATCCACGTGACAGGAAGCGTGACACTACTGCTGCAGCTCGGGAGGAAAGCGCACGTGCATGCCCCCACTCGAGACGAGGCCTGACTCCCCTGGGGAGACTCAGAAGCACCCCAAGATCCATGGCAACACTGGAGAGGAATCCTCAGGTTCCGGCCCCGACTCCACACAAGGACTGAGGCCCCGGCATGGACGGGAGAGGAATCCCGAGAGGTCCCCTAGCAACTCGCATGGGGACTGGCCTTTCCTGAGGCCACCAGAGCGGGTCCCTGAGGTCCCCGTCGTAACTCGAGAAGACCTGCCGCAACTCGAGAAAATCCAGGAGGTTCTCCCCTCCAGGCGAGATGAGGCCCATTTCCGCTGAGGCGTCTCGAGGCTGATCACACCTCACCTCTGGAACTTCGAAAGGGTCCTTCACACCCTTGGTGCAAATCAAGAAGTTCCCCGACCTAGCCGTCTCCACTCGAGAGGAATCACGAGGGTCCCGCCCACATCCAGAGGAGCCCCGTTTCCGCCTCGTAGCTCGAGATGAGGGATCCTTTCCCTGCTTCGTCGGGAAAGAGTTCCCGGCGTTCCCGTCGCATCTCAAGAGGAGGCCCTCTCAACAGGAACGGCGAGAGGAACTCCAGGGTCGTGCCACCATTCCAAGAGTCCCCCAGATGTCTCAGTCCATTCCAGAGGATCCTCTTTTCCCTTCACCGGCTCGTCTTTCACGGCGAGGATCGACTCACACCAAGGTGGCACGTGGCACAGCCCTGTGGGAAAGCCTCGTGGGAAAGCCTCGAGGGACAGCCTCGAGGGAAAGCCACAGATCCCTTGATCCACGTGACAGGAAGCGTGACACTACTGCTGCAGCTCGGGAGGAAAGCGCACGTGCATGCCCCCACTCGAGACGAGGCCTGACTCCCCTGGGGAGACTCAGAAGCACCCCAAGATCCATGGCAACACTGGAGAGGAATGCTCAGGTTCCGGCCCCGACTCCACACAAGGACTGAGGCCCCGGCATGGACGGGAGAGGAATCCCGAGAGGTCCCCTAGCAACTCGCATGGGGACTGGTCTTTCCTGAGGCCACCAGAGCGGGTCCCTGAGGTCCCCGTCGTAACTCGAGAAGACCTGCCGCAACTCGAGAAAATCCAGGAGGTTCTCCCCTCCAGGCGAGATGAGGCCCATTTCCGCTGAGGCGTCTCGAGGCTGATCACACCTCACCTCTGGAACTTCGAAAGGGTCCTTCACACCCTTGGTGCAAATCAAGAAGTTCCCCGACCTAGCCGTCTCCACTCGAGAGGAATCACGAGGGTCCCGCCCACATCCAGAGGAGCCCCGTTTCCGCCTCGTAGCTCGAGATGTGGGATCCTTTCCCTGCTTCGTCGGGAAAGAGTTCCCGGCGTTCCCGTCGCATCTCAAGCGGAGGCCCTCTCAACAGGACGGCGAGAGGAACTCCAGGGTCGTGACACCATTCCAAGAGTCCCCCAGATGTCTCAGTCCATTCCAGAGGAACCTCTTTTCCCTTCACCGGCTCGTCTTTCACGCCGAGGATCGACTCACACCAAGGTGGCACGTGGCACAGCCCTGTGGGAAAGCCTCGTGGGAAAGCCTCGAGGGACAGCCTCGAGGGAAAGCCACAGATCCCTTGATCCACGTGACAGGAAGCGTGACACTACTGCTGCAGCTCGGGAGGAAAGCGCACGTGCATGCCCCCACTCGAGACGAGGCCTGACTCCCCTGGGGAGACTCAGAAGCACCCCAAGATCCATGGCAACACTGGAGAGGAATCCTCAGGTTCCGGCCCCGACTCCACACAACGACTGAGGCCCCGGCATGGACGGGAGAGGAATCCCGAGAGGTCCCCTAGCAACTCGCATGGGGACTGGCCTTTCCTGAGGCCACCAGAGCGGGTCCCTGAGGTCCCCGTCGTAACTCGAGAAGACCTGCGGCAACTGGAGAAAATCCAGGAGGTTCTCCCCTCCAGGCGAGATGAGGCCCATTTCCGCTGAGGCGTCTCGAGGCTGATCACACCTCACCTCTGGAACTTCGAAAGGGTCCTTCACACCCTTGGTGAAATTCAAGAAGTTCCCCGACCTAGCCGTCTCCACTCGAGAGGAATCACGTGGGTCCCGCCCACATCCAGAGGAGCCCCGTTTCCGCCTCGTAGCTCGAGATGAGGGATCCTTTCCCTGCTTCGTCGGGAAAGAGTTCCCGGCGTTCCCGTCGCATCTCAAGAGGAGGCCCTCTCAACAGGAACGGCGAGAGGAACTCCAGGGTCGTGCCACCATTCCAAGAGTCCCCCAGATGTCTCAGTCCATTCCAGAGGATCCTATTTTCCCTTCACCGGCTCGTCTTTCACGGCGAGGATCGACTCACACCAAGGTGGCACGTGGCACAGCCCTGTGGGAAAGCCTCGTGGGAAAGCCTCGAGGGACAGCCTCGAGGGAAAGCCACAGAACCCTTGATCCACGTGACAGGAAGCGTGACACTACTGCTGCAGCTCGGGAGGAAAGCGCACGTGCATGCCCCCACTAGAGACGAGGCCTGACTCCCCTGGGGAGACTCAGAAGCACCCCAAGATCCATGGCAACATTGTAGAGGAATCCTCAGGTTCCGGCCCCGAATCCACACAAGCACTGAGGCCCCGGCATGGACGGGAGAGGAATCCCGAGAGGTCCCCTAGCAACTCGCATGGGGACTGGCCTTTCCTGAGGCCACCAGAGCGGGTCCCTGAGATCCCCGTCGAAACTCGAGAAGACCTGCCGCAACTCGAGAAAATCCAGGAGGTTCTCACCTCCAGGCGAGATGAGGCCCATTCCCGCTGAGGCGTCTCGAGGCTGATCACACCTCACCTCTGGAACTTCGAAAGGGTCCTTCACACCCTTGGTGCAAATCAAGAAGTTCCCCGACCTAGCCGTCTCCACTCGAGAGGAATCACGAGGGTCCCGCCCACATCCAGAGGAGCCCCGTTTCCGCCTCGTAGCTCGAGATGAGGGATCCTTTCCCTGCTTCGTCGGGAAAGAGTTCCCGGCGTTCCCGTCGCATCTCAAGAGGAGGCCCTCTCAACAGGAACGGCGAGAGGAACTCCAGGGTCGTGCCACCATTCCAAGAGTCCCCCAGATGTCTCAGTCCATTCCAGAGGAACCTCTTTTCCCTTCACCGGCTCGTCTTTCACACCGAGGATCGACTCACACCAAGGTGGCACGTGGCACAGCCCTGTGGGAAAGCCTCGTGCGAAAGCATCGAGGGACAGCCTCGAGGGAAAGCCACAGATCCCTTGATCCACGTGACAGGAAGCGTGACACTACTGCTGCAGCTCGGGAGGAAAGCGCACGTGCATGCCCCCACTCGAGACGAGGCCTGACTCCCCTGGGGAGACTCAGAAGCACCCCAAGATCCATGGCAACACTGGAGAGGAATCCTCAGGTTCCGGCCCCGACTCCACACAAGGACTGAGGCCCCGGCATGGACGGGAGAGGAATCCCGAGAGGTCCCCTAGCAACTCGCATGGGGACTGGCCTTTCCTGAGGCCACCAGAGCGGGTCCCTGAGGTCCCCGTCGTAACTCGAGAAGACCTGCCGCAACTCGAGAAAATCCAGGAGGTTCTCCCCTCCAGGCGAGATGAGGCCCATTTCCGCTGAGGCGTCTCGAGGCTGATCACACCTCACCTCTGGAACTTCGAAAGGGTCCTTCACACCCTTGGTGCAAATCAAGAAGTTGCCCGACCTAGCCGTCTCCACTCGAGAGGAATCACGAGGGTCCCGCCCACATCCAGAGGAGCCCCGTTTCCGCCTCGTAGCTCGAGATGAGGGATCCTTTCCCTGCTTCGTCGGGAAAGAGTTCCCGGCGTTCCCGTCGCATCTCAAGAGGAGGCCCTCTCAACAGGAACGGCGAGAGGAACTCCAGGGTCGTGCCACCATTCCAAGAGTCCCCCAGATGTCTCAGTCCATTCCAGAGGAACCTCTTTTCCCTTCACCGGCTCGTCTTTCACGCCGAGGATCGACTCCCACCAAGGTGGCACGTGGCACAGCCCTGTGGGAAAGCCTCGTGGGAAAGCCTCGAGGGACAGCCTCGAGGGAAAGCCACAGATCCCTTGATCCACGTGACAGGAAGCGTGACACTACTGCTGCAGCTCGGGAGGAAAGCGCACGTGCATGTCCCCACTCGAGACGAGGCCTGACTCCCCTGGGGAGACTCAGAAGCACCCCAAGATCCATGGCAACACTGGAGAGGAATCCTCAGGTTCCGGCCCCGACTCCACACAAGGACTGAGGCCCCGACATGAACGGGAGAGGAATCCCGAGAGGTCCCCTAGCAACTCGCATGGGGACTGGCCTTTCCTGAGGCCACCAGAGCGGGTCCCTGAGGTCCCCGTCGTAACTCGAGAAGACCTGCCGCAACTCGAGAAAATCCAGGAGGTTCTCCCCTCCAGGCGAGATGAGGCCCATTTCCGCTGAGGCGTCTCGAGGCTGATCACACCTCACCTCTGGAACTTCGAAAGGGTCCTTCACACCCTTGGTGCAAATCAAGAAGTTCCCCGACCTAGCCGTCTCCACTCGAGAGGAATCACGAGGGTCCCGCCCACATCCAGAGGAGCCCCGTTTCCGCCTCGTAGCTCGAGATGAGGGATCCTTTCCCTGCTTCGTCGGGAAAGAGGTCCCGGCGTTCCCGTCGCATCTCAAGAGGAGGCCCTCTCAACAGAACGGCGAGAGGAACTCCAGGGTCCTGCCACCATTCCAAGAGTCCCCCAGATGTCTCAGTCCATTCCAGAGGAACCTCTTTTCCCTTCACCGGCTCGTCTTTCACGCCGAGGATCGACTCACACCAAGGTGGCACGTGGCACAGCCCTGTGGGAAAGCCTCGTGGGAAAGCCTCGAGGGACAGCCTCGAGGGAAAGCCACAGATCCCTTGATCCACGTGACAGGAAGCGTGACACTACTGCTGCAGCTCGGGAGGAAAGCGCACGTGCATGCCCCCACTCGAGACGAGGCCTGACTCCCCTGGGGAGACTCAGAAGCACCCCAAGATCCATGGCAACACTGGAGAGGAATCCTCAGGTTCCGGCCCCGACTCCACACAAGGACTGAGGCCCCGGCATGGACGGGAGAGGAATCCCGAGAGGTCCCCTAGCAACTCGCATGGGGACTGGCCTTTCCTGAGGCCACCAGAGCGGGTCCCTGAGGTCCCCGTCGTAACTCGAGTAGACCTGCCGCAACTCGAGAAAATCCAGGAGGTTCTCCCCTCCAGGCGAGATGAGGCCCATTTCCGCTGACGCGTCTCGAGGCTGATCACACCTCACCTCTGGAACTTCGAAAGGGTCCTTCACACCCTTGGTGCAAATCAAGAAGTTCCCCGACCTAGCCGTCTCCACTCGAGAGGAATCACGAGGGTCCCGCCCACATCCAGAGGAGCCCCGTTTCCGCCTCGTAGCTCGAAATGAGGGATCCTTTCCCTGCTTCGTCGGGAAAGAGTTCCCGGCGTTCCCGTCGCATCTCAAGAGGAGGCCCTCTCAACAGGAACGGCGAGAGGAACTCCAGGGTCGTGCCACCATTCCAAGAGTCCCCCAGATGTCTCAGTCCATTCCAGAGGAACCTCTTTTCCCTTCACCGGCTCGTCTTTCACGCCGAGGATCGACTCACACCAAGGTGGCACGTGGCACAGCCCTGTGGGAAAGCCTCGTGGGAAAGCCTCGAGGGACAGCCTCGAGGGAAAGCCACAGATCCCTTGATCCACGTGACAGGAAGCGTGACACTACTGCTGCAGCTCGGGAGGAAAGCGCACGTGCATGCCCCCACTCGAGACGAGGCCTGACTCCCCTGGGGAGACTCAGAAGCACCCCAAGATCCATGGCAACACTGGAGAGAAATCCTCAGTTTCCGGCCCCGACTCCACACAAGGACTGAGGCCCCGGCATGGACGGGAGAGGAATCCCGAGAGGTCACCTAGCAACTCGCATGGGGACTGGCCTTTCCTGAGGCCACCAGAGCGGGTCCCTGAGGTCCCCGTCGTAACTCGAGAAGACCTCCCGCAACTCGAGAAAATCCAGGAGGTTCTCCCCTCCAGGCGAGATGAGGCCCATTTCCGCTGAGGCGTCTCGAGGCTGATCACACCTCACCTCTGGAACTTCGAAAGGGTCCTTCACACCCTTGGTGCAAATCAAGAAGTTCCCCGACCTAGCCGTCTCCACTCGAGAGGAATTACGAGGGTCCCGCCCACTTCCAGAGGAGCCCCGTTTCCGCCTCGTAGCTCGAGATGAGGGATCCTTTCCCTGCTTCGTCGGGAAAGAGTTCCCGGCGTTCCCGTCGCATCTCAAGAGGAGGCCCTCTCAACAGGAACGGCGAGAGGAACTCCAGGGTCGTGCCACCATTCCAAGAGTCCCCCACATGTCTCAGTCCATTCCAGAGGAACCTCTTTTCCCTTCACCGGCTCGTCTTTCACGCCGAGGATCGACTCACACCAAGGTGGCACGTGGCACAGCCCTGTGGGAAAGCCTCGTGGGAAAGCCTCGAGGGACAGCCTCGAGGGAAAGCCACAGATCCCTTGATCCACGTGACAGGAAGCGTGACACTACTGCTGCAGCTCGGGAGGAAAGCGCACGTGCATGCCCCCACTCGAGATGAGGCCTGACTCCCCTGGGGAGACTCAGAAGCACCCCAAGATCCATGGCAACACTGGAGAGAAATCCTCAAGTTCCGGCCCCGACTCCACACAAGGACTGAGGCCCCGGCATGGACGGGAGAGGAATCCCGAGAGGTCACCTAGCAACTCGCATGGGGACTGGCCTTTCCTGAGGCCACCAGAGCGGGTCCCTGAGGTCCCCGTCGTAACTCGAGAAGACCTCCCGCAACTCGAGAAAATCCAGGAGGTTCTCCCCTCCAGGCGAGATGAGGCCCATTTCCGCTGAGGCGTCTCGAGGCTGATCACACCTCACCTCTGGAACTTCGAAAGGGTCCTTCACACCCTTGGTGCAAATCAAGAAGTTCCCCGACCTAGCCGTCTCCACTCGAGAGGAATCACGAGGGTCCCGCCCACATCCAGAGGAGCCCCGTTTCCGCCTCGTAGCTCGAGATGAGGGATCCTTTCCCTGCTTCGTCGGGAAAGAGGTCCCGGCGTTCCCGTCGCATCTCAAGAGGAGGCCCTCTCAACAGAACGGCGAGAGGAACTCCAGGGTCCTGCCACCATTCCAAGAGTCCCCCAGATGTCTCAGTCCATTCCAGAGGAACCTCTTTTCCCTTCACCGGCTCGTCTTTCACGCCGAGGATCGACTCACACCAAGGTGGCACGTGGCACAGCCCTGTGGGAAAGCCTCGTGGGAAAGCCTCGAGGGACAGCCTCGAGGGAAAGCCACAGATCCCTTGATCCACGTGACAGGAAGCGTGACACTACTGCTGCAGCTCGGGAGGAAAGCGCACGTGCATGCCCCCACTCGAGACGAGGCCTGACTCCCCTGGGGAGACTCAGAAGCACCCCAAGATCCATGGCAACACTGGAGAGGAATCCTCAGGTTCCGGCCCCGACTCCACACAAGGACTGAGGCCCCGGCATGGACGGGAGAGGAATCCCGAGAGGTCCCCTAGCAACTCGCATGGGGACTGGCCTTTCCTGAGGCCACCAGAGCGGGTCCCTGAGGTCCCCGTCGTAACTCGAGTAGACCTGCCGCAACTCGAGAAAATCCAGGAGGTTCTCCCCTCCAGGCGAGATGAGGCCCATTTCCGCTGACGCGTCTCGAGGCTGATCACACCTCACCTCTGGAACTTCGAAAGGGTCCTTCACACCCTTGGTGCAAATCAAGAAGTTCCCCGACCTAGCCGTCTCCACTCGAGAGGAATCACGAGGGTCCCGCCCACATCCAGAGGAGCCCCGTTTCCGCCTCGTAGCTCGAAATGAGGGATCCTTTCCCTGCTTCGTCGGGAAAGAGTTCCCGGCGTTCCCGTCGCATCTCAAGAGGAGGCCCTCTCAACAGGAACGGCGAGAGGAACTCCAGGGTCGTGCCACCATTCCAAGAGTCCCCCAGATGTCTCAGTCCATTCCAGAGGAACCTCTTTTCCCTTCACCGGCTCGTCTTTCACGCCGAGGATCGACTCACACCAAGGTGGCACGTGGCACAGCCCTGTGGGAAAGCCTCGTGGGAAAGCCTCGAGGGACAGCCTCGAGGGAAAGCCACAGATCCCTTGATCCACGTGACAGGAAGCGTGACACTACTGCTGCAGCTCGGGAGGAAAGCGCACGTGCATGCCCCCACTCGAGACGAGGCCTGACTCCCCTGGGGAGACTCAGAAGCACCCCAAGATCCATGGCAACACTGGAGAGAAATCCTCAGTTTCCGGCCCCGACTCCACACAAGGACTGAGGCCCCGGCATGGACGGGAGAGGAATCCCGAGAGGTCACCTAGCAACTCGCATGGGGACTGGCCTTTCCTGAGGCCACCAGAGCGGGTCCCTGAGGTCCCCGTCGTAACTCGAGAAGACCTCCCGCAACTCGAGAAAATCCAGGAGGTTCTCCCCTCCAGGCGAGATGAGGCCCATTTCCGCTGAGGCGTCTCGAGGCTGATCACACCTCACCTCTGGAACTTCGAAAGGGTCCTTCACACCCTTGGTGCAAATCAAGAAGTTCCCCGACCTAGCCGTCTCCACTCGAGAGGAATTACGAGGGTCCCGCCCACTTCCAGAGGAGCCCCGTTTCCGCCTCGTAGCTCGAGATGAGGGATCCTTTCCCTGCTTCGTCGGGAAAGAGTTCCCGGCGTTCCCGTCGCATCTCAAGAGGAGGCCCTCTCAACAGGAACGGCGAGAGGAACTCCAGGGTCGTGCCACCATTCCAAGAGTCCCCCACATGTCTCAGTCCATTCCAGAGGAACCTCTTTTCCCTTCACCGGCTCGTCTTTCACGCCGAGGATCGACTCACACCAAGGTGGCACGTGGCACAGCCCTGTGGGAAAGCCTCGTGGGAAAGCCTCGAGGGACAGCCTCGAGGGAAAGCCACAGATCCCTTGATCCACGTGACAGGAAGCGTGACACTACTGCTGCAGCTCGGGAGGAAAGCGCACGTGCATGCCCCCACTCGAGACGAGGCCTGACTCCCCTGGGGAGACTCAGAAGCACCCCAAGATCCATGGCAACACTGGAGAGGAATCCTCAGGTTCCGGCCCCGACTCCACACAAGGACTGAGGCCCCGGCATGGACGGGAGAGGAATCCCGAGAGGTCCCCTAGCAACTCGCATGGGGACTGGCCTTTCCTGAGGCCACCAGAGCGGGTCCCTGAGGTCCCCGTCGTAACTCGAGAAGACCTGCCGCAACTCGAGAAAATCCAGGAGGTTCTCCCCTCCAGGCGAGATGAGGCCCATTTCCGCTGAGGCGTCTCGAGGCTGATCACACCTCACCTCTGGAACTTCGAAAGGGTCCTTCACACCCTTGGTGCAAATCAAGAAGTTCCCCGACCTAGCCGTCTCCACTCGAGAGGAATCACGAGGGTCCCGCCCACATCCAGAGGAGCCCCGTTTCCGCCTCGTAGCTCGAGATGAGGGATCCTTTCCCTGCTTCGTCGGGAAAGAGTTCCCGGCGTTCCCGTCGCATCTCAAGAGGAGGCCCTCTCAACAGAACGGCGAGAGGAACTCCAGGGTCGTGCCACCATTCCAAGAGTCCCCCAGATGTCTCAGTCCATTCCAGAGCAACCTCTTTTCCCTTCACCGGCTCGTCTTTCACGCCGAGGATCGACTCACACCAAGGTGGCACGTGGCACAGCCCTGTGGGAAAGCCTCGTGGGAAAGCCTCGAGGGACAGCCTCGAGGGAAAGCCACAGATCCCTTGATCCACGTGACAGGAAGCGTGACACTACTGCTGCAGCTCGGGAGGAAAGCGCACGTGCATGCCCCCACTCGAGACGAGGCCTGACTCCCCTGGGGAGACTCAGAAGCACCCCAAGATCCATGGCAACACTGGAGAGGAATCCTCAGGTTCCGGCCCCGACTCCACACAAGGACTGAGGCCCCGGCATGGACGGGAGAGGAATCCCGAGAGGTCCCCTAGCAACTCGCATGGGGACTGGCCTTTCCTGAGGCCACCAGAGCGGGTCCCTGAGGTCCCCGTCGTAACTCGAGAAGACCTGCCGCAACTCGAGAAAATCCAGGAGGTTCTCCCCTCCAGGCGAGATGAGGCCCATTTCCGCTGAGGCGTCTCGAGGCTGATCACACCTCACCTCTGGAACTTCGAAAGGGTCCTTCACACCCTTGGTGCAAATCAAGAAGTGCCCCGACCTAGCCGTCTCCACTCGAGAGGAATCACGAGGGTCCCGCCCACATCCAGAGGAGCCCCGTTTCCGCCTCGTAGCTCGAGATGAGGGATCCTTTCCCTGCTTCGTCGGGAAAGAGTTCCCGGCGTTCCCGTCGCATCTCAAGAGGAGGCCCTCTCAACAGAACGGCGAGAGGAACTCCAGGGTCGTGCCACCATTCCAAGAGTCCCCCAGATGTCTCAGTCCATTCCAGAGGAACCTCTTTTCCCTTCACCGGCTCGTCTTTCACGCCGAGGATCGACTCACACCAAGGTGGCACGTGGCACAGCCCTGTGGGAAAGCCTCGTGGGAAAGCCTCGAGGGACAGCCTCGAGGGAAAGCCACAGATCCCTTGATCCACGTGACAGGAAGCGTGACACTACTGCTGCAGCTCGGGAGGAAAGCGCACGTGCATGCCCCCACTCGAGACGAGGCCTGACTCCCCTGGGGAGACTCAGAAGCACCCCAAGATCCATGGCAACACTGGAGAGGAATCCTCAGGTTCCGGCCCCGACTCCACACAAGGACTGAGGCCCAGGCATGGACGGGAGAGGAATCCCGAGAGGTCCCCTAGCAACTCGCATGGGGACTGGCCTTTCCTGAGGCCACCAGAGCGGGTCCCTGAGGTCCCCGTCGTAACTCGAGAAGACCTGCCGCAACTCGAGAAAATCCAGGAGGTTCTCCCCTCCAGGCGAGATGAGGCCCATTTCCGCTGAGGCGTCTCGAGGCTGATCACACCTCACCTCTGGAACTTCGAAAGGGTCCTTCACACCCTTGGTGCAAATCAAGAAGTTCCCCGACCTAGCCGTCTCCACTCGAGAGGAATCACGAGGGTCCCGCCCACATCCAGAGGAGCCCCGTTTCCGCCTCGTAGCTCGAGATGAGGGATCCTTTCCCTGCTTCGTCGGGAAAGAGTTCCCGGCGTTCCCGTCGCATCTCAAGAGGAGGCCCTCTCAACAGAACGGCCAGAGGAACTCCAGGGTCGTGCCACCATTCCAAGAGTCCCCCAGATGTCTCAGTCCATTCCAGAGGAACCTCTTTTCCCTTCACCGGCTCGTCTTTCACGCCGAGGATCGACTCCCACCAAGGTGGCACGTGGCACAGCCCTGTGGGAAAGCCTCGTGGGAAAGCCTCGAGGGACAGCCTCGAGGGAAAGCCACAGATCCCTTGATCCACGTGACAGGAAGCGTGACACTACTGCTGCAGCTCGGGAGGAAAGCGCACGTGCATGCCCCCACTCGAGACGAGGCCTGACTCCCCTGGGGAGACTCAGAAGCACCCCAAGATCCATGGCAACACTGGAGAGGAATCCTCAGGTTCCGGCCCCGACTCCACACAAGGACTGAGGCCCCGGCATGGACGGGAGAGGAATCCCGAGAGGTCCCCTAGCAACTCGCATGGGGACTGGCCTTTCCTGAGGCCACCAGAGCGGGTCCCTGAGGTCCCCGTCGTAACTCGAGAAGACCTGCCGCAACTCGAGAAAATCCAGGAGGTTCTCCCCTCCAGGCGAGATGAGGCCCATTTCCGCTGAGGCGTCTCGAGGCTCATCACACCTCACCTCTGGAACTTCGAAAGGGTCCTTCACACCCTTGGTGCAAATCAAGAAGTTCCCCGACCTAGCCGTCTCCACTCGAGAGGAATCACGAGGGTCCCGCCCACATCCAGAGGAGCCCCGTTTCCGCCTCGTAGCTCGAGATGAGGGATCCTTTCCCTGCTTCGTCGGGAAAGAGTTCCCGGCGTTCCCGTCGCATCTCAAGAGGAGGCCCTCTCAACAGGAACGGCGAGAGGAACTCCAGGGTCGTGCCACCATTCCAAGAGTCCCCCAGATGTCTCAGTCCATTCCAGAGGAACCTCTTTTCCCTTCACCGGCTCGTCTTTCACGCCGAGGATCGACTCACACCAAGGTGGCACGTGGCACAGCCCTGTGGGAAAGCCTCGTGGGAAAGCCTCGAGGGACAGCCTCGAGGGAAAGCCACAGATCCCTTGATCCACGTGACAGGAAGCGTGACACTACTGCTGCAGCTCGGGAGGAAAGCGCACGTGCATGCCCCCACTCGAGACGAGGCCTGACTCCCCTGGGGAGACTCAGAAGCACCCGAAGATCCATGGCAACACTGGAGAGGAATCCTCAGGTTCCGGCCCCGACTCCACACAAGGACTGAGGCCCCGGCATGGACGGGAGAGGAATCCCGAGAGGTCCCCTAGCAACTCGCATGGGGACTGGCCTTTCCTGAGGCCACCAGAGCGGGTCCCTGAGGTCCCCGTCGTAACTCGAGAAGACCTGCCGCAACTCGAGAAAATCCAGGAGGTTCTCCCCTCCAGGCGAGATGAGGCCCATTTCCGCTGAGGCGTCTCGAGGCTGATCACACCTCACCTCTGGAACTTCGAAAGGGTCCTTCACACCCTTGGTGCAAATCAAGAAGTTCCCCGACCTAGCCGTCTCCACTCGAGAGGAATCACGAGGGTCCCGCCCACATCCAGAGGAGCCCCGTTTCCCCATCGTACCTCGAGATGAGGGATCCTTTCCCTGCTTCGTCGGGAAAGAGTTCCCGGCGTTCCCGTCGCATCTCAAGAGGAGGCCCTCTCAACAGAACGGCGAGAGGAACTCCAGGGTCGTGCCACCATTCCAAGAGTCCCCCAGATGTCTCAGTCCATTCCAGAGGAACCTCTTTTCCCTTCACCGGCTCGTCTTTCACGCCGAGGATCGACTCCCACCAAGGTGGCACGTGGCACAGCCCTGTGGGAAAGCCTCGTGGGAAAGCCTCGAGGGACAGCCTCGAGGGAAAGCCACAGATCCCTTGATCCACGTGACAGGAAGCGTGACACTACTGCTGCAGCTCGGGAGGAAAGCGCACGTGCATGCCCCCACTCGAGACGAGGCCTGACTCCCCTGGGGAGACTCAGAAGCACCCCAAGATCCATGGCAACACTGGAGAGGAATCCTCAGGTTCCGGCCCCGACTCCACACAAGGACTGAGGCCCCGGCATGGACGGGAGAGGAATCCCGAGAGGTCCCCTAGCAACTCGCATGGGGACTGGCCTTTCCTGAGGCCACCAGAGCGGGTCCCTGAGGTCCCCGTCGTAACTCGAGAAGACCTGCCGCAACTCGAGAAAATCCAGGAGGTTCTCCCCTCCAGGCGAGATGAGGCCCATTTCCGCTGAGGCGTCTCGAGGCTCATCACACCTCACCTCTGGAACTTCGAAAGGGTCCTTCACACCCTTGGTGCAAATCAAGAAGTTCCCCGACCTAGCCGTCTCCACTCGAGAGGAATCACGAGGGTCCCGCCCACATCCAGAGGAGCCCCGTTTCCGCCTCGTAGCTCGAGATGAGGGATCCTTTCCCTGCTTCGTCGGGAAAGAGTTCCCGGCGTTCCCGTCGCATCTCAAGAGGAGGCCCTCTCAACAGGAACGGCGAGAGGAACTCCAGGGTCGTGCCACCATTCCAAGAGTCCCCCAGATGTCTCAGTCCATTCCAGAGGAACCTCTTTTCCCTTCACCGGCTCGTCTTTCACGCCGAGGATCGACTCACACCAAGGTGGCACGTGGCACAGCCCTGTGGGAAAGCCTCGTGGGAAAGCCTCGAGGGACAGCCTCGAGGGAAAGCCACAGATCCCTTGATCCACGTGACAGGAAGCGTGACACTACTGCTGCAGCTCGGGAGGAAAGCGCACGTGCATGCCCCCACTCGAGACGAGGCCTGACTCCCCTGGGGAGACTCAGAAGCACCCCAAGATCCATGGCAACACTGGAGAGGAATCCTCAGGTTCCGGCCCCGACTCCACACAAGGACTGAGGCCCCGGCATGGACGGGAGAGGAATCCCGAGAGGTCCCCTAGCAACTCGCATGGGGACTGGCCTTTCCTGAGGCCACCAGAGCGGGTCCCTGAGGTCCCCGTCGTAACTCGAGAAGACCTGCCGCAACTCGAGAAAATCCAGGAGGTTCTCCCCTCCAGGCGAGATGAGGCCCATTTCCGCTGAGGCGTCTCGAGGCTCATCACACCTCACCTCTGGAACTTCGAAAGGGTCCTTCACACCCTTGGTGCAAATCAAGAAGTTCCCCGACCTAGCCGTCTCCACTCGAGAGGAATCACGAGGGTCCCGCCCACATCCAGAGGAGCCCCGTTTCCGCCTCGTAGCTCGAGATGAGGGATCCTTTCCCTGCTTCGTCGGGAAAGAGTTTCCGGCGTTCCCGTCGCACCTCAAGAGGAGGCCCTCTCAACAGGAACGGCGAGAGGAACTCCAGGGTCGTGCCACCATTCCAAGAGTCCCCCAGATGTCTCAGTCCATTCCAGAGGAACCTCTTTTCCCTTCACCGGCTCGTCTTTCACGCCGAGGATCGACTCCCACCAAGGTGGCACGTGGCACAGCCCTGTGGGAAAGCCTCGTGGGAAAGCCTCGAGGGACAGCCTCGAGGGAAAGCCACAGATCCCTTGATCCACGTGACAGGAAGCGTGACACTACTGCTGCAGCTCGGGAGGAAAGCGCACGTGCATGCCCCCACTCGAGACGAGGCCTGACTCCCCTGGGGAGACTCAGAAGCACCCCAAGATCCATGGCAACACTGGAGAGGAATCCTCAGGTTCCGGCCCCGACTCCACACAAGGACTGAGGCCCCGGCATGGACGGGAGAGGAATCCCGAGAGGTCCCCTAGCAACTCGCATGGGGACTGGCCTTTCCTGAGGCCACCAGAGCGGGTCCCTGAGGTCCCCGTCGTAACTCGAGAAGACCTGCCGCAACTCGAGAAAATCCAGGAGGTTCTCCCCTCCAGGCGAGATGAGGCCCATTTCCACTGAGGCGTCTCGAGGCTGATCACACCTCACCTCTGGAACTTCGAAAGGGTCCTTCACACCCTTGGTGCAAATAAAGAAGTTCCCCGACCTAGCCGTCTCCACTCGAGAGGAATCACGAGGGTCCCGCCCACATCCAGAGGAGCCCCGTTTCCGCCTCGTAGCTCGAGATGAGGGATCCTTTCCCTGCTTCGTCGGGAAAGAGTTCCCGGCGTTCCCGTCGCATCTCAAGAGGAGGCCCTCTCAACAGGAACGGCGAGAGGAACTCCAGGGTCGTGCCACCATTCCAAGAGTCCCCCAGATGTCTCAGTCCATTCCAGAGGAACCTCTTTTCCCTTCACCGGCTCGTCTTTCACGCCGAGGATCGACTCACACCAAGGTGGCACGTGGCACAGCCCTGTGGGAAAGCCTCGTGGGAAAGCCTCGAGGGACAGCCTCGAGGGAAAGCCACAGATCCCTTGATCCACGTGACAGGAAGCGTGACACTACTGCTGCAGCTCGGGAGGAAAGCGCACGTGCATGCCCCCACTCGAGACGAGGCCTGACTCCCCTGGGGAGACTCAGAAGCACCCCAAGATCCATGGCAACACTGGAGAGGAATCCTCAGGTTCCGGCCCCGACTCCACACAACGACTGAGGCCCCGGCATGGACGGGAGAGGAATCCCGAGAGGTCCCCTAGCAACTCGCATGGGGACTGGCCTTTCCTGAGGCCACCAGAGCGGGTCCCTGAGGTCCCCGTCGTAACTCGAGAAGACCTGCCGCAACTCGAGAAAATCCAGGAGGTTCTCCCCTCCAGGCGAGATGAGGCCCATTTCTGCTGAGGCGTCTCGAGGCTGATCACACCTCACCTCTGGAACTTCGAAAGGGTTCTTCACACCCTTGGTGCAAATCAAGAAGTTCCCCGACATACCCGTCTCCACTCGAGAGGAATCACGAGGGTCCCGCCCACATCCAGAGGAGCCCCGTTTCCGCCTCGTAGTTCGAGATGAGGGATCCTTTCCCTGCTTCGTCGGGAAAGAGTTCCCGGCGTTCCCGTCGCATCTCAAGAGGAGGCCCTCTCAACAGGAACGGCGAGAGGAACTCCAGGGTCGTGCCACCATTCCAAGAGTCCCCCAGATGTCTCAGTCCATTCCAGAGGAACCTCTTTTCCCTTCACCGGCTCGTCTTTCACGCCGAGGATCGACTCACACCAAGGTGGCACGTGGCACAGCCCTGTGGGAAAGCCTCGTGGGAAAGCCTCGAGGGACAGCCTCGAGGGAAAGCCACAGATCCCTTGATCCACGTGACAGGAAGCGTGACACTACTGCTGCAGCTCGGGAGGAAAGCGCACGTGCATGCCCCCACTCGAGACGAGGCCTGACTCCCCTGGGGAGACTCAGAAGCACCCCAAGATCCATGGCAACACTGGAGAGGAATCCTCAGGTTCCGGCCCCGACTCCACACAAGGACTGAGGCCCCGGCATGGACGGGAGAGGAATCCCGAGAGGTCCCCTAGCAACTCGCATGGGGACTGGCCTTTCCTGAGGCCACCAGAGCGGGTCCCTGAGGTCCCCGTCGTAACTCGAGAAGACCTGCGGCAACTGGAGAAAATCCAGGAGGTTCTCCCCTCCAGGCGAGATGAGGCCCATTTCCGCTGAGGCGTCTCGAGGCTGATCACACCTCACCTCTGGAACTTCGAAAGGGTCCTTCACACCCTTGGTGCAAATCAAGAAGTTCCCCGACCTAGCCGTCTCCACTCGAGAGGAATCACGAGGGTCCCGCCCACATCCAGAGGAGCCCCGTTTCCGCCTCGTAGCTCGAGATGAGGGATCCTTTCCCTGCTTCGTCGGGAAAGAGTTCCCGGCGTTCCCGTCGCATCTCAAGAGGAGGCCCTCTCAACAGAACGGCGAGAGGAACTCCAGGGTCGTGCCACCATTCCAAGAGTCCCCCAGATGTCTCAGTCCATTCCAGAGGAACCTCTTTTCCCTTCACCGGCTCGTCTTTCACGCCGAGGATCGACTCACACCAAGGTGGCACGTGGCACAGCCCTGTGGGAAAGCCTCGTGGGAAAGCCTCGAGGGACAGCCTCGAGGGAAAGCCACAGATCCCTTGATCCACGTGACAGGAAGCGTGACACTACTGCTGCAGCTCGGGAGGAAAGCGCACGTGCATGCCCCCACTCGAGACGAGGCCTGACTCCCCTGGGGAGACTCAGAAGCACCCCAAGATCCATGGCAACACTGGAGAGGAATCCTCAGGTTCCGGCCCCGACTCCACACAAGGACTGAGGCCCCGGCATGGACGGGAGAGGAATCCCGAGAGGTCCCCTAGCAACTCGCATGGGGACTGGCCTTTCCTGAGGCCACCAGAGCGGGTCCCTGAGGTCCCCGTCGTAACTCGAGAAGACCTGCCGCAACTCGAGAAAATCCAGGAGGTTCTCCCCTCCAGGCGAGATGAGGCCCATTTCCGCTGAGGCGTCTCGAGGCTCATCACACCTCACCTCTGGAACTTCGAAAGGGTCCTTCACACCCTTGGTGCAAATCAAGAAGTTCCCCGACCTAGCCGTCTCCACTCGAGAGGAATCACGAGGGTCCCGCCCACATCCAGAGGAGCCCCGTTTCCGCCTCGTAGCTCGAGATGAGGGATCCTTTCCCTGCTTCGTCGGGAAAGAGTTCCCGGCGTTCCCGTCGCATCTCAAGAGGAGGCCCTCTCAACAGGAACGGCGAGAGGAACTCCAGGGTCGTGCCACCATTCCAAGAGTCCCCCAGATGTCTCAGTCCATTCCAGAGGAACCTCTTTTCCCTTCACCGGCTCGTCTTTCACGCCGAGGATCGACTCACACCAAGGTGGCACGTGGCACAGCCCTGTGGGAAAGCCTCGTGGGAAAGCCTCGAGGGACAGCCTCGAGGGAAAGCCACAGATCCCTTGATCCACGTGACAGGAAGCGTGACACTACTGCTGCAGCTCGGGAGGAAAGCGCACGTGCATGCCCCCACTCGAGACGAGGCCTGACTCCCCTGGGGAGACTCAGAAGCACCCCAAGATCCATGGCAACACTGGAGAGGAATCCTCAGGTTCCGGCCCCGACTCCACACAAGGACTGAGGCCCCGGCATGGACGGGAGAGGAATCCCGAGAGGTCCCCTAGCAACTCGCATGGGGACTGGCCTTTCCTGAGGCCACCAGAGCGGGTCCCTGAGGTCCCCGTCGTAACTCGAGAAGACCTGCCGCAACTCGAGAAAATCCAGGAGGTTCTCCCCTCCAGGCGAGATGAGGCCCATTTCCGCTGAGGCGTCTCGAGGCTCATCACACCTCACCTCTGGAACTTCGAAAGGGTCCTTCACACCCTTGGTGCAAATCAAGAAGTTCCCCGACCTAGCCGTCTCCACTCGAGAGGAATCACGAGGGTCCCGCCCACATCCAGAGGAGCCCCGTTTCCGCCTCGTAGCTCGAGATGAGGGATCCTTTCCCTGCTTCGTCGGGAAAGAGTTTCCGGCGTTCCCGTCGCACCTCAAGAGGAGGCCCTCTCAACAGGAACGGCGAGAGGAACTCCAGGGTCGTGCCACCATTCCAAGAGTCCCCCAGATGTCTCAGTCCATTCCAGAGGAACCTCTTTTCCCTTCACCGGCTCGTCTTTCACGCCGAGGATCGACTCCCACCAAGGTGGCACGTGGCACAGCCCTGTGGGAAAGCCTCGTGGGAAAGCCTCGAGGGACAGCCTCGAGGGAAAGCCACAGATCCCTTGATCCACGTGACAGGAAGCGTGACACTACTGCTGCAGCTCGGGAGGAAAGCGCACGTGCATGCCCCCACTCGAGACGAGGCCTGACTCCCCTGGGGAGACTCAGAAGCACCCCAAGATCCATGGCAACACTGGAGAGGAATCCTCAGGTTCCGGCCCCGACTCCACACAAGGACTGAGGCCCCGGCATGGACGGGAGAGGAATCCCGAGAGGTCCCCTAGCAACTCGCATGGGGACTGGCCTTTCCTGAGGCCACCAGAGCGGGTCCCTGAGGTCCCCGTCGTAACTCGAGAAGACCTGCCGCAACTCGAGAAAATCCAGGAGGTTCTCCCCTCCAGGCGAGATGAGGCCCATTTCCACTGAGGCGTCTCGAGGCTGATCACACCTCACCTCTGGAACTTCGAAAGGGTCCTTCACACCCTTGGTGCAAATAAAGAAGTTCCCCGACCTAGCCGTCTCCACTCGAGAGGAATCACGAGGGTCCCGCCCACATCCAGAGGAGCCCCGTTTCCGCCTCGTAGCTCGAGATGAGGGATCCTTTCCCTGCTTCGTCGGGAAAGAGTTCCCGGCGTTCCCGTCGCATCTCAAGAGGAGGCCCTCTCAACAGGAACGGCGAGAGGAACTCCAGGGTCGTGCCACCATTCCAAGAGTCCCCCAGATGTCTCAGTCCATTCCAGAGGAACCTCTTTTCCCTTCACCGGCTCGTCTTTCACGCCGAGGATCGACTCACACCAAGGTGGCACGTGGCACAGCCCTGTGGGAAAGCCTCGTGGGAAAGCCTCGAGGGACAGCCTCGAGGGAAAGCCACAGATCCCTTGATCCACGTGACAGGAAGCGTGACACTACTGCTGCAGCTCGGGAGGAAAGCGCACGTGCATGCCCCCACTCGAGACGAGGCCTGACTCCCCTGGGGAGACTCAGAAGCACCCCAAGATCCATGGCAACACTGGAGAGGAATCCTCAGGTTCCGGCCCCGACTCCACACAACGACTGAGGCCCCGGCATGGACGGGAGAGGAATCCCGAGAGGTCCCCTAGCAACTCGCATGGGGACTGGCCTTTCCTGAGGCCACCAGAGCGGGTCCCTGAGGTCCCCGTCGTAACTCGAGAAGACCTGCCGCAACTCGAGAAAATCCAGGAGGTTCTCCCCTCCAGGCGAGATGAGGCCCATTTCTGCTGAGGCGTCTCGAGGCTGATCACACCTCACCTCTGGAACTTCGAAAGGGTTCTTCACACCCTTGGTGCAAATCAAGAAGTTCCCCGACATACCCGTCTCCACTCGAGAGGAATCACGAGGGTCCCGCCCACATCCAGAGGAGCCCCGTTTCCGCCTCGTAGTTCGAGATGAGGGATCCTTTCCCTGCTTCGTCGGGAAAGAGTTCCCGGCGTTCCCGTCGCATCTCAAGAGGAGGCCCTCTCAACAGGAACGGCGAGAGGAACTCCAGGGTCGTGCCACCATTCCAAGAGTCCCCCAGATGTCTCAGTCCATTCCAGAGGAACCTCTTTTCCCTTCACCGGCTCGTCTTTCACGCCGAGGATCGACTCACACCAAGGTGGCACGTGGCACAGCCCTGTGGGAAAGCCTCGTGGGAAAGCCTCGAGGGACAGCCTCGAGGGAAAGCCACAGATCCCTTGATCCACGTGACAGGAAGCGTGACACTACTGCTGCAGCTCGGGAGGAAAGCGCACGTGCATGCCCCCACTCGAGACGAGGCCTGACTCCCCTGGGGAGACTCAGAAGCACCCCAAGATCCATGGCAACACTGGAGAGGAATCCTCAGGTTCCGGCCCCGACTCCACACAAGGACTGAGGCCCCGGCATGGACGGGAGAGGAATCCCGAGAGGTCCCCTAGCAACTCGCATGGGGACTGGCCTTTCCTGAGGCCACCAGAGCGGGTCCCTGAGGTCCCCGTCGTAACTCGAGAAGACCTGCGGCAACTGGAGAAAATCCAGGAGGTTCTCCCCTCCAGGCGAGATGAGGCCCATTTCCGCTGAGGCGTCTCGAGGCTGATCACACCTCAACTCTGGAACTTCGAAAGGGTCCTTCACACCCTTGGTGCAAATCAAGAAGTTCCCCGACCTAGCCGTCTCCACTCGAGAGGAATCACGAGGGTCCCGCCCACATCCAGAGGAGCCCCGTTTCCGCCTCGTAGCTCGAGATGAGGGATCCTTTCCCTGCTTCGTCGGGAAAGAGTTCCCGGCGTTCCCGTCGCATCTCAAGAGGAGGCCCTCTCAACAGGAACGGCGAGAGGAACTCCAGGGTCGTGCCACCATTCCAAGAGTCCCCCAGATGTCTCAGTCCATTCCAGAGGAACCTCTTTTCCCTTCACCGGCTCGTCTTTCACGCCGAGGATCGACTCACACCAAGGTGGCACGTGGCACAGCCCTGTGGGAAAGCCTCGTGGGAAAGCCTCGAGGGACAGCCTCGAGGGAAAGCCACAGATCCCTTGATCCACGTGACAGGAAGCGTGACACTACTGCTGCAGCTCGGGAGGAAAGCGCACGTGCATGCCCCCACTCGAGACGAGGCCTGACTCCCCTGGGGAGACTCAGAAGCACCCCAAGATCCATGGCAACACTGGAGAGGAATCCTCAGGTTCCGGCCCCGACTCCACACAAGGACTGAGGCCCCGGCATGGACGGGAGAGGAATCCCGAGAGGTCCCCTAGCAACTCGCATGGGGACTGGCCTTTCCTGAGGCCACCAGAGCGGGTCCCTGAGGTCCCCGTCGTAACTCGAGAAGACCTGCCGCAACTGGAGAAAATCCAGGAGGTTCTCCCCTCCAGGCGAGATGAGGCCCATTTCCGCTGAGGCGTCTCGAGGCTGATCACACCTCAACTCTGGAACTTCGAAAGGGTCCTTCACACCCTTGGTGCAAATCAAGAAGTTCCCCGACCTAGCCGTCTCCACTCGAGAGGAATCACGAGGGTCCCGCCCACATCCAGAGGAGCCCCGTTTCCGCCTCGTAGCTCGAGATGAGGGATCCTTTCCCTGCTTCGTCGGGAAAGAGTTCCCGGCGTTCCCGTCGCATCTCAAGAGGAGGCCCTCTCAACAGGAACGGCGAGAGGAACTCCAGGGTCGTGCCACCATTCCAAGAGTCCCCCAGATGTCTCAGTCCATTCCAGAGGAACCTCTTTTCCCTTCACCGGCTCGTCTTTCACGCCGAGGATCGACTCACACCAAGGTGGCACGTGGCACAGCCCTGTGGGAAAGCCTCGTGGGAAAGCCTCGAGGGACAGCCTCGAGGGAAAGCCACAGATCCCTTGATCCACGTGACAGGAAGCGTGACACTACTGCTGCAGCTCGGGAGGAAAGCGCACGTGCATGCCCCCACTCGAGACGAGGCCTGACTCCCCTGGGGAGACTCAGAAGCACCCCAAGATCCATGGCAACACTGGAGAGGAATCCTCAGGTTCCGGCCCCGACTCCACACAAGGACTGAGGCCCCGGCATGGACGGGAGAGGAATCCCGAGAGGTCCCCTAGCAACTCGCATGGGGACTGGCCTTTCCTGAGGCCACCAGAGCGGGTCCCTGAGGTCCCCGTCGTAACTCGAGAAGACCTGCGGCAACTGGAGAAAATCCAGGAGGTTCTCCCCTCCAGGCGAGATGAGGCCCATTTCCGCTGAGGCGTCTCGAGGCTGATCACACCTCAACTCTGGAACTTCGAAAGGGTCCTTCACACCCTTGGTGCAAATCAAGAAGTTCCCCGACCTAGCCGTCTCCACTCGAGAGGAATCACGAGGGTCCCGCCCACATCCAGAGGAGCCCCGTTTCCGCCTCGTAGCTCGAGATGAGGGATCCTTTCCCTGCTTCGTCGGGAAAGAGTTCCCGGCGTTCCCGTCGCATCTCAAGAGGAGGCCCTCTCAACAGGAACGGCGAGAGGAACTCCAGGGTCGTGCCACCATTCCAAGAGTCCCCCAGATGTCTCAGTCCATTCCAGAGGAACCTCTTTTCCCTTCACCGGCTCGTCTTTCACGCCGAGGATCGACTCACACCAAGGTGGCACGTGGCACAGCCCTGTGGGAAAGCCTCGTGGGAAAGCCTCGAGGGACAGCCTCCAGGGAAAGCCACAGATCCCTTGATCCACGTGACAGGAAGCGTGACACTACTGCTGCAGCTCGGGAGGAAAGCGCACGTGCATGCCCCCACTCGAGACGAGGCCTGACTCCCCTGGGGAGACTCAGAAGCACCCCAAGATCCATGGCAACACTGGAGAGGAATCCTCAGGTTCCGGCCCCGACTCCACACAAGGACTGAGGCCCCGGCATGGACGGGAGAGGAATCCCGAGAGGTCCCCTAGCAACTCGCATGGGGACTGGCCTTTCCTGAGGCCACCAGAGCGGGTCCCTGAGGTCCCCGTCGTAACTCGAGAAGACCTGCCGCAACTCGAGAAAATCCAGGAGGTTCTCCCCTCCAGGCGAGATGAGGCCCATTTCTGCTGAGGCGTCTCGAGGCTGATCACACCTCACCTCTGGAACTTCGAAAGGGTCCTTCACACCCTTGGTGCAAATCAAGAAGTTCCCCGACATACCCGTCTCCACTCGAGAGGAATCACGAGGGTCCCGCCCACATCCAGAGGAGCCCCGTTTCCGCCTCGTAGCTCGAGATGAGGGATCCTTTCCCTGCTTCGTCGGGAAAGAGTTCCCGGCGTTCCCGTCGCATCTCAAGAGGAGGCCCTCTCAACAGGAACGGCGAGAGGAACTCCAGGGTCATGCCACCATTCCAAGAGTCCCCCAGATGTCTCAGTCCATTCCAGAGGAACCTCTTTTCCCTTCACCGGCTCGTCTTTCACGCCGAGGATCGACTCACACCAAGGTGGCACGTGGCACAGCCCTGTGGGAAAGCCTCGTGGGAAAGCCTCGAGGGACAGCCTCGAGGGAAAGCCACAGATCCCTTGATCCACGTGACAGGAAGCGTGACACTACTGCTGCAGCTCGGGAGGAAAGCGCACGTGCATGCCCCCACTCGAGACGAGGCCTGACTCCCCTGGGGAGACTCAGAAGCACCCCAAGATCCATGGCAACACTGGAGAGGAATCCTCAGGTTCCGGCCCCGACTCCACACAAGGACTGAGGCCCCGGCATGGACGGGAGAGGAATCCCGAGAGGTCCCCTAGCAACTCGCATGGGGACTGGCCTTTCCTGAGGCCACCAGAGCGGGTCCCTGAGGTCCCCGTCGTAACTCGAGAAGACCTGCCGCAACTGGAGAAAATCCAGGAGGTTCTCCCCTCCAGGCGAGATGAGGCCCATTTCCGCTGAGGCGTCTCGAGGCTGATCACACCTCAACTCTGGAACTTCGAAAGGGTCCTTCACACCCTTGGTGCAAATCAAGAAGTTCCCCGACCTAGCCGTCTCCACTCGAGAGGAATCACGAGGGTCCCGCCCACATCCAGAGGAGCCCCGTTTCCGCCTCGTAGCTCGAGATGAGGGATCCTTTCCCTGCTTCGTCGGGAAAGAGTTCCCGGCGTTCCCGTCGCATCTCAAGAGGAGGCCCTCTCAACAGGAACGGCGAGAGGAACTCCAGGGTCGTGCCACCATTCCAAGAGTCCCCCAGATGTCTCAGTCCATTCCAGAGGAACCTCTTTTCCCTTCACCGGCTCGTCTTTCACGCCGAGGATCGACTCACACCAAGGTGGCACGTGGCACAGCCCTGTGGGAAAGCCTCGTGGGAAAGCCTCGAGGGACAGCCTCGAGGGAAAGCCACAGATCCCTTGATCCACGTGACAGGAAGCGTGACACTACTGCTGCAGCTCGGGAGGAAAGCGCACGTGCATGCCCCCACTCGAGACGAGGCCTGACTCCCCTGGGGAGACTCAGAAGCACCCCAAGATCCATGGCAACACTGGAGAGGAATCCTCAGGTTCCGGCCCCGACTCCACACAAGGACTGAGGCCCCGGCATGGATGGGAGAGGAATCCCGAGAGGTCCCCTAGCAACTCGCATGGGGACTGGCATTTCCTGAGGCCACCAGAGCGGGTCCCTGAGGTCCCCGTCGTAACTCGAGAAGACCTGCCGCAACTCGAGAAAATCCAGGAGGTTCTCCCCTCCAGGCGAGATGAGGCCCATTTCCGCTGAGGCGTCTCGAGGCTGATCACACCTCACCTCTGGAACTTCGAAAGGGTCCTTCACACCCTTGGTGCAAATCAAGAAGTTCCCCGACCTAGCCGTCTCCACTCGAGAGGAATCACGAGGGTCCCGCCCACATCCAGAGGAGCCCCGTTTCCGCCTCGTAGCTCGAGATGAGGGATCCTTTCCCTGCTTCGTCGGGAAAGAGTTCCCGGCGTTCCCGTCGCATCTCAAGAGGAGGCCCTCTCAACAGAACGGCGAGAGGAACTCCAGGGTCGTGCCACCATTCCAAGAGTCCCCCAGATGTCTCAGTCCATTCCAGAGGAACCTCTTTTCCCTTCACCGGCTCGTCTTTCACGCCGAGGATCGACTCCCACCAAGGTGGCACGTGGCACAGCCCTGTGGGAAAGCCTCGTGGGAAAGCCTCGAGGGACAGCCTCGAGGGAAAGCCAAAGATCCCTTGATCCACGTGACAGGAAGCGTGACACTACTGCTGCAGCTCTGGAGGAAAGCGCACGTGCATGCCCCCACTCGAGACGAGGCCTGACTCCCCTGGGGAGACTCAGAAGCACCCCAAGATCCATGGCAACACTGGAGAGGAATCCTCAGGTTCCGGCCCCGACTCCACACAAGGACTGAGGCCCCGGCATGGACGGGAGAGGAATCCCGAGAGGTCCCCTAGCAACTCGCATGGGGACTGGCCTTTCCTGAGGCCACCAGAGCGGGTCCCTGAGGTCCCCGTCGTAACTCGAGAAGACCTGCCGCAACTCTAGAAAATCCAGGAGGTTCTCCCCTCCAGGCGAGATGAGGCCCATTTCCGCTGAGGCGTCTCGAGGCTGATCACACCTCACCTCTGGAACTTCAAAAGGGTTCTTCACACCCTTGGTGCAAATCAAGAAGTTCCCCGACCTAGCCGTCTCCACTCGAGAGGAATCACGAGGGTCCCGCCCACATCCAGAGGAGCCCCGTTTCCGCCTCGTAGCTCGAGATGAGGGATCCTTTCCCTGCTTCGTCGGGAAAGAGTTCCCGGCGTTCCCGTCGCATCTCAAGAGGAGGCCCTCTCAACAGAACGGCGAGAGGAACTCCAGGGTCGTGCCACCATTCCAAGAGTCCCCCAGATGTCTCAGTCCATTCCAGAGGAACCTCTTTTCCCTTCACCGGCTCGTCTTTCACGCCGAGGATCGACTCACACCAAGGTGGCACGTGGCACAGCCCTGTGGGAAAGCCTCGTGGGAAAGTCTCGAGGGACAGCCTCGAGGGAAAGCCAAAGATCCCTTGATCCACGTGACAGGAAGCGTGACACTACTGGTGCAGCTCTGGAGGAAAGCGCACGTGCATGCCCCCACTCGAGACGAGGCCTGACTCCCCTGGGGAGACTCAGAAGCACCCCAAGATCCATGGCAACACTGGAGAGGAATCCTCAGGTTCCGGCCCCGACTCCACACAAGGACTGAGGCCCCGGCATGGACGGGAGAGGAATCCCGAGAGGTCCCCTAGCAACTCGCATGGGGACTGGCCTTTCCTGAGGCCACCAGAGCGGGTCCCTGAGGTCCCCGTCGTAACTCGAGAAGACCTGCCGCAACTCTAGAAAATCCAGGAGGTTCTCCCCTCCAGGCGAGATGAGGCCCATTTCCGCTGAGGCGTCTCGAGGCTGATCACACCTCACCTCTGGAACTTCAAAAGGGTTCTTCACACCCTTGGTGCAAATCAAGAAGTTCCCCGACCTAGCCGTCTCCACTCGAGAGGAATCACGAGGGTCCCGCCCACATCCAGAGGAGCCCCGTTTCCGCCTCGTAGCTCGAGATGAGGGATCCTTTCCCTGCTTCGTCGGGAAAGAGTTCCCGGCGTTCCCGTCGCATCTCAAGAGGAGGCCCTCTCAACAGAACGGCGAGAGGAACTCCAGGGTCGTGCCACCATTCCAAGAGTCCCCCAGATGTCTCAGTCCATTCCAGAGGAACCTCTTTTCCCTTCACCGGCTCGTCTTTCACGCCGAGGATCGACTCACACCAAGGTGGCACGTGGCACAGCCCTGTGGGAAAGCCTCGTGGGAAAGCCTCGAGGGACAGCCTCGAGGGAAAGCCACAGATCCCTTGATCCACGTGACAGGAAGCGTGACACTACTGCTGCAGCTCGGGAGGAAAGCGCACGTGCATGCCCCCACTCGAGACGAGGCCTGACTCCCCTGGGGAGACTCAGAAGCACCCCAAGATCCATGGCAACACTGGAGAGGAATCCTCAGGTTCCGGCCCCGACTCCACACAAGGACTGAGGCCCCGGCATGGATGGGAGAGGAATCCCGAGAGGTCCCCTAGCAACTCGCATGGGGACTGGCATTTCCTGAGGCCACCAGAGCGGGTCCCTGAGGTCCCCGTCGTAACTCGAGAAGACCTGCCGCAACTCGAGAAAATCCAGGAGGTTCTCCCCTCCAGGCGAGATGAGGCCCATTTCCGCTGAGGCGTCTCGAGGCTGATCACACCTCACCTCTGGAACTTCGAAAGGGTCCTTCACACCCTTGGTGCAAATCAAGAAGTTCCCCGACCTAGCCGTCTCCACTCGAGAGGAATCACGAGGGTCCCGCCCACATCCAGAGGAGCCCCGTTTCCGCCTCGTAGCTCGAGATGAGGGATCCTTTCCCTGCTTCGTCGGGAAAGAGTTCCCGGCGTTCCCGTCGCATCTCAAGAGGAGGCCCTCTCAACAGAACGGCGAGAGGAACTCCAGGGTCGTGCCACCATTCCAAGAGTCCCCCAGATGTCTCAGTCCATTCCAGAGGAACCTCTTTTCCCTTCACCGGCTCGTCTTTCACGCCGAGGATCGACTCCCACCAAGGTGGCACGTGGCACAGCCCTGTGGGAAAGCCTCGTGGGAAAGCCTCGAGGGACAGCCTCGAGGGAAAGCCAAAGATCCCTTGATCCACGTGACAGGAAGCGTGACACTACTGCTGCAGCTCTGGAGGAAAGCGCACGTGCATGCCCCCACTCGAGACGAGGCCTGACTCCCCTGGGGAGACTCAGAAGCACCCCAAGATCCATGGCAACACTGGAGAGGAATCCTCAGGTTCCGGCCCCGACTCCACACAAGGACTGAGGCCCCGGCATGGACGGGAGAGGAATCCCGAGAGGTCCCCTAGCAACTCGCATGGGGACTGGCCTTTCCTGAGGCCACCAGAGCGGGTCCCTGAGGTCCCCGTCGTAACTCGAGAAGACCTGCCGCAACTCTAGAAAATCCAGGAGGTTCTCCCCTCCAGGCGAGATGAGGCCCATTTCCGCTGAGGCGTCTCGAGGCTGATCACACCTCACCTCTGGAACTTCAAAAGGGTTCTTCACACCCTTGGTGCAAATCAAGAAGTTCCCCGACCTAGCCGTCTCCACTCGAGAGGAATCACGAGGGTCCCGCCCACATCCAGAGGAGCCCCGTTTCCGCCTCGTAGCTCGAGATGAGGGATCCTTTCCCTGCTTCGTCGGGAAAGAGTTCCCGGCGTTCCCGTCGCATCTCAAGAGGAGGCCCTCTCAACAGAACGGCGAGAGGAACTCCAGGGTCGTGCCACCATTCCAAGAGTCCCCCAGATGTCTCAGTCCATTCCAGAGGAACCTCTTTTCCCTTCACCGGCTCGTCTTTCACGCCGAGGATCGACTCACACCAAGGTGGCACGTGGCACAGCCCTGTGGGAAAGCCTCGTGGGAAAGTCTCGAGGGACAGCCTCGAGGGAAAGCCAAAGATCCCTTGATCCACGTGACAGGAAGCGTGACACTACTGGTGCAGCTCTGGAGGAAAGCGCACGTGCATGCCCCCACTCGAGACGAGGCCTGACTCCCCTGGGGAGACTCAGAAGCACCCCAAGATCCATGGCAACACTGGAGAGGAATCCTCAGGTTCCGGCCCCGACTCCACACAAGGACTGAGGCCCCGGCATGGACGGGAGAGGAATCCCGAGAGGTCCCCTAGCAACTCGCATGGGGACTGGCCTTTCCTGAGGCCACCAGAGCGGGTCCCTGAGGTCCCCGTCGTAACTCGAGAAGACCTGCCGCAACTCTAGAAAATCCAGGAGGTTCTCCCCTCCAGGCGAGATGAGGCCCATTTCCGCTGAGGCGTCTCGAGGCTGATCACACCTCACCTCTGGAACTTCAAAAGGGTTCTTCACACCCTTGGTGCAAATCAAGAAGTTCCCCGACCTAGCCGTCTCCACTCGAGAGGAATCACGAGGGTCCCGCCCACATCCAGAGGAGCCCCGTTTCCGCCTCGTAGCTCGAGATGAGGGATCCTTTCCCTGCTTCGTCGGGAAAGAGTTCCCGGCGTTCCCGTCGCATCTCAAGAGGAGGCCCTCTCAACAGAACGGCGAGAGGAACTCCAGGGTCGTGCCACCATTCCAAGAGTCCCCCAGATGTCTCAGTCCATTCCAGAGGAACCTCTTTTCCCTTCACCGGCTCGTCTTTCACGCCGAGGATCGACTCACACCAAGGTGGCACGTGGCACAGCCCTGTGGGAAAGCCTCGTGGGAAAGCCTCGAGGGACAGCCTCGAGGGAAAGCCACAGATCCCTTGATCCACGTGACAGGAAGCGTGACACTACTGCTGCAGCTCGGGAGGAAAGCGCACGTGCATGCCCCCACTCGAGACGAGGCCTGACTCCCCTGGGGAGACTCAGAAGCACCCCAAGATCCATGGCAACACTGGAGAGGAATCCTCAGGTTCCAGTCCTGACTCCACACAAGGACTGAGGCCCCGGCATGACGGGAGAGGAATCCCGAGAGGTCCCCTAGCAACTCGCATGGGGACTGGCCTTTCCTGAGGCCACCAGAGCGGGTCCCTGAGGTCCCCGTCGTAACTCGAGAAGACCTGCCGCAACTCGAGAAAATCCAGGAGGTTCTCCCCTCCAGGCGAGATGAGGGCCCATTTCCGCTGAGGCGTCTCGAGGCTGATCACACCTCACCTCTGGAACTTCGAAAGGGTCCTTCACACCCTTGGTGCAAATCAAGAAGTTCCCCGACCTAGCCTTCTCCACTCGAGAGGAATCACGAGGGTTCCGCCCACATCCAGAGGAGCCCCGTTTCCGCCTCGTAGCTCGAGATGAGGGATCCTTCCCTGCTTCGTCGGGAAAGAGTTCCCGGCGTTCCGTCGCATCTCAAGAGGAGGCCCTCTCAACAGGAACGGCGAGAGAACTCCAGGGTCGTGCCACCATTCCAAGAGTCCCCCAGATGTCTCAGTCCATTCCAGAGGAACCTCTTTTCCCTTCACCGGCTCGTCTTTCACGCCGAGGATCGACTCACACCAAGGTGGCACGTGGCACAGCCCTGTGGGAAAGCCTCGTGGGAAAGCCTCGAGGGACAGCCTCGAGGGAAAGCCACAGATCCCTTGATCCACGTGACAGGAAGCGTGACACTACTGCTGCAGCTCGGGAGGAAAGCGCACGTGCATGCCCCCACTCGAGACGAGGCCTGACTCCCCTGGGGAGACTCAGAAGCACCCCAAGATCCATGGCAACACTGGAGAGGAATCCTCAGGTTCCGGCCCCGACTCCACACAAGGACTGAGGCCCCGGCATGGACGGGAGAGGATCCCGAGAGGTCCCCTAGCAACTCGCATGGGGACTGGCCTTTCCTGAGGCCACCAGAGCGGGTCCCTGAGGTCCCCGTCGTAACTCGAGAAGACCTGCCGCAACTCGAGAAAATCCAGGAGGTTCTCCCCTCCAGGCGAGATGAGGCCCATTTCCGCTGAGGCGTCTCGAGGCTGATCACACCTCACCTCTGGAACTTCGAAAGGGTCCTTCACACCCTTGGTGCAAATCAAGAAATTCCCCGACCTAGCCGTCTCCACTCGAGAGGAATCACGAGGGTCCCGCCCACATCCAGAGGAGCCCCGTTTCCGCCTCGTAGCTCGAGATGAGGGATCCTTTCCTGCTTCGTCGGGAAAGAGTTCCGGCGTTCCCGTCGCATCTCAAGAGGAGGCCCTCTCAACAGAACGGCGAGAGGATCTCCAGGGTCGTGCCACCACCATTCCAAGAGTCCCCCAGATGTCTCAGTCCATTCCAGAGGAACCTCTTTTCCCTTCACCGGCTCGTCTTTCACGCCGAGGATCGACTCACACCAAGGTGGCACGTGGCACAGCCCTGTGGGAAAGCCTCGTGGGAAAGCCTCGAGGGACAGCCTCGAGGGAAAGCCACAGATCCCTTGATCCACGTGACAGGAAGCGTGACACTACTGCTGCAGCTCGGGAGGAAAGCGCACGTGCATGCCCCCACTCGAGACGAGGCCTGACTCCCCTGGGGAGACTCAGAAGCACCCCAAGATCCATGGCAACACTGGAGAGGAATCCTCAGGTTCCGGCCCCGACTCCACACAAGGACTGAGGCCCCGGCATGGACGGGAGAGGAATCCCGAGAGGTCCCCTAGCAACTCGCATGGGACTGGCCTTTCCTGAGGCCACCAGAGCGGGTCCCTGAGGTCCCCGTCGTAACTCGAGAAGACCTGCCGCAACTCGAGAAAATCCAGGAGGTTCTCCCCTCCAGGCGAGATGAGGCCCATTTCCGCTGAGGCGTCTCGAGGCTGATCACACCTCACCTCTGGAACTTCGAAAGGGTCCTTCACACCCTTGGTGCAAATCAAGAAGTTCCCCGACCTAGCCGTCTCCACTCGAGAGGAATCACGAGGGTCCCGCCCACATCCAGAGGAGCACCGTTTCCGCCTCGTAGCTCGAGATGAGGGATCCTTTCCCTGCTTCGTCGGGAAAGAGTTCCCGGCGTTCCCGTCGCATCTCAAGAGGAGGCCCTGTCAACAGAACGGCGAGAGGAACTCCAGGGTCGTGACACCATTCCAAGAGTCCCCCAGATGTCTCAGTCCATTCCAGAGGAACCTCTTTTCCCTTCACCGGCTCGTCTTTCACGCCGAGGATCGACTCACACCAAGGTGGCACGTGGCACAGCCCTGTGGGAAAGCCTCGTGGGAAAGCCTCGAGGGACAGCCTCGAGGGAAAGCCACAGATCCCTTGATCCACGTGACAGGAAGCGTGACACTACTGCTGCAGCTCGGGAGGAAAGCGCACGTGCATGCCCCACTCGAGACGAGGCCTGACTCCCCTGGGGAGACTCAGAAGCACCCCAAGATCCATGGCAACACTGGAGAGGAATCCTCAGGTTCCGGCCCCGACTCCACACAAGGACTGAGGCCCCGGCATGGACGGAGAGGAATCCCGAGAGGTCCCCTAGCAACTCGCATGGGGACTGGTCTTTCCTGAGGCCACCAGAGCGGGTCCCTGAGGTCCCCGTCGTAACTCGAGAAGACCTGCCGCAACTCGAGAAAATCCAGGAGGTTCTCCCCTCCAGGCGAGATGAGGCCCATTTCCGCTGAGGCGTCTCGAGGCTGATCACACCTCACCTCTGGAACTTCGAAAGGGTCCTTCACACCCTTGGTGCAAATCAAGAAGTTCCCCGACCTAGCCGTCTCCACTCGAGAGGAATCACGAGGGTCCCGCCCACATCCAGAGGAGCCCCGTTTCCGCCTCGTAGCTCGAGATGTGGGATCCTTTCCCTGCTTCGTCGGGAAAGAGTTCCCGGCGTTCCCGTCGCATCTCAAGAGGAGGCCCTCTCAACAGGAACGGCGAGAGGAACTCCAGGGTCGTGCCACCATTCCAAGAGTCCCCCAGATGTCTCAGTCCATTCCAGAGGAACCTCTTTTCCCTTCACCGGCTCGTCTTTCACGCCGAGGATCGACTCACACCAAGGTGGCACGTGGCACAGCCCTGTGGGAAAGCCTCGTGGGAAAGCCTCGAGGGACAGCCTCGAGGGAAAGCCACAGATCCCTTGATCCACGTGACAGGAAGCGTGACACTACTGCTGCAGCTCGGGAGGAAAGCGCACGTGCATGCCCCCACTCGAGACGAGGCCTGACTCCCCTGGGGAGACTCAGAAGCACCCCAAGATCCATGGCAACACTGGAGAGGAATCCTCAGGTTCCGGCCCCGACTCCACACAAGGACTGAGGCCCCGGCATGGACGGGAGAGGAATCCCGAGAGGTCCCCTAGCAACTCGCATGGGGACTGGCCTTTCCTGAGGCCACCAGAGCGGGTCCCTAAGGTCCCCGTCGTAACTCGAGATGACCTGCCGCAACTCGAGAAAATCCAGGAGGTTCTCCCCTCCAGGCGAGATGAGGCCCATTTCTGCTGAGGCGTCTCGAGGCTGATCACACCTCACCTCTGGAACTTCGAAAGGGTCCTTCACACCCTTGGTGCAAATCAAGAAGTTCCCCGACCTAGCCGTCTCCACTCGAGAGGAATCACGAGGGTCCCGCCCACATCCAGAGGAGCCCCGTTTCCGCCTCGTAGCTCGAGATGAGGGATCCTTTCCCTGCTTCGTCGGGAAAGAGTTCCCGGCATTCCCGTCGCATCTCAAGAGGAGGCCCTCTCAACAGAACGGCGAGAGGAACTCCAGGGTCGTGCCACCATTCCAAGAGTCCCCCAGATGTCTCAGTCCATTCCAGAGGAACCTCTTTTCCCTTCACCGGCTCGTCTTTCACGCCGAGGATCGACTCACACCAAGGTGGCACGTGGCACAGCCCTGTGGGAAAGCCTCGTGGGAAAGCCTCGAGGGACAGCCTCGAGGGAAAGCCACAGATCCCTTGATCCACGTGACAGGAAGCGTGACACTACTGCTGCAGCTCGGGAGGAAAGCGCACGTGCATGCCCCCACTCGAGACGAGGCCTGACTCCCCTGGGGAGACTCAGAAGCACCCCAAGATCCATGGCAACACTGGAGAGGAATCCTCAGGTTCCGGCCCCGACTCCACACAAGGACTGAGGCCCCGGCATGGACGGGAGAGGAATCCCGAGAGGTCCCCTAGCAACTCGCATGGGGACTGGCCTTTCCTGAGGCCACCAGAGCGGGTCCCTGAGGTCCCCGTCGTAACTCGAGAAGACCTGCCGCAACTCGAGAAAATCCAGGAGGTTCTCCCCTCCAGGCGAGATGAGGCCCATTTCCGCTGAGGCGTCTCGAGGCTGATCACACCTCACTCTGGAACTTCGAAAGGGTCCTTCACACCCTTGGTGCAAATCAAGAAGTTCCCCGACCTAGCCGTCTCCACTCGAGAGGAATCACGAGGGTCCCGCCCACATCCAGAGAAGCCCCGTTTCCGCCTCGTAGCTCGAGATGTGGGATCCTTTCCCTGCTTCGTCGGGAAAGAGTTCCCGGCGTTCCCGTCGCATCTCAAGAGGAGGCCCTCTCAACAGGACGGCGAGAGGAACTCCAGGGTCGTGACACCATTCCAAGAGTCCCCCAGATGTCTCAGTCCATTCCAGAGGAACCTCTTTTCCCTTCACCGGCTCGTCTTTCACGCCGAGGATCGACTCACACCAAGGTGGCACGTGGCACAGCCCTGTGGGAAAGCCTCGTGGAAAGCCTCGAGGGACAGCCTCGAGGGAAAGCCACAGATCCCTTGACCCACGTGACAGGAAGCGTGACACTACTGCTGCAGCTCGGGAGGAAAGCGCACGTGCATGCCCCCACTCGAGACGAGGCCTGACTCCCCTGGGGAGACTCAGAAGCACCCCAAGATCCATGGCAACACTGGAGAGGAATCCTCAGGTTCCGGTCCCGACTCCACACAAGGACTGAGGCCCCGGCATGGACGGGAGAGGAATCCCGAGAGGTCCCCTAGCAACTCGCATGGGGACTGGCCTTTCCTGAGGCCACCAGAGCGGGTCCCTAAGGTCCCCGTCGTAACTCGAGATGACCTGCCGCAACTCGAGAAAATCCAGGAGGTTCTCCCCTCCAGGCGAGATGAGGCCCATTTCCGCTGAGGCGTCTCGAGGCTGATCACACCTCACCTCTGGAACTTCGAAAGGGTCCTTCACACCCTTGGTGCAAATCAAGAAGTTCCCCGACCTAGCCGTCTCCACTCGAGAGGAATCACGAGGGTCCCGCCCACATCCAGAGGAGCCCCGTTTCCGCCTCGTAGCTCGAGATGAGGGATCCTTTCCCTGCTTCGTCGGGAAAGAGTTCCCGGCGTTCCCGTCGCATCTCAAGAGGAGGCCCTCTCAACAGAACGGCGAGAGGAACTCCAGGGTCGTGCCACCATTCCAAGAGTCCCCCAGATGTCTCAGTCCATTCCAGAGGAACCTCTTTTCCCTTCACTGGCTCGTCTTTCACGCCGAGGATCGACTCACACCAAGGTGACACGTGGCACAGCCCTGTG